>NW_006408570.1:5918569-5964344 GCF_000296735.1 Chrysochloris asiatica | reverse complement strand
ATTGTGTGTATGTACCACAGTTTGTTCAACCATTCTTCAGTTGATGGGCACTTTGACTGTCTCCATCATTTTGCTATTGTAAATAGTGCTACTATGAACATTGGTGTGCATATATCTTCTCATGTTGTGGCTCGTTTTTCTTGTGGGTAAATAGCTGGTAGCGTTTTATGTTAGGTACTGCCTATTAACCACAAGATTGGCAGTTCAAACCCACCAGTAGCCCCTCAAAAGAAGGATGAAACTTTCTGCTCCTGTAAAGATTTGCAGCCTAGGAAACCCTATGCAGGGTTGCTGAGTCAGAACTGACTGTAAGACACTTAGCAACAACAGTCTAGTTTTACATGGACTTTTCTCTACAGAAATCTTTCTAGAATGTTAAGCTACATGGAAGAATTGGGTGCAGTTCTCATAGTCATGGGGACTACCACAGACATCTTGGTGGACACAAGAAGCCCTACAATACAGGTCACATGTTAGGTGAGAACATGATTCAAAGCTGCTTTATGGCTCCTCAGGACTTAATTCCCCAAGGAAAATGGGTCTGTACTGTAGCTTTGTCTGCATGTTTATTCTGTTCCTGTGGCATAACCTTAGGAGACTTTCTACAGACCTGCACTGCTTGTAGGGTGATGACTCGAAGGATTCCTTAGCCCTGATTTATGGGGCTGACCACATTTTCCATAAACATAAAATTACTACATCCAAGCATGTGCTTGTGAACAAGAGTCACAGGCTCTGAATTTTTTCCTGTAAAACAAAAACAAAAATTACCTAATGATATTTTTAAATTATATTCTGAATTACTTCAAACACATGTTGATCTCACAGAAACCTGGCAATTCTTCCTGCTCTGACTCTGGTAGCTGCAGCCTCCCTGCATGGAACCCACCGCAGCCCTTCAGACAGACACAGGCACCAGGCCCACCAGCAGCACCTAGGAGAGCACTGAAAGGGCTAAGGGCCTCCACCACATTGCAGCCCAGAGCCACCACCCTTCCCTGGGACTGGTGCCCACCTCCTCAAAGCTATCCAAGTCTAAGGTCAGGGAAAACATGAATGGGTTAGCAGCAGGAGAAACATTCTTGCTTGCTGGAAACAGTGAGCACTTAAAATACTTATTGATGAAGATCAAAGACCACAGCCTCCAGTACGGATTGTACCTCAATCTAAAGACAACAAAATTCCTCACAACTAGACCAATAAATAGTATCATAATGAATGGAGAAAAGATTGAAATTGTCAAAGACTGCATTTTGCTTGGATCCACCATCAACACTCATAGAAGTAGTAGTCAAGAAATCAAATGGCATATTTCATTAGGCTAATCTTCTGCACAAGACTTCTGTAAAGTATTCAAGAGCAAAGATGTCAATTTGAGGACTAAGGTGTGCCTGACCCAAGCCATGGTGTTTTCAGTAGCCTCGTATCCATGTGAAAGTTGGGCAGTGAAAAAGGAAGACCATAGAAGAATTGATACATTTGAGTTATGGTGTTGGAGAAGAATACTGAAAGTACCATGGACTGTCAGAAGAACAAACAAATCTTTGTTGGAAGAAGTAAAGCCAGAATGCTCTTTAGAAGCCAGGATGGCAAGATATCTTCTCTCATACTTCAGACATATTATCAGAAGGGACTAGTCCCTGGAGAGGGACATTATGCTTGGTAAAGTGGAGGGTCAGTGAAAAAGAGGAAGTCCCCTACAAGATGGATTGGCACAGTGGTGCCAACAGTGGGCTAAAGCATAACAACAATTGTGAGGATGGTACAGGACCAGGCAGGTCTTGTTGTGCTTAGAATCCCTATGAGTTGAAACTGACTCAACAGCACCTAACAACAACAGTAATTAATACCAGCAAAGCTACAATCAGTGTCCTTATTACCATATTGTTGCATACATTCATGAATATTTCTTTAGGATCAGTTTCTAGTGATCTGGGTCAAACATCATGCCAAATGTTAGAACTTTGATTCATATTGCCAAATTTCCGTCCTGATATATACTCTCAGGTGGGTGGCCTGTTTTATTTCACTCTGCATCATTATTTGGAGACTCATGTATATTTTCACCTGTATCAATACTCCATTTGGTTCTGGTTTTCCAGTAATATTTCATTGTGTGGATATAGCACAATCGGTTTATCTATTTACCTATTGATGACCATTTAGACTTTTAATTATTATAAACCTTCCAGTTTTTAGTTATTACAATAAAACTGCTATAAATATTTTTGTACCAAAAAAAAAAATTTTGCCCTCCTGTAAGACTGGAGGGATTCATTCTCACGTCAGCATCTATAAAAAGCTTAGCTCCCAGAAGCTTCCTAAACCTCTTTGATAGTTACTAATATGATAATAAGGTTTTTTATTTATTGTTAGTGAGGTTCAACCGTATTTCAAAATTTTTTTGTTCTTTTTTGACAATTGTTTGTACATATCCTTGGGCTATTTTTGTATTGAATATTGTAGTATTGGTTTCTATATAGTTATTTTTTAACTCATCGTTAATCATACATTAATCAAGTGTTTTGAGGGCCTACTATATTCAGACCCCACACTAGGCATTAGACATACAGTGCTTACTCATGAAACTTAGAGTTAGCATTATCTATCTACATATCTTAAAAATTGCTTCTACTTTGTCATTTACCTTTAAAATTTTTTAGGCATATTAAGTTATATTTTATAAATTATTACTTTACAGTCTTTGTGATCTTTTTCCTTTGGTATATCTCCTTACTCAAAGAAGATAACAATATTTACCTATTATTCCTTTTTATACTACTCCCTCAATCATAGTTTTTGATGAAAATGTGAGTTTTCACTTTTTATGTATTTTCCTGGGTATTTTGTGTAAATTGAGGAAAAGCTACCTTGAAACTGTCAGCCATCTTAAACAGAACTCCTTGCTTTTAACTTCTTTTAAGTGTGGTGGGTGGTTTGGATTTACTCTGGGTTATCCCAATTATAGATAACATTGAAAAACATGAATTCCAGGACATTTGTTGAACTCAAAAGGAACCAGTACATAGACCAAGGGGCAGTCATTCAAACAAAACCAGAGGACTCTTAATGGTTTAAAGTCAGGGAAGGTTTGTACCAGGATTGTATCCGTTTGCCATTTTATTAAATCTGTGTGCTGAGCAAATAATCTGAGAAGATGAATTACATTAAGAAGGAAGTAGCATCTGAATTGGAGGAAGACTAAACAACCTGCAATATGCAGATGACACAACCTTGCTTGCAGGATGTGAAGAGGACTTACTGATGAAGATCAGACCACAGCTTTCAGTGTGGGTTGCACCTCTATGTAAAGAAAACAAAAATACTAACAATTGCACCAATAAATAACATCATAATAAACAGAGAAAAGATTGAAATTGTCAAGCACTTCATTTTGCTTGAATTCACAACACTTATGGAAGCAGTAGTCAAGAAATCAAATGAGGTGTACTGCATTAGGTAAATCTGCTATAAAAGAAATCTTTAAAGTGTTCAAGAGCAAAGATGTCACTTTGAGGACTAAGGTGTGCCTGACCCAAGCCATGGTATTTTCAGTCACCTCATATGCCCACGAAAGCTGGACAATGAATAAGGAAAACCATAGAAGAATTGATGCATTTGAGTTTGCTAGAGAAGAATATTGAAAGCACAGTGGACTGCAAGAAGAACAAATCTGTCTGGGAAGAAGTGCCACCAGAATGCTCATTGAAACTGAGTATAATGAAACATTGCCTCACATTGGGCATGCTATCAGGAGGAGCCAGTCCCTAGAAAAGGACATCATGTATGACAAAGTAGGTGGTGAATGCCCAATGAGATGGATTGACACAGTGGCTGAAAAAATGAGCTTGAAACATGATAATTATGAGGATGGAATGGGACTAGACAGTGTTTCATTCTGTTGTGCATAGGGTCACTGAGTTGGAACCAACTTGATGGCATCTACCAACAACAACAACCTCCCACAGGACAGAGTTAGAGCCACAAAATAGAAGATACTATGAAATCAGTTTCATCTTAAAGAACTAAAAAAAGAGAGATTCAGAAACAAAATAGTCGACTCCAGAGTCTAATGAGTTCCCTGTTAACAACCAGGAATAAGAACAGGGTATAGTAGAGGATTCCTATATCAAATCAGTGGTCCTCAAACTTAAGCATAAGAATCAGTTAAAGACTTTGTTAAAACACAGATGGTTAGGCCCTACCACCTGAGTATTTCATACAGTATGTCTAGAGTGAGACCTGGGAGTTATCTCTCCAACAAGTTCCAAAGTGATGCTATTGCTGCTGGTCCAGAGACTACACTATGGGTATCAGTGGTATAAACTGAACAAGATGATCCTCAAGGTCTCTCCAACCCTGGGAGTTTGGAATTTTAAGTCAATATTTCCTGTACTTATTTTGACCACCAAACCACTAATTTCCCATTTTCTCCATAGAAAACCTAGTCACAAAACTGGAAAATAATATGTCTAATTTTAAGTCTAAATATGAAGCCCTAATATGGTGTGGTGCTGTAGGATCAGCACTGGACTGTGAACCACAAGGTCAGCAGTTCAAACCCACCAGCTGCTTCTCAGTAACCCTATACAATGTTGCTATGAGTTGGAACCGACTCGACGGCACTTAACAATAACAATACAATCAGTTGCAGAAATCCTTTCAGCTGCAGGCAGTGCTGTTCCTTGAGTACTAATTTCAAACACATAAATGTAAGGGAAGTTCAGAGATCAGAGTTAATCTAATCCAGTGATTTTCAACCTGGTTGCATGTTACCATCACCTGAGGAACTTAAACCTCTGAGGTCTGGCCCCACCACAAAGGTTCTGATTGAATTAGTGTGGGATGAGGTCTGGACGAAACCAAATCCTGTTGCTGTCAAGTCAGTTCCGATTCATGATAACCCTATGTGTTACAGGGTACAACTACTCCATTGTATTTTCTTAGCACTGGACTGCTAACTACAAGGTCAGTTCAAACCCTCCAACCTTAGAAGCACTACACAGGGTTGCTATGAGTTGGAAACAGGTTGACAACACTTAACAATATTTATGACAGCAAATCACCAGGACTTTCTTCCATAGAGTCATTGGGTGAGTTCACCCGGGGACCTCTGAGGTCTAACATTGGGATTTTAAAAGCCCCCTAGGTAATTCTAATGTGCAGCCAGGATTGAGAACCAGTGATCTGCTCCAATTCCCTATGTTACATCCAGGATAGGATCGCCTTTTGTTCTCCAACCAACTGGAATGTAACTCTCCACACTCCTCCAGAAAATCTTAAAGATTTCATAGGCATAAGGAAAGTGGATGGTTACAATCTTCAGGCGCGTCTAACGTCTCCAACCAGACAGATGGTTAACCTAGAATCTGCCGTATAGTCGTGTTATCTCTGCCGTATTATCATAGTTACTAGAATAAAGTGGACGGAAAAAGAAACTCATGTCTTTTCTGGATGATACTCACTATGTCAGCCATCCTCAGCCCTCCCCAGACTTTTCTTGCCCTAACTCAAACTCTTTCTTCAGATGGTCTTGGAGGAAGATGCTGGGCTTGGTTGTTGTCTTTGTTTTCTTTGTCTAGGTTTCTTTCTGATCTGGCATTGGGAGGCTGGTACATTCCATTACTATCAGCAAGAGCAAAATACTGAGGCACACTCTGGGCTTGTTTTGCAAGGCCGGACCTCCTTGCAATCAGAAGAGAACTGGGGAAGCACACACATAAGTGTTCATAAACAATGTTGAAACTCCTCAGAAGCCCAGCCCCAGAGGTTGTGCAATCCTCTCTTGGAGCCCCAGCCTCAGGGCTGCGGTGCTGCACAGCTGTTTCCTATAAAGGAGTCACTCTATCTCCCTACTGCTGTGGAGTCTAGCGTGGCCTGGGCAGCTTACCTCCGAGAGGAAAGAGCATGACATGGGGGAAGTGACCTCAGCCTAGTCCTTTGAAAGCAGAGAGCCATAGCAGACCTCAGAGAAAACTGTCTTCTCTCCTCTCTCCTTCACAGTCCCTCTTTCTTCTTCCTGCTTTCTTTTTCCCCCCTCACTGTCAATTTCTAAGACCTGTCATGACTGTCTTCCTTCAAACATTCTTTCACCAAACATCTATTGAGTTCCCACTAAGAATCAGTCACTGTGCCAAACACTAGGGATCCCAATTAGACTAGGATTCGATTCTGACTTCCTGGAGTTCCATGCCTCATCTGAAAGACAAGAGTTGATCCTACATTGTACTAGCTGCAAATGATTACCAAAGCACAACCCCGTGTATAACTTTTGTTTTGGGGTAACTAGGATCCCCATTTTATAAAACAGACACATTCAGGGAAGGTTAGGAAAATGCCCAAGAACGCACAGCTGGGGCTTGGATCTAGGTTGATCACTGTTGAAAGTCCACAGTAGAAGTTCCTTGACTCCTCCATACAGTTACCAGATACTTGTAGAGCACCTTCCAGGAGCCAAGTGCTGTGTCATGAATAAGCCCAGTGATGAATATACCTGGCCCTACCCTTGAGAGTCCCCATCTTATACGAACATCCTATAGTGGAGCTGAGTACCTGGGGCATTGGAGAATTGCAGAGGTGCATGGAATGGTATACCCAGGAAGGACAGCTCACCAGCTTAGGAGGCAAAATGGCCTCCCAGAGGAAGGACATGTAAGCAGAGACCAGAGAGGAGACATGGATGAGGATGGCACTTTTTGAACCTGGTTGCAGCTCACAATGGTAAAAGAGATCATTCGCATTCCTCAGCCTTAGATAAATTTCTCAGCCTCGCAGAACTTCAGTTTCCTCATGGTCTATTAATAATCACTGTGTTAGAAGCCCTTGTAGCATTGTGGGTTATGAGATGGGCTGCTAACTGTAAGAGTAGCAATTTGAATCTACCAGCCACTCCATGGAAGAAAGATGAGGCTTTCTGCTCCAGTAAAGATTCACAGCCTCAGAAACCCTGCATAGGTTGTTAAGACAGCACACAACCAATCAACAGAATTAAAAACAGTGAAACCTGTGAGACCCAGAACTCAGTGGGACTACCCTTGTTTTTCCAGACAGGTCTTGCAGTTTTCCACCTGTGACAGGATACATTCTTACTACTTTTCAAACGTTCATTTTAGTGGAAAATATTTGAGTTTTCCTTCTACAAGTTTCTGCCTTGTACAGGTTCTAGCTTTCACAGGTTTTAGAAATTGACCTGAAATAATTCCAATAGATGGGAGTTAATTTTCTTCTCTTTCTACTCCTTGAAATCTGCAATCGATTACAGGAGATTTTCATTATAGCTCAATATATATGAAAAACATAATCACAGAATGATTCTCTTCGCTTACATCATCAGTGACTGAAAGAATCAAATTCTGTACAAATTGAATTCCTATGTGAAGGCCAAGCCTCCTTTGCACAAGAGACAATAAACTTTATATTAAGTCAGCTGAGGTCTTCAAGATTTCTATCAGTGGCTGGGCACCAAACTGTTAGTCCCTAACAGATATGGAGCAAAAGCCCAATTTGCTGGCCTCTGACTCCTGGCCTTTCATAAACTTTGTTTAAAAGTGGATCATTTAAAAAAAAAAAGGCAAAACGAATTACGGGAAATGTTCCTAGAGGGTATGATTTCTTTTGGCTCAGCCTCTTCCTTGGATATTTGAATTCTCAGTAGTATTCATTTAGTTCTCACCCTTGGAAATCTTCCCTTCACTGTCTCATTGGAGAGGGACATGAACACTAAGAATTCTTGGCTTACTTTTCTGAAATTTATAAATAAATGAAAAGGTGGCACTGAGCTTCGGGTGAAATTCAGGAACAGAGATGGTTAAACAGCATGATAAACGTATTTATATTTCAGGGAGAATATGGGAATGGATGGATATATTCAATGAAGAACCGCTGGAATGTGTATGTGAACATTGTTGAAATTGCAATGTTTCATTACCTATATATTTACCGCCGTTAAAAAAATAAAGTTTTCAAATATAAAAAAGTTAAAGGAAAAAGTAAAATCAGGGCATGCTCCATCCTCAAGCAAAAAATAAATTGTCCCTGGAAATTCATAGTCAACGTTTTCAAAGAAGTCAAGCTCAAAGTTGGCACTGCAAAATATATACCATCTTCAGGGGGGTTTTTTCCCACCAACTTCCTTTCCCTCACTTTATGAGTTCTTGCTTAGTAAATAATGTGAAGGCATTTGGTGTAGTCAAGGGCCCTCCTAACTCTTCCCTCTTTGTCTTTTCCAATTCCTACAATCAAAACCTCCTCCTTCCCCATGCACACAAACTCTCACACACATCATCATCATCATCATCATCATCATCATTTTTGTTTCTTCTCTTAAAACTTTCAACTTCAAATTGCCTCATCTCCCAAACAGCTGCAGCAACGGAAGGCCAAATCGTGGTGTCAAGTTGCAAAGAGCACTTGGGGGAAAAGTAACTCCTGGAGGTTGAACAAGACAGGGCTGGGTTATAATGACACTCCTGTTCAATCTCACTGATCTCATTTTTTTCCTTCCAAACAGAGCCAGGACTGAAGAAAATAGGGCTTAACTGTAAGGTCAAAATTTTACCCAAGTACATAACACTTTTGGAAGTTTGCTACTTTGTTCAAATCTAATGCTTATGTCTAGTTACTTGGCTTCCATGGGCCCATTTCTCCATCTCAGGGCCCCAGAAATGATCATCTCTTGGGACATTCTAAATCTATGATGTATCTTCACTGAGACCAATTATAACCTGGGCTGGCCAGAAGTTCTGCTCTGGACTGAAAATGCTGGGTTCAAACATAGAAGACAAAAGCTGACCTAGAAGATAGCCAAGCCAGTTGCTTCCACCATGCCATGGCTCTTCCCTGAGGCCTTGTGGAAGTCACAGCATGGAGAAGAGTCATCTCCATGACCACCCTACCTCAACTAAAGATGGTCTTCATATGGGAAGAAAGGAAATTGAAGATCAGAGAGGTGGTGGAGAGACCCGCCAAGCCCTCCCAGTGCATTATTTCATTTGCCCCCATTTACTCTTAATTTAACTCCTTTTACATGTAAGGAAACTGAGACTTAGAGGTAGTCCCTGCTCTGTTCCGGTTTGCAAAGATAGCACAGGTGGCAACAGTAGAACTCACTAGCCCTTCTCTGCCTGCTTCTCCTTGAGTCCTAAGCCCAGGCCAAGAGAAGAGGGTGGAAGCCATGATCAATCTTGATCTCTTGAGGAGAAGGTAGGATCAAACCCAAAGCAGCATGTTTTGTAAGACAGAATCAGTCCTTGCCACCCAGCCTCCTCTCTTTCTGTCATCCTACCTTCTCCCACCTCCCAATACCTTTCTGGTGCCATATCCTACTAAGATAACATCGGGAGCATGAAGGCTCCACTGGGCTGCGGTTTAAGCCTGCCAGCCACCCCAAGCGAGAAAGATGAGGCTTTCTGCTCCTGCAAAGATTTAAATCCTTGGAAATCCTCTACAGTGTTGCTGTGAGTCCAGAGGGGTCCTAGTGTGGTGTTTTAATATATACACTCAACCTCAAGGGCGATTTGAACCACAAGGTCAGTGGTTCAAACTCACCAGCTGCTCCTCAGAAACTCTATACAGGGTATCTACAAATCAGAACCAACTCAGCAACAACATGTGTGCAGAACTGATTTGATGGTACCTACCAACAACAGGCCTGCTCTCCCTGATTCTTGTTCCTTTTCTTTCCTTGGTTGTACCCCTCCCCACTTCTCTCTTGACCACCAACACCATGTTTGAGTAGGATACACACATTCATTCAACAAATAGCCCTTGTCACTTAACTATAACAGGCGCCAAGCTAGGCAGTGGAGATTTAGCATGAGCAAGATAAGGTTCCTGCTCTTGTGGAGTGTACATTGGAATAGTAAGAAAAGAGCATTCAATCACAGCTAGATGTGATGAGTGACAATGGGGGTGGAGGGAGTTTGAGACCTGGAAGATATCCAGGCCAGTTGGGAGTCTTTGGGAGCATAGAGCAAGATTGAACCCAGACTACGAGCTCAGTGAAGACTTCAAAAGGGAGGAGACATTTGTCTGAGACCTGAAGACTGAGCTCCCCTGTTGAATGAGAAGACTTTCTGGTTGGAGAGAACAGCATGGAAGTCCAGATGGGAGTGTGTTAGAGGAGCTGAAAGAGAAGAGGCCAGGATGACAGTGTAGAGAGTGAGAAAGACAGGCTACATCTCACCTCCAGGCTCTGCTTTCTCCATCTTTTTGTCTTCCCAAATTCTTCCCATCCTTAATCCTCGGCTGAATCCCATAGCCTCTGCTCATTATCTGCCCTTCCCCCTTTCTTTTTTACTTACAACTAGTGGTTCAGAGCTTAGCATATCATTGTGGCATATTTATTTTGTCAGTGCTGGTTTTTCACTCCCTGAATAAGTGTTTGCATTTTTTTGTTTTTTCACTTTCCCTCCCAGCACTAAGGGTATGATTACATTTATTCCTTGCCCCAGGAGCCATGACTCTTCCTACATTCCCTACGTGTTCACAACTGTTTTAAAACTCTTATAATGAGCCCTTCCAAGAAAACTGAATTTTAGTAATAATTAAAGGAACTTCGCAACAAACACTACAAGATCTTGTAGGGGCATCTTCAGAAACAATCTGTCTGACAAGAGTTATTAGAACACTAAACTCGCTGCAATCCATACTTTTATCATTCCAATTAGTAATAACTGTTTGACTTGAATATTTTTCACTGGACTATAGAAATGAGACAAAAATAACTCTTCAAAGTTAGTGAATTGCCCTACCTTACATCATAATTTTTATGACATTTGTTTAATGTTTAGTATGTTTCCATTTTTTATTTTTGTGTAGTGCCATTTACAGTAAAATCATGTTCTAACTCCAGAGTGATGACAAAGTTGGCTGTGGATGCTCACTGCTCTAGCATGCCTGCCCAGTGTTTCTTTCCCCCCAACATATGGAATGGGTTGCCCCTCACAGCTGACACCCAGCTGTTGGCCTCGCTTGATTACTGGACTGCCTAGCTTTTCAGGACTCCATAGCTCTCCCTTGAATACAAGTGTTGAATGGGAATAAATCTCATGTAACCTCTTCCAGCCTGACCCAAGCCATGGTATTTTCAATGACCTCAGAAGCATGTGAAAATTGAGCATGAATAAGGAAGACTACAGAAGAATCAATGCACGTGAATTATAGTGTTGGCCAAGAATGTTGAAAGTACCCTGGCCTGCCAGAAGAACAAACAAATATGTTTTGGAAGAAATACAACCAATTGCTCCTTAGAAGTAACAACAATAAGATTTTGTCTCTCATACTTTGAACATGTTGTCAGAAAGGGCCAGTCCTTTGCAAAGGCAATCATGTTTGGTAAAGTGGAGTATGTCTTAGGCTGGGTTTTCTAGAGAAGCAAATCAATGAAACATATGTATATGTAGAGGTGGTGGTAGTGTACAGTGGAGTCGATTCTGACTCAGCTACCCTGTGTAGGGTTTCCAAGACTGTAAATCTTTATGGGAGCAGAAAGCCTCATCTTTCTCCTGTGGAACGACTGGTAGTTTCAAACTGCTGAACTTGAGGTTAGCAGCCTGACTCGTAACTTCTCTGCTACCAGAGCTCCTTGTACATATATAGAGAGAGGTTTGTTATCAAGGAAATGACTTACAATTGCAGAGTCCTAGGTCCCCAGTGGAATAGAGAGAGAGAGAGAGAGTCCCTCCCGCATGTCCATTATATTGGTAGCCAGCCACACCTCCAAGGAAGCATCCCTTCAACTGCTTGGTTACTCATAGCCACTTACCATCGAGCTAACTATGTCTGTATTATGGTCTGTTACCATGGGACTAAACACATCTCAACTGCTAAATTCTGGAAGTCTTGGACTAGTCAAGTTGACATGGAACCCTAACCATTCCAGAGGGTAAACAAAAAGGAGAATCACCTCCAATGAGATGGACTAACACAGTGGCAGCAATAATGGATTCAAACATTACAACTATTGTGAGGCTGGTATGGGGTTGGGCAGTGTTTCCAGGACCAGGAAGTGTTTTCTTCCTAGGAGTCGGAACTGATTCTACAGCACCTAACATCAACAACCTCTTCCAAATACTCTCTCTTCTGTTGCTGGATCTAAACATTTTTGATAATGGATCAAAACAAAATCTCCTGTCAAAAGCTTAACCTTATGAGTAATTCATAGCCAGCCAAAATCCAAATCTCACAACTAACACTCATAAGCAACCTTCAGGCTTCTGAAAATTTAACTTGGCTAAGCCTGCCCAGGATGACAAGACTTCCTCTCTTGTGCTTCAAACATGTTATCAGGAGGGGCCAGTCCCTGGAGAAGGATATCATGCTTGGTAAAGTAAAGAGTCAGCAAAAGAAAAGAAAGGATATAATTACTGATGTCAGATAGATATTGGCTGAAAGTAGAGAATACCAGAAAGATGTCTACATGTACTTTATTGACTATGCAAAGACTTTCAACAGTGTGGCTCATGACAAGCTATGGATAACATTATGAAGAACAGGTATTCCAGAACACTATATTGTGTTTATGAGGAATCTATGCATAGCCCAATAGGCAGTAGTTCGAACAGAACAAGGGACTAATTTAAGATCAGGAAAGGTGTGTGTCAGGTCTGTATTCTTCCACCATTGAATGCTCTTTTTCAATCTACATGCTGAGCAAATAATCTAAAAAAAACTGGATCATATGAAGAAGAGGGAGGCATCAGGATTGGAGGAAGACTCTTTAAGAACCTGCAATATGTCGATAATACAGCCTTGTTGCTGAAAGCAAAGAAGCCCTAAAATACTTACTGATGAAGATCAAAGGATTGCACCTCAATGTAAAGAAAACAATGTAAAGAGGAAGACTGTCCCCAAGGAGACAGGTTAGCACAATAGTAGCATCAATGGGCTCAAACATAACCACAATGGTGAGGATGGTGTAGTACCAGGCAGTGCTTCATTCTACTGTGCAGAGGGGTTGCTATGAGTCGTAACCAACTCGATGGCACCTAACAACAACAAACCTGCCCATTGGAAATCCAACAATATTGCTGTGATTTCATATTTTTGTAGATTCTGAAGTTGGAATGCCATGTTCTGACTCTCCAAGTGCGACCCACAGCCAGGCTTCTTTGTTATTCTTTATAAAACAATCCAAGTCCATAATGGATAATTACATATCCATGTATGTAGGCTGATAGTAAATTTATATCTCAAAGTATCAGAATAGCAACAACTTTTGGATAACTCTGCCCCTGTAATCAGTTTCTGTTTATGTATAGTGCTAATCCTTTTAAGTATAGTTTTATTTTTAATGGCGACACTAGATGATTGAAATTCTCTATCTCTGTAAATCATGACACTAAGTGTCCCTCCCTGAGGAAACCCAGTTTCTTATAAGTCTTCCCCAGAACTACCGGTTCCAAGACTATGAAGCCCAAAAAGCAGAGGGGGAGGGGTTTGAAGGACATACGATCTAATTTTAAGTGGATAACCTTCCTGTCACTTCCAGAATATGATGATGGATAGGTGGAGTGAGGGAGGAAGGAAAGGAGAAAGGAAGTTAGTTAGGCAGGTAGGTAGACAAAGTTCAGTTGCAAATACAATTTTACATGTTTGAACCAGTGGAGATTCAGAGGATAAAAACATTTTCACGGCAGGAATTTAGATTCAAGTCTTAAGTCTGTCTCATCGCTGGCCAATGAAGCTTAGACTAGGGCTTTCCTCCATCTGTAGTCTAACACAAAGCAGCCTTTTAAAATGCTACATGGAGTCATTCTGTTAAATAATTATTTGGCCTTTCTCTTCTTGCCTCCACAAAATAGCAAAAGATGTTTTTAGATTCTGAGTACCTCCAAAGTCACGTCTAAAATCACACTGTCCTGTAAGACAGCTACTAGCCACGTGTAGCTCTATAGAACTTGAACTGTGGCTAATGAGAAGTGAGAAGTGTCACAGGTATAAAATACATGCCTGACTTTTGCAGCTGTGAGCACACAAAAAATAAGGTACAAGATCTCTTTATACTTTGTATTGATTACGTGTTGAAATGATAATATTCCAAAGATACTGTTACTGCTATTAAGGGCCATTGAGTCAGTTCTGACTCACAGCAACCCTGTATAAGGTTTCCGAAGAGCGGCTGGCGAGTTTGAAACACTGATCGTATGGGTCACACTGACCATGCAGTGCAGTGTTTATCCTACAGCACACCGTCACGCCTACAGTTCGAATATATTAAGTGAACTGTATTATTAAAATTAATTTCACCTGTTTCTTTTACTTTTCTTTTTTAAAATCTGGCTACTTGAAATTTCAAAATTACCTATGTGGTTCACATTATATTTCGACTGGACAGTTCTGATCTAGAGAACTAGGTTGGAAGACATATGTGAGAAGGAGGGAGGCATGATTTCATGCAGGCCCAGAGTCCTCTTCCCATTCATGTGATGTGGGCATATGAGGGATTCAGAGATGGTGGGTCTCTGTCCTGCCTGGTTTTCCAGTAGGTCAGCTATGACTTCCCTTTCTAGCCCAGTTCCTATCCCAAACTTCTTCTTCCCTACTGGAAGTCTTGCATACTCAAAACCAGCACTTGAGGGTTTTCTAAGCAAGCTAGCATTTCAGGAGGTCTCAGTACTGCTTCTTCCCTGCCTCATCACCACGGGGGAGAAAAAGTGTGTAACATTCAAAACTTTAAGTTGCTGTTAGGGACCATTGTGTAGAGCCCATCTCATAGTAATCCTGTGTGACAAACTAAAACTGCCTTCATAGTGTTTTTCCTATGCTGTAATTCCTACTTGGGAGCCTGGTGTGGTGCTATAGGAGAAGCACAAGGTCGGCGGTTCAGACCCAACAGTCGCTCCTCGTAAGCCCTATACAGGGTCACTATGAGTCGGAACCGACTCAACAGCACACAGCAACAACAATCTTTACTTTAGCAGATCACCAGGTCTTGGTCCTGCAGAGCCACTTGGTGGCTTCAAACTGTCTACCTTTAAGTTAGCAGCAGAGTGCTTAACCACTGTGCCACTAGGCACTTTTTGTTTTTAGTATTGGTACATTTATTAGATTCTCTGTTTTAGTTTATCTTTTCAGCATTCCTGAAAGCAAGAATTATCTCCATTGTTCCAGAAAGTAAACTGTTTGACTTGAGCAATAATGACAATAATTACAAAAAAAACCTTGTACATCTTTGCTGTTGTGCGCTGTTGAGTCAGTTCCAACTCATAGCAACCCTATAGGGTTTCCAAGATTGTAAATCTTTATGGAAGCAGAAAGTCTCAACTTTCTCCCACTTATACATGCATTCCTCACTGATCGACAATCTCATTATCCAACAGTTTGCATTTATGACAATAGTAAAAGATCTATACGACTATTTTGTGCATGTCTGGCAGTAATGAATGCTGAGGTCTGAGGCAAGAATAATGTTGTCTGTGATGGTTAAGGTTCTGTGTGAACTAGACTGGACCATGATTCTAGTGGCTTGGCAGTTATGTAATGACATAATTTGGCAGTTATGTAATGACAAACTTTGGCAGTTATGTAATGACAAACTTTGGCAGCAGTCATGTAATGATGTCGTCATCCTTCATTTTGTGATCTGAAGTAGTCATTCTCTATTTTTGCATGACACCAATTTTCACATCATGACCTGGTCTTTGAAACCTAACCATATTGATAATTAAGGAATAGGTGTAATATACTATTTTTTTCTGATATATTTCCTCTGATAATCCTTTGATGTAATTATTCTTGATCCAATTTTACAGATAAATAGTGTTCAAAAGCTTAGTTCCCACAGCTGGTAAATGAAAAGAACCAGCAATTTATTCATTCAGCACATATTTATTTATGCTAACCATTGACAAACAAGGACCTGCCCCTTTCCTGGAGTTAACACTCTTCCTTGTAAGTGCTGTCAAGTCAGTTTTGACTCATAGCAATGCTGTATAGGGTTTCTGAGGAGCATCTGGTGGATTTGAACCACTGACCTTGTGGTTAGCAGTCTGGTGCTCATCCTGGCAACAAACCAGGACTCCAAAACTAAATGGAGAATGCGAGCATCGCTCACACTACCTCTCACATGCTAAGCAAGCGCACTGTCATTTGAACTATTCCCCCAGTTTGCACTCTAGGACTTACAATCTCCAAGTGCTAATTGCCTTACCAAGAACTAAATTACAACTAGGATGATGGGAAAGAAAGAGAATGGATATCTAGCCTGGGTGGTCAGGAAAGCTCTTTCTAAAGAGGTGACACTGAAGATAAGAGCTGATTGTCAAGAAGGAGCTGACTAACCCCATAGGATTGGGGACGAACAACTAGTGTAAAGCCTGCAAGGCTGGAAAGAGCATGACATATTGAAGGAGCTGAGAGGCTGGCATGGCTGACGTGGAGTGGGAGGGACCTAGATGGGTAATGATGAAGTTGGAGAGGAAGGCAGGGGCTATGCCAGACAAAGTGTGTGTGTTTCCTAAATTACCACAAACTGGGTGGCTTAGCACAATAGAAATTTATTCTGTCTCAGTTCTGGAAGTCAGACCTCTGAAATCCAGAGTTGTCAGGTTGAGTTCCTTCCGGATGCTCTGAGGGAGGATGCATTCCATTGTCTCTGTCCTAACTTCTGGTGAGTGCTAGCAGTCTTTGGCATTCCTTGGCTTGTGTCCCCTTTCCAAACTCTGTCTCTGTCTTCACACGGCCTTTCTCTCTGTGTGTCTTCTCCTTTTCTGTCACTTACAAGGACACTCATCATTGGAGCTAGGATGAGCTCATCTTGAGACCCGTAATTACAACTGCAAAGACTTTGTTTCCAAATAAGGTTACAGTCACAGGTGCCAGGGGTTAGCTTGTAGACCTGTCATTTGGGAGAGACACAATTCACCCCACTACAATGGGGAATGGCATTTGAGTTTTCCTGTGTAGAATATGAAGGCTTCATAGAATGGAAGGGTTAACAGCAAAGAAAAATGGTCTAATTAATATTGTCCAAATGGTCTAATTAATATTGTACAAAGATAGGAAGGTAGCAGTAAAAGCAGAGGCATCAGTTGAGGGATGGTAGTGGAGATGGGGAGACGTGGATGGACTCTGCTTTAGAGATAAAGCCAAGGAGACTTGCTGAAAGATGCCTCGTCCGTTTTCCAGGCCCCTCTGCCTCCCACAGCATCTTTCACAGCATGCTCTGCCCTGAGAAATCTACTTCCTGCTCACCCAGTGCTGGCCTCTGAATAATGCCCAGAAAGTAGAATGAAACTCTAGCAAATAGCAGAGTGTCATTGCTTATCACCCTGTTTTACTTCATTAGTTCACTGTCTGGCCTAACTTTTGTCTCTAGATGGCTCACATTGACCTTTAGAAACATAATCAAATCCTATAATCCAGAATTGCTTCCATGGAAATATAAGTGAGGTGATTCTGAACTGTCTCATTTGAGGGCTGGCAGGAAGATGAGTTGTTTGCACATTCATTTATCCTCTACCACTTGGAGGCCAAAAACAGCAGAACACCACATTGTCAAAATGCCAACCACAAGCAAATGGACTAACTAACCACCCAACCCAGTGGAGCAGGCTCTCTGCAGTGGGAAGGAAATTTTTATTTAAGAACCAGGTCTTATTCTTTTGAGTTATCATCCAATTTACTCTAACACATCACAGCCCTATATACAACAGAACAAAATATTGCCCAGCCCTGCACAGTTTTCTCAATCGTTGGGACACTTGAGTAATTGTTGGGACCTGTGTATTTTGAGTACCTTTCCAACCTAGCACTGTATTGAACAATCTTCTCGTGTGATCCACAGTATCTTCATTGACTATTTTCAGAAGTAAATGGCCAACCCTTTCTTCCTGGTCTGCCTTAAGGTGGAAGCTTTCCTGAAACCTGTCCATTATGAGTGATGCTACTGGTATTTAAAATTCCAGTGGTATAGCGTCCAGCCACAACAGTACAACAGACAGATGGTGAGAGAAACAGATGGAGTGTCAAAAAGTGCTTGTTTTTTTTTGCTAATGACAGTAAGGTGAAGGAGCAGAGAGACCATGGGTAGAGTGGGAATGCTGGAAATGACAGAAAGGAAGTATACGCTATAGTTTTTCCTTCAAGAATATTCAGGCTTTGACTAAACAAAGAAAAGCAGGGAGGAGATTGATGAAAAAGGGTGGCCAGTCAGCAAATGTTTATGTGTGCATGCATATGCATAGGCAATGTCTTCTCCAGCCAGTGAAAACATCTTCTTGGCATGTGCACTGAGCCTTCATTAACACCCAGTGACCGTCACTGCTTTCAGTGCGATGGAATGAGAACTCGCCCTTCTTCACCTACCAATAAATCCAGTCTCTCCCCCAGGAAAGCAGGGTGGAGGGGGATCAACCCCAGGAACAGGTGTTTGGCATGTCTGCATACACTCCCCACATTCACTCTGACATGAGGGAATTCTTATTCCATCTCACCAATGAACTACACCCCTCCCCTGAAACCTTCACTGTCTGCCCCACCGCCTACCCACACAAAGTGTACTCTGCAGAACAATTCATCCTCAGCTGCTCATAGATGTCAAGTGCATTTGGAAAATGCACCACTTAACAGTGTTAAACAGTTTTTGTTGTTGGTTTTCTCTTCAGGTCTTCAAAGACATTTGAATAAAGTCACTATAAATTGGGAATCTCTAAAAGAGGGGATAGATGATACAGCCTTTTCCAAACTTGTAAATTACCGATCTGGTTTTACAGAGCACCACTTGGGACTAGTGTTCCATGGAAGGCACTTTGGGAAATGTCACCCGCCACCATCAGGCAGCAAAGCAGGTGGACCTTTGGCTGTGGGTCAGATGAGGTGCCTTACGTGCCCCCACCTCTAGACTGCTGCTTACATCATCACACAGCCTTTCTGGTCCTTTCTAGGTTTGGGGGATGCTTCTGCCTCTGAACCATCATTACTGTTAAATGCTGTGGAGTCAGTTCTGACCCATAGCAACCCTGCACTACCCAACCTTGTGGTTCAAACTCCCCTTCACCTTGCAGTCCAGTGCCTTATCCCACAGTGTCATAGCATAGCTTTATGTCACGCACTTTTAACATTTAGTAGGTGTTTCTATCATTTGGTGTGGCTCTGTAGGATATAAAACACTGGACTGCTAATTGAAAAGTCAGAAATTCAAACCCACTAACTGTTCCTTGGAAGCCCTATACAGGGTCGCTATGAGTCAGAACCAACTCGATGGCACTTAACAACAGTCCCCTATAGAGTCCCCAGATGTTTCAAATTCTGAATGTGCTTGGCTGCTGTCCAAAAGGTTGGAGGTTCTAGTCTACCCAGAGGCACCTCAGAAGAAAGGCCAAATCCACTTCTGAAAAATCAGCCTTTGAAACTTCTATAGAGCCCAGTTTTACTCAGATACCACATGGGGCCTCCATGAGTTAGAGGTAACTCAACAGCAACTGGGTCTACCCCTTTGTATCACTAGTACCATATTCATGTAGGGCGTCAATAAATGCTTTATTGAAGGAGAACTTGTAAGGAGGTCAAGGAAAAGCACAAAGAAACGGTATGGGAGGAGGAGGGCAGGAAGGAGGAGGTAGCAGAAGAGAAGAAGAAACCAGGGAACTAACAACTGGAGGGAGAATTTCACAGGATCTTATACATGGTACTTTTGTTGGATGTAGACAGGAAAAGCACAACACGTTTGATGCCATGGAGTGGAAGATCCATGAAGGTTTCCTAATATGAGGTCAAGGCAGCCCCCAGCGAGGTGGGCCTGATCATGCCAAGCTTTGCTGAAGGGCAGTGCCCATTTCTAGTACTCTGTCTGCTCCCACAAAGCTTTACAGCCATGGAAACCCTGTACAGGGTTGCTATGAGTCTGAATCAACTCAACAGCCCCTAACAACATTAGGTCTAACTGGTAGGTGTGATATCTGAGAATGGCCACAGACTGTGACCCCCTTACATTAACTTGTGTTTTATAATCATAAAATATGTATAATTGCACTCTTAAGAAGACACCCTGTATATCCATTTCTTTGTTATTTGTTTGTGTAAACAGCCCCAATGCAACATATAGTTAGTGTGCGATATTCAACAACATAACCTACAAATTGACTAACCCTCTGATCACTGAAGCTATTGCTCTAAGAGACTTAACTCTAAAACCAATGCTTGCCTTTGTCTCAGGAGGCGCCTGAAACCCACAGAGAACAAATGGCACAGACCTCTATGAGGAACCAAGGCACTCACAGCAGACATTGCCTTTAGCTCCCTTCAAAGATGGAGACGCAAGAAACAGTCCTATGTCTGCTTCATGCTACTAACTAATACACACAAAAATGACCACCCCATTTAACAAAACTGTTTTCCTAAAGAGACAA
Source organism: Chrysochloris asiatica (assembly GCF_000296735.1). NCBI lineage: Eukaryota > Metazoa > Chordata > Mammalia > Afrosoricida > Chrysochloridae > Chrysochloris > Chrysochloris asiatica. The sequence goes on along the minus strand of NW_006408570.1, from coordinate 5,943,996 downwards.
AACCTTCCTTTTTTTCCCCTGAACATTCAGAAACTGACAAAGTGGCCCACCATCAGTAAGGTTTAACAGACCTCTTCCTGTGAGTCCGTTCTGCGTAAGCTGTCACACACTGCTGGTGACTTTCGCTACTTTGTGCAAAGGCAGGTGGCCTTGCCAGAGTTCCACCCTGGAAAAGCTCATCCTTTGGAAGTTTAGCTTGGCAGGTCCACCAACTCTTGTCTCTAACACTCTGTCAAATGCCCAGATGTCTTTCTTTCATGCTTATACACAAATTCCATTTCAGAATATCAGGGCAACACTTAACACAGTCTTCAGATGTGGTTAGTGGAAAAAGCCATACCTAGACGTCAAAGGACCTGAGGTCCAGTCACCGTTTCCTCTGACTTTTATAAGTAGCAAGCAGATGCTTATGCCTCAAGTGCCAACTGCTGTGGGGGTGGGGGTGGTGCACGGAGCACCGCCATGATGGAACCAATTGAGAGAGCTTGGGAGAGTCAAATCCTGTTTCTGTGGTCTCTCTGCCAAATCCCCAGAGCCACCCGTGGTCAGTGGTGCTCCACCAGGGTAGGAGTGAGGGCACGGTGAGACCATAGTCACTTATTGGGTCACAACCAACACTATAGAAGAAAAGGCAAAAATGTGTGCAAGACAGTGAATGAAGAGCCAGGTCCGGGAGCGTATTTCTGGGGCCTGTGAGGAGGAAGGGGAGAGAATAATGGCAGAGCCCCCACAATTCAGGGAGACCCAGCCAACCCCGACTCCACAAGCAACAGCAGGTTCTTTGTTACCTGCTTTTACCTAACGGTTTTGCTCTTCTTCAGAACAGTGATGGAAGAAGGTGACTCGTGACATGACCAAAATAAAACTTTGGTTTATGTTTCCCTCTCCCCCTTTTAAACTTTATTCATCAGAAGACATTTTCCTCCCACCACCAGGTAAACTTGAGGGGTCTCATACTTTTCTGCCCATTCTTAGGTGATAGACAGTTCCACCATTAAAAACACACTGAATTCAACTGTTAGAACAGCTAATTCAAGAAATTAAAACCTCAAACTTGATCCAGAAATAAACCTTCTCTCCCAGATGAGCTGGAAGAGTGATATGGTTGGATGTGAATCGCTATGGAGGAAGATGAAAAGGAAGGATATGGTTGTTAGCCAATTTCTTAGCCCTCCTAGACAATGACATGACGGGAAAACAGGAGGTGGACTAGTTCTTGCTTCCGTTACAAGCTGGTCTTTGGCGCTAGGGGCCCAGCACATCTTTACTGTTGGCTTTTTCTTTGGGGTATTCTGGAAAACTTCCAGCTGGATCCTGTCTCTTGCAGTTTCCCTGACATGGCAGAAGTTTCGTTACTCCCCATGTTTTCTTGTGGCTCCTTCCACAGCCTCCAGGAATCTGGTGGTTCCTTCTAGCTTCTTTCTGCTGCTGTCTATCTCTCCTACTAGATGGCCCTATTGGACAGGATCCTAGAAGACCCCACACTGGCTCTCCTTTACACGTGACCCATGTCTAGTCCACAGGAGACACTCACACAACATTTGGCCAGCCCAGCGCACCTGTCTCTATCCTGCTGCCACCGACTGTGGCACCTTTCTCAAACATGAGAACTCTGTAGTCACCATCTTCAGGAAACTCATTTGTAAGCTCTCCAAGTAACTTCATGAGGACATCGCTCACTAGACCCAAGCCCCCGGTAGGAGAGCCACAGGGGGCTCATAACACAGAGTTCTCTCAAAGAAATACCCTGGCCCTTTTCTAAATCCTTTAGCTAGCTGACATGACCCAGCATCATGGAACCAGTCTACAGAGGTTTCCTTAGAAACCTGCGATGTATAGTTAGTTACCTCATTAGCATCTCATATCTTGGAACCTAGTCAAATACAACATTCATTATATACTTATCTCAGATTTTAATTATCCACTCATTTAAATATAAGCATCAGGAAGGTGGGGACTTAATCTGGTTTATACAGTACTATCGTAGTGGTTACTAATCGGCCTGCTAACCTCAGGGTCAGCAGTTCGAAATTACCAGCTGTTCCATGGGAGACAGATGAGGCTTTCTGCGCCTGTAAAGATTTATAGCCTCAGAAACCCTGTACAGGGTCACTATGAGTTGGAACCGACTCCATGACACATAACAATAACACACACTACTGTGCATCAGCACATAATATGTACTCTCTCTGAATAATTGTTGACTTGATGGATTAAAATATAAGCAAAGTAGCTTTATAAGAGTAGAACTGAGATTATTTTTACTCAATGTTTTCTCCTAGTGTCTAGCAGAGTGCTGACCCATGTTATTATTGTTAGATGCCGTCAAGTCAGTTCCAACTCATCGAGGTCCTATGCAAAACAGAACAAAACACTACTGGCCCTGCTTGATCCTCACAGTTGTTATGTGTAAGCTCATTGCTGCTGCCACTGTGTCAATCCATCTCATTAAGGGTCTTCTTTTGTGCTGACCATTCACTTTACCAAACATGATGTCCTTCTCCAGGGACCGGTCCTGTCTAATACCTTCTCTTGTTCAAAGTACGAGAGATGAAGTTTCACCATCCTCTCTTCTAAGGAGCATTCTGGTTGTATTTCTTCTAGCACAGATTTGTTTGGTCTTCTTGCAATCCATGGTACTTTCAATATTCTTTGCCAACACTATAATTCAACTGCATTGATTCTTCCACAAATGACCTTCATTATCGCTGACCAAAGTTCACATGCCTATTTTTGTTGTTGTTAAGTGCTGTCGAGTTGGTTCCAATTCATAGCAACCCTATATAGGGTTTCCAAGGAACAGCTAGTAGGTTTGAACTGCTGACCTTGTGGTTCAAATTCCAGTGTTAATTCTATAGCTCCCTTCCTGGAGGATGACTGAAAATAGCTCCTTTAGTCCTCAAAGTGACGTCTCTGCTCTTTAACATTTTAAAGAGGTCTTATGCAGTAGATTTACCTAATGCAAAAATGTTTGAGTTCTTGACTGCTGCTTGCATGAATGTTGATTGTGGATCCAAGCAACAGGAAGTCTTTGAAAGCATTAATCTTTTCCCCATTTATCATGACGTTATTTATTGGTCTAGTTGTGAGGACTTTCATTTTTTCCTTTACATTGAGATGCAGTCTATGTTGAAGGCTGTCTTCTTTGATCTTTGTCAATAAGTATTTTAAGTCTCTTCACTTCCAGCAAGCAAGGGTGTGCTGTCTGCATTTCACAGATGTTAATGAGTCTTCCTCCAATCCTGATGCCATATAATCTTCTTCATATAATCCAGCTTCTCAGGTTATTTACTCAGCATACAGCTTGGGTGGTGTCGTTGTTAAGTGCCGTCGAGTCGGTTCCAACTCATAGCAACCCTGTATAGAGTTTCTGAGGAGCCACTGGTGAGCTTGAACTGCCAACCTCAGAGTTCAAACCAACCTTGCAGTTCAACACATGAACCCACAGCATCACACCACACCTCTTCAGATTGAATAAGTATGGTGAAAGAATACAAACCTGACACACACCTTTCCTGATTTTGAACCATAAATGCCACTTAACATGAGCTCTTTTCTAACTACTATCTTTTGGTCTTATGTACAGTTCTATTTTAAAATTTTTATTGTGAGTTGAGTGAAGGTTTACAGACCAGATCACCAGTTTTATACTCAACAAGTTATACACTTTGTTTCATCTCAGTGATTGCAATCCCTTCCATGTGACAACAGTTATCTCACTTCCTCCCGATGGTTTCTATTTCCATCTTACCCTCTTTCACATTCCTCCTCAACTTTTTCCCATCCTTTCTCATCCCTTATGATTCTGAATGATTGACCATTCTATGGTAAACATACCTTACTAATGTTGTTGTCCCCTTGTATACCTACCTACTGCTTTCTGCAACATTCAATATTTTGCTCATTTTGTTGTTAAGTGCCGTTGATTCGGTTTCAATGCATTGCAGTAGAGTCCTTCAATATGGCAACCCAAGGCTTGCATTTTTTTCTTCAGTTTTCTCAGTTTGAGACATGCTGAATGTGGCTTTCTTGCTCCAGGTCTTTGCACATTTCTTATAATACTTTGTCTTCTCTAGTTGCCCTTTGAAATTTTCTGTTCAGCTCTTTTATGTCATTTATTCTATTCACTTTATCTACTCTGCATTCAAGAGTAAGTTTCAGAGTCTTCTGACATCCATTTTGGTCTCTCTTTTTTTTTTCCTTTTTAATGACCTTTCGCTTTCTTCATGTATGACGTCCTTGATGTCATCCCACAACTCCTTTGGTGTTCCATCATTAGTGATCAATGTGTTAAAACTGTTCATGAAATGAAATTCAGATGGAATATAATCAGAGTTATGCTTTGGGATTTGTTTTAATTTCCTTCAGTTTCAGCCTGAATTTGCATATGAGTAATTGATGATCTATTACACATTTGCCCCCTGACCTTGTTTTGACTGATGATACTGGTTTTCGCCATCATTTCTTTCCACAGATGTAGTCAATTTAATTCCTGTGCATTTTGTCTGGTGAGGTTTACGTGTATGATTGCCATTTATGTTGTTGAAAAGAAGGCATTTGAAATGAATAAGTCACTGGTCTTATAAAATTCTACCAAGCAATATCCAGCATCAATTCTATCACCAATGCCATATTTTCTAACTATCAATCCTTCCTCTTTGTTTCCAACTTTCACATTCCAATCACCAGTAATTATCAATACATCTTTATTACATATTTGATTGATTTCAGAGTGAAGAATTTGCCAGAATTCTTCAATTTCATCATCATTAGCTGTAGTGACTGGTGCACACATTTGAATAATAGTCGTATTAACTGGTCTTCCTTGTATTCATATAGAGATTATCCTATCACAGACAGCATTGTGTTTTAAGATAGATCTTAATACTCTTTTGATGATGAATGTGATGCTATTCCTCTTCAATTTATCATTCCTGGCAGAGTAAACCATGTGATTGTGTAATTCAAAATGGCCAATACCAGTCCATTTCAGTTCACTAATGCCTGGGATATCTAATCTATCTTTATGTGTTCCGTTTCATTTTTGATGACTTCGTTTTCCTAGATTCATACTTCATACATTCCACATTGATTATTAATGGCTGTTTGCCACTGTTTTTATTTTTCTCATTTTGAGTTGTGCCTTATCGATAAATGAAGATCCTGAAAGCTTTGCCTCACATCATTAAGATCAACTCTGCTTCAAGCAGGCAGCTCTTCCCTAGTCATATCTTGAGTGCCTTCCTACCTGAGTGGCTCATCAGACAGTGTCCCGCTGCTATTCATAAAGTTTTTAGTGGCTAATCATGCAGAAATTGTCTGCCTCTCCTTCTTCCTAGTCTATCTTAGCCTGGAAGCTCCACTGAATCTTTTCCACCATAGGTGATTCTGCTGGCATTTAAAATACCAGTGGCATAGGTTCCAACATCACAGCAGCACACAAGCCACACAGTATGACCATCTGACAATGAGTGTTGGCCCATAGGTGCTTTAAAAATTGTTTTGAGTGAATGAATGAATCTTGGCAAAAGGCCACATTTCTCTGAGTAGAATTCTGGAAGCTCCCTTGGCCTATAGCATATCTCTCTGACCTTGTTCACTTGGCCACACTCTTAAAACTATCAATCAGAAATTCATCTCTCTAACAATATAAATATCCCCACTAGGTCAGTGGAAGCCACCTTCCATGTGCACTTTGAAGAAAATTGATACAAGGAACTTACAGGAAGACTAGTTGTCAGGGGCCTGACAGTGTATTAGGGAAAACTTGAGGCACTTAAAAGAAAGAGAATGGTGGACCTAGAGGTGAGGCATTTTCAGGAGGGATTTTCCTGGAGGTGAAAGGAGAATGAAGAGGAGATGAGACCCATAGTTTTTAGAGCTTGCCTTCTCCCACACAATTTTTAAGAACCACTTAATTTTTTAGAGCTAGAAGGAATATTAGATATCATCATGGTCTGTGGTTTTCAAACATTTTTTCAACCAGAGAAATCTTTCTTTAAATGAAATCTTACCAGAAGCTCAATATGAAGGACAGATAATAAGAAATAGATGATCTAGTTCAAGATAGGGTTATAGACCAGATACCACATGTGCCCACATAATTTTCTCACAGTAGTCTCTAAACCTCTCCCTTAGCATCCCTAAGTATTCATGAAACATGGTGAGAAGCTATTAATCTAGTCCAGACACAATTTTTTTTAAAAATGTGGTCTTCCTCAAACATCACCATGTCCTGAAGAGACTGGATTCCAAGGGCCAACAGAAAATGGACAACACTGTACCCTACTTCTCCTCCCTGGATCACAGAACAGACCTTGTCCCTTCCATTTCCCAAACTCCTCACCGATTCTGTAAACATGTATTAAATGAAAGAAAGAGTCCTTTCAGGAGGACACTAACAACTTCCCATGAGTTCACTGCTACCAACAGATATTTACTGAGTGCGTGTTATTACCTTGACCTTGTGTTTGGCATTCAAAACAGATGACCATGGTCATTTCCACAGTAATCAGCACTCCTTGTTCAACCTTCTCTGAACCATCTAGATTGCAATTAATCACCCAACCCACAGCTTTCCATCTTTCCTCTAAAGATATCGTGGGACACTTGGAAATGATTTGCTGAAATGCAGACTAACTGTGTGTGTCCCCATCTAAATCTAAAGAGGCTTACTGAAAAAATGAGGTTTGGCATGAAACCTCATCACTGAAAGCCTTTGCTCTCAGTGATGACCACTGTTTCCTGTCTTCGGAGCTTATAAGCCATCTGTTTAATAATCAGTCCTAGCTGCCTGCCAAGGATTGACATCGATCTCACTAGTCAGCAGTTCCCACCAAAAGTGCTTAGGGCCTCAGGTCTTCCCATCCCTGCTCCTGGCCAATGTCCAGGTCAACAAAATGGCTCCCTGATCCCTAATCACTCTAGACTCTGTGGACAGCCTATGTTTTGCAAGAGCACAATGCAAAGCCTTTGTTGTTGTTGTGAAGTGCCATCAAGTCGCCAGTGACCCATAGCAACCCTGTATAGGGTTTGCAAAGAGCAAATGGTGAGCTTGAACTGCTGACCTGGAAGTTCAAACTAACCTTGCAGTCCAGCACATTAACCCACAGCACCTCACCAGGACTCCTAGGGGAGAGGTCAATTGAATATACTTGTTAGAGTCCTGGTGTGGTGCTGCAGGATAAGCAATGGTCAGTGGTTCAAGCCCACCAGCCACTCCTTTGAAACCTCATATAAGGTCACTGTGAGTCAGAACCAACTTCATGGCACTTAACAATTTCAGTATTGGCCACCTTAATTATGGACTCAAGATCAGTAGTCCAGAGTATGAAAACAGAAACTTTAAAGTAAGGCAGCGCTAGCTTTGAAACAAGCTCTACCACTCAACTATAAAATGAGAAGAATAGCACTTAGCTCATGGAAGGGTCACAAAGATTAAACACAATATTGTGTATAAAATACATAACACAGTGGATGGCACCCAACATTATTATCATTGTAAGACATTGACTATATTAATCAGCTGCTATAGGTTGGGAGGAATCCTAGTGTAGCACTGTGGGTTAATGCGCTGAACTACAGTCAGTTTGAACCTCAAGATTGGTGGTTCAAGTTCACCATTTGCTCCTGAGAAACCCTATACAGGGTTGCTATGGGTCGGAACCGACTCAACAGCACTTAACAACAACAACATAGGTTGGGAACTGAGAACAAGGCAAGGATCAGGCCCAGAGGGCGGACCTATGAGGAAGGGAGGTATTCATACGTGTACAATTCCATAATGCCTCTAGGTAGTATAAGGTATACAGAATAGATGCCCGTCTCATTAAACCTTGTTTTAGTTGGCTGCCATGGATCAGCTCCAATTCATGGCAACCTTAACAGAGACGCATTACTCAGTCCTGCACATACATCTTCAGGGTCACCTGTGTGTTTCAGTCCATCACTACAGCCACTGTTGAGGTTTTTAGTTTTTTGTTTTTGAATGCCTTCTGTCCTAGGGGAATCTTCTTCCAGCATTACATTAAACAATATTAGATTGTAATCCATAGAATTTTCACTGGCTAATCTCCAGAAATACATCTCCAGACTTTTCCCCCTAGCCTGTCTTGGTCTGGAAGCTAAGCAGAAACCTGTCCACCATGGTAACCCTGCTGGTATTTGAAATACTGGTAGCATAGACGTCAGCCTCATAGAATCATGAACCCTGCCCACAGTCTGGCAAATTGAGACAGTCTAAAAATAATCAATTCAAGATGTTAGCAGTCAAACTGCTTAGAATGTTTTCAAGAGAATATTGTTGTTGTTGTTGTTATTGTTAGGTGCCATCGAGTTGGTACCAACCCTTAGTAACCTTATGCACAGCAGAACAAAACACTGCCCGATCCTGGGACAACCTCACTACTGTTGCCACGCTTGAGTCCATCGATGCTGCCTCTTGGCCAATCCATCTTGTTGGGGGTCTTCCTCTTTTTCTCGAACCCTCCACCTTACCAAACATGATATCCTTCTCCAGTGACTGGTCCCTCCTGACAATATGTCCCAAGTATGAGAGATGAAGTTTGGCCATCTTGGCCTCCAAGGATCACTCTGGCTACACTTCTTCCAAAAAGGATCTATTGATTCTTTTGGCAGCCTATGGCACCTTCAATATTCTTCTCCAGTACCATAACTCAAAAGCATCAATTTTTCTACGGTCTTTCTTATTCACTGCCTAGCTTTCACATGCATATGAGGTTATTGAAAATACCATGGCTTGGGTCAGGCGCACCTTAGTCCTCAAGCTGACATCTTTGCTCTTCAACACTTTAAAAATGTCTTGTGCAACAGATTTGCCTAATGCAATACGTCGTTTGATTTCTTGACTACTGCTTCTGTGAGAGTTGAGAGTTGATCCAAGAAGAATGAAGTCCTTGACAACTTTAATCTTTTCTCCATTTATAAGAATGTTGTTTATTGGTCCAGTGGTGAGGATTTTTGTTTTCTTTACGTTGAGATGTAATCCATACCAAAGGCTGTGCTCTTTGATCTTCATCAATAAATGTTTCACTTTCAGCAAGCAAGGTTGTATCATCTGCATACCGCAGGTTGTTAATGAGTCTTCCTCCAATCCTGATGCCATGTTTTTCTTCATATAACACAGCTTCTCAGATGATTTGCTCAGCATACAGGTTGAATAAATATGGTGAAAGAATACAACCTTATCACGCACCTTTCTTAATTTTAAAACATTCAGTGTTCCCATGTTCTGTTCGAACAACTGCTTCTTAGTCCAGGTACAGATTCCTCAAGAGCACAATTAAGTGTTCCGGAATACTCATACTTAGCTATGTTGTCCATAGCTAGTCATGATCCACAGAATCTAAAGCCTTTGCATAGTCAATAAAGCACAGGTAAACATCTTTCTGATACTCTCTGCTTTCAGCCAAGATCCATCGGACATCAGCAATGATATCCCTCATTCCACGGCCTCTTCTGAATATGGCTTGAATCTCTGGAAGTACTCTGTCAATGTATGATTTTAGCCATTTCTGTGTTACCTTTAGCAAAACTTTACTCGCTTGGGATATCAAAGAGATTGTCTGATGATTTCCGCATTCCATTGGGTCACCTCTCTTTGGAATGGGCACAAATATGGATCTCTTCCAATCAGTTGGCCAGATAGTTGTCTTCCAAATTTCTTGGCAGAGACGAGTGAGTGCCTTCTGTGCCGCCTCACTTTCTTGAAAGATTTCAATTATTATTCCATCAATTCCTGGAGACTTGTTCTTTGCCAATTCCTTCAATGCACCTTGGACTTCTTCCTTAAGTATCATTGGCTCTTGATCATATGCTACCTCTTGAAACAGCTGAACATCAACCATTTCCTTCTGGTCCAATGACTCTGTGTATTCCTTCCATCTTTTCTTGATGCATTCTGCATCATTCAATAATTTGACCAGTGAATCTTTCAATAACGAAAGTCAAGGCTTGAATTTTTTCTTCAGTTCCCCCAGCTTGAGAAATGCTGAGCGTGTTCTTCCTTTTTGGTTTTTTGATTCCAGATCTTTGCTCATTTTGTTGTAATATTTGGTATCTTCTTAAGCTGATCTTTGAATTTTTCTGTTCAGCTCTTGTACCTCCTCATTTCTTCCATTTGCTTTAGCATCTCTATGCTAGAGAACAATTTTCAGTGTCTCTTCTGACATCCATTTTGACCTTTTCTGTCTTTCTTGTCTGTTCAATGACTTTTTGCTTTCTTTATGTATGATGTTCTTGATGTCATCCCACAACTCTTCTGGTCTTCGGTCTTTAGGGTTTAATGTATCAAATCTGTTTTTCAGATGATCTTTAAATTCAGGTGGGATATATTCAAGGTCATATATGGGCTCTTTAGTGGACTTGTTTTCATTTTCTTCAGCTTCAGTTTGAATTTGCATATGGACAGTCTGCCACTGGCCTTGTTTTCACTGATGATATGAAGCTTTTCCATAGTCTCTTTACAAAGTATATTGGTTCATTTTTATGTTGGTGTTGGTTCCACCTATTGAAAAAATATATATATTTGAAACAGTACCCATTTAGGGACCATGCCTTGGAGCTGGACCCTTACCTTGCTCCTTGTGGCTCAGCTTTCCCAGTCATAGAAGGGAACATCACTCCTGCAGCCTCCTCTTCACACAGAGCTGCTGATAAGGCCCATAACACAGTGCTCTGCTGGGCTTTGTGTTTTGTGGGCAAAATGAAAACAGTTGTATTTATAATATTATTTCACTTTAGGTTTGCCCATCCATTAAAGGTGACCACTAGGGTCTAGAGTAATGTTGTTAGGTTGCCATCAAGTTGGTTTTGACACACAGTGACCCCATGTACAATGAAATAAAACACAGTCATTGCTAGGTTTGAGCCCATTGATGCAACCACTGTGTCAATCCATCTCTTTGAGGGTCTCCTTCTTTTTCATTGACCTTCTACGTTACTGAGCATGATATCCTTCTCCAGGGACTGGTCCCTCCTGATAACATATCCAGAGTAGATGAGACCTATGAGCTATAAGTTGATATCATTGGGCCTGTAGCACTAGTGAAATGACAGCTTGTATATATCACATAAAAGACCTATTTTACCACGTAACATAGTGATACCAACTGCAGTCCAGTCTGTTCCAGCTTAGAACAACCCTTAGGACAGAGTAGGACTGCTCCATAGGGTTTTTTGAGACTGTAAATCTTTACAGAAGCAGAGTACTTCATCTTTCTCCCACAGGGCAGCTGGTGGGTTCAAATCTCAGACATTTCAGTTAGCAACTCAACGTTTACTCTGCACCATCACGTTATAGTAATGATGTTGTTATTGTTAAGTGCCATTGAGTCAGTACCAACTCTTAGCAACCCTATCTAATTTCCGAGTCTTTTAAATATTTGCAGGAGCAGAAAAAAGCAGATATTTGTATATTGTTCTTTGTTTCTTCAAAAACAACTTTTCATAATATTTATTACCATGGTTTAGCCTAGTTTAAATGTACTTCTAAAAAGAAATTTATGTAGCAAGTAATTGGCTATCTTCTAATGATTTCAAGATAAGGTCAAATTCCTTCTCTCTGAGTGTAACTTGTAGGGACTCAATCCTATCTAACTAGAAAACTATAGGATGGAGCAATTGGGTCCCAATAATCCTCTTCCCTCTATCAAATTCCTATCGATGGATAATCATTACTTCAAATAAGATGGTGATTTTGTATGTGTGCTGGGAATACAGCTTATATTAACTTAACAAAATGAAGGTTCATTGGATTAAAAAAAAAAATGCACTGGTGAAGCAGTGGTTAAAGTATCCAGTCCCTCCATGGTAGACAGATGTGGCACTCTGCTTCCCTAATGAGTACAGTCTCAGAAACCCTATAGGGCAGTACTACTTTTTCCTGCAGGGCCACTATGAGTTGAAATCAATGCCAAGGGATATTAGATAAAACTACATTTAAGGAACAGAGGAGATGGGTGGAATACCAGAGAAAAGAATCAAGTTCTTTTCCTTTACACACTGAAAAGTGGAAGTATTGTGTAGCTCTGTGGGGCGCTTAAATAACACTACACATGGGTAACAGCTACCTGTGAGTCAAGAACTGTAAAAGGCCCTTTCATTACAGAAGACAGTACCAGTCGATACTGCTCTCTAAAATAGTTACATCCCATGAAGTACCACTTAAAGATACCTTTCAAAAAGTATCTATGCACAGTAGGATAAGCACTGAACTTCTTTCTAACCACAAGGTTGGCAATTCAAACCCACCAGCCATTCCATGGAAACCCTATACAGCGTCGCTGTGAATTAGCACTTTAGCGACGGCACTTAACTACAACAACAAGACAAAGTAAAAACTCATGTAAGGAGATATAAAAGATGAGGTTCTTTTTGGCCCATATACTAATATGAAAAATTATTTCTTTTAAATTCTCCAGTGAAACTCAATCTTGTCCCATTATCTTAATTCAACTCTTACTTTGAGAGAGAGGAAAACGGGGATCTAAGGAGTCCTGGTGTGGCATTGCAGGATCAGCACTGGGCTGCTAACCACAAGGTTGGCAGTTCAAACTTGCCAGCCATTCCTTGGAAACACTATACAGGGTGGCTGAGTCAGAACGGACTTGACAGCACTGAGCAACAACAACAAGGATAAGTAACAAGTATTTTCAGTTCTAATTACAAGGCAATTCATCATAGAGACACAATCAGTAAGTCAATCACATTTTGCCTGAGCTCAGTTTTCTCCTCAACAAGCAAACAAGCAAAACTTGGTTCCAGTTACAACACTCAAAAGTAAGAGATCCATTGAAATGTGAAAATAACAGTGATTGTGTTAAGGAGATGGATGAACTAACTCTTTCTCTGTCTCTCTGTCTGTCTCTCTGTCTCTCTGTCTCTCTCTCTCACACACACACATACACACACAGTTTTTAATGTCAGAATCACACTTCTATAATAAAAGAGAGGAGAGAGCATGAAGCAGAAGTGAGGTTTAGAAGATGTCTGTAGAACCCAGTCTGTGATGTCTGAGCTAGACTCGCTGACGGATGGAAATAATCTAGCTTGTTACATAAACACCTGCATGAGGCACTATGAGTGGTTTGTCACATCAGACACAGTGCTTCTCAGGTTGACCACCTCTACTTACGTTACACAGAGTCACCCCACACCACCTTCACTTCAATGGCCCAGACCTCCCAGAGCATTCATGTACAAGCTCACCTTTGTTTAACCATCATTCTCTGGTCTTCTTGTCATTCTTGTACTGATCCCCCAAGGTTTTTGGATCAGCACTTTGGTATGAAATTCCATCTTGATTGAAATGACAGGTTATCATGAGGTCATGTTTTCTGGCAGGTCAGCTGGCCCAAGATGTGAGCCTGAAAAATGAAAAACGTTGGGAGTAGACAGGGGTGTTTTCCCAGCTGCTCATTCCAGAGGACAGCCCTTTATTGTCCCCATTGCAAAGCTACAGTTAGTCGTTGCCTGTAAGAGCAGTATTGAACTCTTTATTTACCACCAAACAACGCAAGAAAGTAGTCTCTTCCCCTCCCCTCCCAACTAATTTTATTCAAATAATGGCAGGCAAGAAGGAATGGGAAAAGATCTCTGGAGGCACTTAGTGGAGAACAAGAGGGTGAAACGTGAAAAGATGCTGTAGGAGGAGGTGTCTTAATCTAGGTTTTCTAAGACTCCAACAGAACTGGCCCAAGAGATACTAAGATGATATCTTAAGATATTAAGATGATAACTTTTCAAAGGCGTCTCATAATTCACAAGGAGGAGGGGATGTTTTCTGGAGCTTTGGCACACTACCATCTGTGGTCTGTAAGCCACTTAGCATAGTAGAAGTATCTGAGCTTCTGTGCCAAAGCCTTCTATGAGGTTTTATTTTTACATGGATTAAAATGTTACAATCACCTTTTTATTGTGGTTTAATATGTATATATATATAAGATTTGCCTTTTTTTTTTTAATTAAATGTTTTTATTTTGGATTGAGTGAAAGTTTACAGGGCACATCATCAGCTTCACATTCAACCATTCATATAGCTTGTTTCATTACATTGATTATTATCCCCTCCATATATCATCAGTTAACAGTGTTTCTCTCTATCCTCTTTAGCTTTTTTTTTTTTTTTTTGGATGGGGGGGGACTTGCCTTTTTGGAATTTACAGTCTTGGCTTTTAGGGAAGGTTTTTACATTTGTCTGTGGATATTCCAGGGCTCATGTATGAGATTACTAACAAGCATTACTGAATAATCAGATAAGGGACAGTTTGCTATGTCTACTAGGTACCTAAAGTCTGATCCTCAGAGCCTATAGTTTGGACGGTAAGATTTGCCATTTTCACCATTTTAAAATACATGCTTTACATAACATTAAAAGCATTGAACATGTACACCATCATCACTCTTTCTAAAGCATTCTTTTACCACCCCAAACAATAAGTCAGTATCTATTAAGCGTCTATTCATCACTTCCCATCTTTCCTCCCCAATCTCCTTTCCCCAGTCCCTACTAATCTAACCTCCCAACTTGAACCCAACCTTCTACTTCAGTCTGTATGCATTTAGCTGTTCTAGATATTTCATATAAGTGAGCTGATACAATATGTATCTTTTTGTACAATAACTTTTATACTGCTGCTTTTGGTGCTTTTTAATGTCCATGCAGATGTGAAGATAAATATTAATTCCCAATTTAGAGAATGCATGCTTCTGTAATTTGCCTTCAGAAAATGCCCCTGTACTCTCATCTTGTTCCACACTCTGGGAGCCTCTGAGGTTGCCATGTGGAGAAGCAAAGAAAGGTCTCTCTTTCAGACTAGAGCTGACCCTAGGTCACTTCTAGCTAGAAGGCCCCTGGCTGCCTGTGGTGCTTGGAGGACAGCCCTGGGCTTGAGATGGCTTCATGTTGGAGCAAGTGAGATTCAGCTGCATAGATAAGGAGGAGAGGTGTCCAGAAAAGTGTCTCATGTGGCCAATACTTGGACATTCGCAGAACAGAGGAAAGGCCAGGTCTCACTTAGAGCCAGCTCCTCTATGGATGACATTAGAAGCATTCTCCTAGATTACCCCACACCCAAATATTAACTGTGATTTACAGCTGGGCTTCTAGCTAATTTCCTTCCCCAATCCCTTGCCTTTGGCTTTTCTTCCTACTATTTACAAACCTAGAGAGATGAAAGTTCTGGTTCTCACTCCATCATTAGGCAAAGGATGAGTTATTCTTGGAAAAATAACACCATATATATCTGTGCTGAGCAAATAATCTGAGAAGTTGACCTCTGTGAAGAAGAACACAACATCAGGATTAGAGGAAGACCCATTAACAGCCTGCAATATAAGATAACACAACCACATTGTTAAAAGTGAATACTTGAAGCACTTACTGATAAAGATCATAAACTACAGCATTCAGTATGGATTATACCTCAACCTAAAACAAAATTCCTCCCAACTGGGCCGATAAAGCAACATCTTACGAAAGAGAGAAAAGATTGAAGTTGTCAAGGATTTAATTTTATTTGGATCCATAGTCAACACCCATAGAAGCAGCTATCCAGAAATCAAATGGCCTATTCCATTGGGTTAATCTGCTGCAAAGGAGCTCTGGTAGTGTAGTGGTTACAAATTGAGCTGCTAACCTCAAGGTTGGCAGTTTGAAACTACCAGCCGTTCCACAGGAAAAAGATGAGGCTTTCTGCTTCCATAAAGATTTACAGCCTCGGAAACCCTGTACAGGGTCGCTATGAGTCGGAACCAACTCCACAGCACTTAACCACTTCCACCACCATCACAGATTAACAAGTAAGCTACTTTGGACATGTTAGGAGGGGGACCAGTCCCTGGAGAAGGACATCATGCTTGGTAAACTTGAGGGTCAGTGAAAAAGAGGAAGACTCAGTGAGATGGATTGACAAATGGCTACACCAATGGACTCAAGCATAACAAGATTATGAAGATGACATGGAACCGGGCAGTGTTTCATTCTGTTGTAAATGGGGTTGCAATGATTCTGACCTGACTCAGTGAGCACCTATCAACAATAACATACATGGGCAAAGTAGCTCAGGATTGAGTCCTTTAGCTCCAATGAGACTGATCCAAATCAGGAGGTCATCCTTGAATCTTAGTTCAAACAAGGGATAATGCCTTAGTAGAAATCAATATTATAATCATCATCATCAGTTGTTAAAATGCCCAAAATATGGTTTCATCGTTGAGGTTTGTCTAAACTGAGAAGATTTTAATATTTGTATTATGTGTTGGCTCTTTTAAGACAACCAAACTGAGGTGTTAAAAGAAACAGTATCTGAAAATCAGGTGATAGTCTGCCTAAGTAAACTGGTGTGAGTTATTTAAAAGAAGAAATGACTGAAAATTAAAATGTTGTAGATGATGTGTTTAATCTCAAACATTAGGAATATGCTTAAATTCAATTGACCATTAGATATGCAGTGAGTAAAACCACACTTCTACCCTTCTCCTTTGAGTGCATAAATTATGTTCTGATCTCCCCCAATCCTACCAACAGCCAGGTCAGATACTGTTTACTATAATAATAAGGCCAGGTCCCAACCTACTGGGTGGTATTTAAGGAAATTTTTAAATCAACAACTATTGTCAATAGCCTTTGAAAGATGGCCTATATCCATACAGGTTCCAAATTATCTTTGGTATGAACAAGTCAAAAAACCCCATATATGGTGTCCTGGTGTGACACTGTCAGATAAACACTAGACTGCTAACCACAAGGTCAGTAGTTCAAACACACCAGCTGCCCCTCAGAAATCCTATATAGGGTCACTATGTGCTGGAACCAACTCAACAACACACAACAACATATATATACATACATATATACATATATACATATATACATATATACACATTGAGCACGTCTCCTCAAAAGGTATTGTCAAAGCATCCAGACTTCCTTGAAATTTTCCCATCACACAAGATATTTGACCTTTAGGTCTGGTTTCAGTTGATAATTATCTCTGAAACTCAAATAAGAAGTAGTTTATATAACTGACAACCTCCTTGAAAGCAATATGTTGAAATCACTATTGGTTTGTTTTTTTGTTTTGTTTTGTTTTTTTCTTAAATGTTTTATTGTGAATTATGTGATAGTTTACATGAGAGAACATCAATTTTACATTCATTCCATCATATATCATCTCATTGCCATGGTTACAATCCCCTCTATGCATCATCAACCAACCAAAGGGTATACCCTGTAATCGTACCCCCCGTACTCCCCAGGTCTTCAGCACACAGTCGCTCTCCCTCCCCGGATCCAAAGTCTCCAGCTGCTCCATCGCGCCATGTCATCTCTGCCTCCATCTCAGGCCTCACCGCTTCTCTGGGTAGGGTCCCGCTCTCTGCTCTTCTCCCTTGATGGTCCCAGGAACCCCACCCCTAGACTGAAAAGTCAATCACTCCCCTCCTTGCTATAAAACATCTACCTTTACATTTCCAACCCTCACAATCAGTCCTGACAACAATCATTCACTGTTTTATCACAAGAGACCCGTCTGCATTTTATTGCATCAGCCCTGCCTAGACAGATTGGATACCACTCACTGGAGATTCTACCTTTCTCCAGGTCCACTGGATCTAGGTTCCCTCTTGAAAGCTTATAAGCCAGTCACTTCCTGCCTTTGTAAACCCCCACCCCCCATTTGGGGCAGCCAGTGTCCAAGTTGCCCATCCCTGTCTACTCTGTGTGTAGAGGGGTAGGAATGATTCTTGCTGTAAGGATTTGTTCCCTCTTTTGAGCTACTGCTTCCATAGGTGTAGGTCAAGTTCATCAAATTGTATCAGAATACTTTTTTTTTTTTTCTCCTTTTTACTTCTGGTTGAGCTTTGATCATCCAGTCATTGAAGCCAGGACAAGTGGGTGTCATCTACAAGTGTGGATGTTCTTATGCATATGCCCTCTCTTCTTATCAGCTGGACACTTCACTTTCCACTCTAGTCCTCTGTGGCTATGTCACTGACTCTGGGCCCAAGAGTCCCCAGGTCTTGCCATACTGCCGGCCAACCAGGTCTTCACCCGGGTTCACAGAAGTCTATTGAACATTGTAGGGCTTAGCTTACCACTTCATTGTTGTTTTTCCCTCACTTCCCCTTATCAGTGACGAGTGTGGTTACAAATCAGAGTGTGTATTCCCATTGAGTCTTAGTACTGGAAGGGGGTCTGCACTGAGGGGACCCGACCACTTGCCTTGATGTTTCCTGGGCAAGCAAGTTGCTTGTTCTTGTATTAACACTTGGTCTGCCTATGTTGTTTTATATTTTTCCTATAGGTCTTTCTTTCAAGAAGTATCTTCTGTTCTTCTAGCTACCCCAGGCTGGTCTGCTTTTCCTTTCAAGTGGGAATTTCCCATCTCTGGAAATCTGGTTGTGGTTCAGGCTTCCACCTATAGTCTTATGTATTGCAGAGGCTCCACAGGAAGCCTCCTTCACTGGGCACGTTGTAGCCCCATTTTAGGTGTTCCAATCAGTTATAGGCAGAAGACGGACTTACAAGCTTTCTATGGTGATGCTTTTGGCTATTCCTTTCTCTCTCCCTTGAGTGTCTATTTTATAATATAATGCAAGGAAAACCATCACTATTGCTTTTTGTTTTATTTTGTTTTTTAAACTGATCATCGTATCAACACACCTTGTGAGTTGAAAGTAATCCAGACAGAAGTTTGCTTTTGGTTTAGACTACAGTGGCTCAAAAAATTGTTCTGATCCTGCAAATAGTGGAGTACTGCGCCCTTTTGGTACTCTTTACTTTGGCTTTACCACCTTCCCTGTCCCTATACCACTCCCAGAATCCCTGGGTGATGGAAAAGTGAATGTGCTTGGCTGCTAACCAAAAGATTGGAGGCACTAGTCTACCCAAAGGCACCATGGAAGAAAGGTCTGGCAATCTACTTTCAAAAAAATCAGTCTCTGTAGATCCCATGAAGCACAGTTCTACTTTGACACACATGGGCTCACCATGAGTCAACTCAACAGCAATTGGTTTTATGCCTCTCCTGAACCCTCAAATCTCTTCAACATGCCAGTAAATGTTTATTACAGTCACAGGTTCAGAAAATGGGCCCAAGTTAGGGTCTGCTGAGTTGTTTCCAGTGCATTCCATTAACATAGAAATTGCCGGTGGTGCTCTCACCACTAGCTTAGGCCTTCTCGGCACGAGAACATACCAAGTTGTCAGACATGCTGACCCAACTCTGCGTGGCAATCCTCAGATATACATATCTCTCATTCCGGGTCCTAGATGGCTGCTCTCTTCCATCCCAAAACATGCAAATCTATGGTTCCTGGCAGCTTTGAAAGCATTACTTTCCTCTGAGAATAACACAAGGGACATAAGAGTTCAAGTCCATTCTCGTTTGTGAAAGTATTCCTAAAAGCTTTGCAAATTAGTCCACATTATATCATATGATTAACATCTCAACAGAAATCTCCTCAGAGGCTAAACAGTTCTTTCTGTGGCACCTTGAACAAACTTGGGAAGGTAAGCCCTGCATAATATGTATGGGTACATCTTCGGTGGCACCATCCCACTTTTCTCTGTGATCCCCCTAGACTAGGTGAATAAGCTCGTGTGCTAACCTCCCAGTCAATCTTTCATGTATGTCCCTTTAGTGCGCTCCATACTCAGCTTTTTCCCTTCCCCACCCACATCAGGATTTGACCTTCCTGAGTCCCTTTCTCCAGACCTTCCAACTCCACCAAGTTGAACAGTCTTAAGTACCCTTTTTCATGTTGTTAAAAAAATGATGCTCATAAGTCCACAGGGTCCCAATGTCCAAGGAATTTCCTGGTAACGTCCTGACATTTTTAAGAGGAATCTCCATGAGAACCCCACAGAGGACGCCTTAATGTGAGAATATCAGGCCCAGTGGCAGACTGGCCATGTCCAAGATATACAGAGTAGGAACAAGATACCCAAGGCAAAGAAAGGTTAGAAGTATCCCTCAGTACACGCCACAGAGGCATGAAAGGCATGGGTAGGGGAAAGGCAAAGTAGAAGGTAGGATAAAAGAGAGAACTGCTGAGAAAAAACAAGGAGTTCAGAGACACTGATAGCCTCCCCAGCATCCTATGCAAGTTGACAATGCAGTCCTCAACCCCTTCAGACAGCTAATTTGTGAAACACCGAGCAAGCAGCCAGCACTATTCCTGAAGCTTCTTTGAGGCCAAATAATATGACAGAGGCCCTACTCTCAGAGGAAGCAAGCTGGAAAACAAGAAAAGCTTGGTGAACAGTATGATGACTAAAAGAAAAGTACAGGATTCCCCCGCTATCCAATTGTAGAGCATTCCTCTGAAACCTTTCACAGCCAAAGTGGCATAAAACGAAGAAGCAATTACCATTTATTTATATGGGAAACATTTTTTAACATTCCCATCCCCCCCCCAAAAAAAATAACTCATAAAACCTAAAATAGCACCAACATAGTGTTCAAAGACAGTTCAAAGCTGTGTTGGCTCGATGCATTGTATCAATGCCCGGGGTGCAAGCTGCCTCTCTCTTGGCTTACTGCAGAATAAATACTGAATGCTAGTTTCACCTTTCACCGTTTTTCATTAAAGCAAAAATCCCCTTTGGATTTCTTTCAGCTTGTGAAAGCTACTAACAAAAGTCTTTCGTAAAAGAAAAATTGTGTAAAGCATATTTTAGAAAAGCAGGGGCTTCTATATTGCTGTTGGGCTTTAGCTTTTTCATCATTTTGCCGCTTTACAGCTAAAGCTTCTAGAACAGTGAAGTAAGTTCAGAATTGTTGGCGTTTCCTCACATTGTCTCAGTACCAGGCATACTGCTCATCCTCAAGAATTCTTCTCAGAGATCTAGGAGACAGTCAGTGGCCGTGGCACCAGAAGGGGGTGTGGGCCAAGCCACTAGTACTGCCAACTCATTGCAGGGTCTTTGGAGACTGAACAGAGATTTCTCTTACTAAGCATGAGGTCACCTTTCTCTCCCTTGGACTGTCTGGATTCACAGGATTTATTTGGGTTCCCTGGCTAAATCCATTCCAGTACTGATTTCTATGAGGAGGCTCTGAATGCAGCTGGATGTTGGCGCCATCCAAGTATCCTGTCATCCCCTGGGCCCCCTTCCTCTGGACAGTAGAGATTGTAATGCCTCCTGGGGGCTGGAGAAACGCCAAAGGACACAGCTCAGAAGTAGTAGCTTTAAGGGGAAAGGATGCCAGCTTCAGAGTCAGACCAATTTAGGTGTGAGTCTTTATCCCACCACTGATTACTGGTGTGGCCTAGTAGGAGGGTCTTCGACTTCTAGAGCCTCCATTTCTTTACTTGTAAAAATGGGCATAATTGTACCTGATTCAGAAGAGGATGAAGAACTAGGGATATCATTGGTGAAGTCAGACAGATCTTGACTGAAAGCAGCGAATACCAGAAAGATGTTTACTTGAGCTTAATTGACTATTCAAAGGCTTTCGATTGTGTGGATCATGACACGCTATGTACAACATTGCAGAGAATGAGTATCCCAGAACACTTCATTGTGCTCATGAGGACTGTACATAGACCAAGAGGCAGTTGTTCAAATAGAGCAAGGGGACACCAAATGGTTTAAAATAAAAAAATTGTATGGCAGAGTTATATCCTTTAACCATACTTATTCAGTCTGTATGCTGAGCACATAAATGGAGAAACTGGGTTATACAAAGAAAAATGTGACATCAGGAATGGAGGAAGACTCATTAACAATCTGCATTGTGCAGATACAATCTTGCTTGCTGAAAGCAAAGCAGACTTACAATACTTACTGATGAAGATCAAAGACCACAGCCTTCAGTATAGATTGTACCTCAATGTGAAGAAAACAAGAATCCTTACAACTGGACCAATAAATAACATGGTGATAAAATTAAGAAAGCCTGAAGTTGTCAAAGCTTGAGTCAACACTCATGGAAGCAGCAGTCAATCAATCAAAGTACATATTGCATTAGACAAATCTGCAAAAGGTTTCTTTAAATTGTTCAAGAGCAAAGATATTTGTTTGAGGACTAAGGTGCACCTGACCCAAGTCCTGGTATTTTCAGTAACCTCATATGCATGTCAAAGTTGGACAATGAATAAGGAAAACCTCAGAAAAAAACAATGCATTTGAGTTATGGTGTTGGAGGAGGAGAATGTTGAAAGTACCATGGACTGCCAGAAGAACAAACAAATCTGTGTTGGAAGAAGTACGGTCAGAATTCTCCTTAGAAGTCAGGATGGCAAGCTTTGTCTCTCATACTTTGGCCATGTTATCAACAGGGACACATCTCTGAAGAAGGACATCATGCTTGGTAAAGTGAAGGGTCAGTGAAAAAGAGAAAGACCCCTCTACAAGGCGGACTAACACAGTGACAGCAACAGTGGGCTGAAGGATAATAATCATGAGGATAGTGCCGGGCAGGGCAGTGCTTCATTCTGTTGTGCACAGGGTCACTAGATTGGAACCAACTCGATGGTACCTAACAACAGTCATACCTACCTCACATGGTAGTGATAAGGTTTTAGGATAACTCACATAAGGCTTAGATCAGTCATGGCTATTGTAGTTTTAAAGTCGATTGCACTGTGTACCCATTGGTGGTGGTGGTGTGCCGTGGAGTCAGTTCTGACTCATAACGACCCTGTATAGAGTTTCTGAGGCTATAAATCTTAATGGGGGAGCAGAAAGCCTCATCTTTCACCCATGGAATGGCTGGTAGTCTCAAACTTCTGACCTTGAGGTTGGCAAGCTGACTCGTAACCACTATACTACCAGATCTTTTAATCTTCTAAAGGTCATTGTTGTATGATCTTTGATCTGCATTAATATAGTCACTGGATCTTCTTCATCCTTTCAGAAAATATCACACTACATGATTTCAGAGGTCATTTGGCTTTTGCCCCCAAATTCAGTTTCTTTCCTGGCAACAATATCTCGGCTTACTCTTAATTTTGAAGATGACGTTTCCTCTTCATCGGAGCACAGTCTTTTGTTTACATTGGCAAGTGGTATTTGGCTTTTGCCTCCCTTCCTTGCATTGAAAAAAGGCAGTCTGTCTGGTGGCTAAGCAGTGACAGTCACCTGAGCTGCTTTCCAGGGACCTCCTCTTATCCTTAAAAGGTTTCTACTCATTAGACACACTGGGGGTGGCACCATGTAACCAATGATGGACATTGACCCCCATTGCCTAAAAGGAAGAAAGAACAGGCAAGTCAGATCAAGCTGCTTTCTCCCCTTTTCATGCCTCCTTCCATTCAAGCAATGTTTGTCCTTTTGGGACTGACTTATTTCACTCAGCATAATGTTCTCCAGATTCATCCATATTATGAGATGTTTTGTGGAGTATTCCATTGTATGTATATATCACAGTTTGTTTATCCATTCACTCACTGATGGACATTGGGTCATTTCCATCTTTTTTGCTATTATGACTAAAGCTGCAATTAACATGAGGGCATATGTCTGTTTGTGTCACAGCTCTTGTTTCTCTAGGAAATAGATGTAGGAGTGGGATTGCTGGATCCTATGGTATTTCTACTCCTAGCTTTTGAAGGAAGCACCATACTATTTTCCATAGTGGTTGTACCTTTAGTCCCACCCGCAGCATATAAAAGTTCAAATCTCCCTGCAGTCTCACCAGTATTTGTTCTCTCTTTTGTTGTTATATTGATTATTGCCACTATTGTTAGAGTCAGATGTATCTCCTTTTAATTTTTATTTCCATCTCTTTAATGCCTAATAATCGATCATGAACATTTTTTCAATTGTTATTTGGCTGCCTGAATGTCTTCTCAGGTGAAGTGTATGTTCATGCCCTTTGCTTTTTTTTAAATGGATCTTTTTCTGTTGAGATGTTGAATTTTTTCATAAATTTTGGAGATTAGACCCTTGTCAGCTATGTCAAAAAATTTCCTCAGTCAGTAGGTTTTCTTTTTATCCTCCTAATGAAATCTTTTAATAAACATAAACACTTTATTTTTAGGTGATCCAAGTTATATAGTTTATATTCTGTTGTGTATCTTTAATTACATTTGAGAGTCTATTTATGCCATAAATTAGGACCCCTAGGTTAATACGGCTATTATTCAACCTGAAATTGATCAAATATGCAATCAATTTGCATTAGTAATTGCTGGTGATTAGAAAGCAAAGCTAGAAACAAAAATATCAGTAGTTGGAAAATATGGCCTTGGTAGAAAAAACGTCACCACCAGAGATCACTTGATCGTATTTTTGCAAGACCAGTGACTGATTCGTTGCAAATACATGTGCACATCATCAGATGGCATACACAGGAATCAAGTTAACTTTAGTTGTGGGAAAAAAGGCAATGGAGAAGTTCAATATATCCGTCAGAACTAAACCAGGGAACAGACTAAATGAGGAACAGACCATACATTGCTCATATGCAAGTTCAAGTTGAAGATAAAAAAAATTAAAATAAGTCCATGAGAGCCAAAGTACAACCTTAAGTATTAGAGACAGTCTCAAGAATAGATTTAACACATTGAACACTGACGTCTGAAGACTAGATGAGTTATAGAATAATGGCACCATGCTGTAGGATCAGCAATGGACTGCTAACCATCAGGTCAGTGATTCAAACCCACCAGCTGTTCCTTGGAAACCTCATACAGGGTCACTATAACTCCACAGCACTTAACAACAATATCAAGAACATGATACTTGAAGAAGTCAAAAGGTCATTTAAAAGACATGAAAGAAAATAATATAATGGTTGTCAGAAATGTGCTCTTGAACATAGAGAAGCTAAAGCAAATGAAAGAAATGATGCAGTAAAAGATCTGAAAGCAAGATTTCAAACAGCAGCTTGAAAAGGACATTGTAAAGTATTATAATGAAATGCACAAAGACTGGGAGTTAGTAAGTCAAAAGGGGAGAAGAACATGATTAGTATTTCTCAAGTAAAAAGAAGTAAAGAAAAAATTCAAGCCTCGAGTTGCAGTTTAGTCTATGGATAAAAAATGGAATGAAAAGAGGAAGCGTCAAGAAAATAGAAGGAATAATGAGATACTGTACCAAAAAGAATTGGTCAATGTTTAGCCATTTTAGGAGGTAGTGTATGCTTAAGAGGAGTCCTGCTGTGGCCTGTAGGATAAGCACTGGACTGCTAACTACAAGATCGATAGTTCAAACCCACCAGTCACTCCTCAGAAACCCTACACAGTATCACTGTGAGTTGGAACCACCTTGACACCTCTTAACAGCAACATCATATGCTCAGGAATGATGGTATTATAAACAGTTCAAGCTTCAGTGAAGGCCCCAGGAATTGACAGAATACCAACTGAGATGTTTCAACAGATAACAACCCTGCAGGCACTGACCCATCTATACCAAGAAATCTGGAAGATAACTATGTGGCTAAACAACTGGAAAA
>NW_006408570.1:5916677-5917614 GCF_000296735.1 Chrysochloris asiatica | reverse complement strand
AAAAAATGAACAAATCTGTTTTGGAAGAAAAGGACAGCTAAAATGCTTCTTAGAAGCAAGGATGGAAAGACTTTTTCTCATGGACTTTGGACACATTACCCTGGAGAAGGACATCATGCTTGGTACAGGGTTGGTGAAAAAGAAGAAGGACCCTGAATGAGAAAGACTGACACAGGGCTGCAACATTGGACTCAAAGCCAGATTGTGACGATGGCGCAGGACCAGGCAGTGTCTCGTTCTGATGTACATAGGGTCACGATGAGTTAGAATCAGCTCGATGGCACCTAACAACAATAGGTTTGTCCCTACTTTTCTTCTGTGAATTTTATAGTTTTAGGATTTACATTTAGGTCTTTGTTCCATTTGAATTAGTTTTAATGTATAGTGTGAAGCATAGTATCCATTTCATTTTCTGCAGACGTATGTCAAGTTTTGCCAGGACTATTTATTTATTTATTTATTTTACTGTTTTACTGTGAATTATGTGATCGTTTACATGGGAGAACATTAGTTTTACATTCATTCTATCGTATATCATTTCATTGTCATGGTTACAATCCCCTCCATGCATCATCAACTAACCAAAGGGTATACCCTACAAGCACACAGCCCCTCTCCCTCTCTGGATCTAAAGCCCCCAGCTGCTTCATCGCTCCACGTCATCTTCTCTGCCTCCATCTCAGGCATCACTGCTTCTCTGGGTAGGATCCCGCTCTCCACTCTTCTCCCTTCATGGTCCCAGGGACCTTCTCTCCTAGGCTGAAAAGTTAATCACTCCCCTCCTTGCTATAAAATGTCTACCTTTACATTTCCAATCCTCATAAACAGTCCTGATAACAATTATTCACTACTGTATCACAAGAGACCTATCTGCATTTCATTTCATCGGCCCCGCCTAGACAGATTGGATACTACTCACTGGAGATTCTACCTTCCT
>NW_006408570.1:5878973-5901909 GCF_000296735.1 Chrysochloris asiatica | reverse complement strand
TCTGCATCATTCAATAATTTGCCCAGTGAATCTTTCAATAACGAAAGTCAAGACTTGAATTTTTTCTTCAGTTCCCCCAGCTTGAGAAATGCTGACCGTGTTCTACATACTAGCTTCTGAAATAACGAAGTGTGGGGTCTCCTACTTTGTTCTTCAGTAGTGTTCTACCTATCCATGTCCTTTTTCTCTTTCATATAAACTTCTTTTTTTTTGGATATATTTTTTTATCTCATTAATGAATGTTGTTAGAATATGGATTGGGATTGCATTATATTTATAGATCAGGTAGTTTTGACATTTCAAGTTAAGTCTTTCTGTCTCTGAACATGGTATGTTCTTCCATTTTGGTAGTTCTCTTTGTTTCTTTATGTAGTGTTTTGTAGGTAAAGTCTTTTATGTTACTAGTTTTTATCTTTTTGGAGTGCCATTTCATCTTCTGATGCCTGGACTCAAGGTCTAAATGGGGCGTAGAAAGATGTTCTGTGGAGTCAGAGGGACATGGACTGAAGCCCTGGCATTGCCATTTCTGAGTTGTGTGGCATTGCTATCCTCCACTTTCTCATCTGTAAAATGGGGATGTTGTTGTTGTTAAGTGCCGTCGAGTCGGTTCCGACCCATAGCGACCCTGTACAGGGTTTCCGAGGGTGTAAATCTTTACGGGAGTAGAAAGCCTCATCTTTCTCCCGCGGAGTGGCTGATAGTTTCGAACCGCTGACCTTAAGGTTCGCAGTCCGATTCGTAACCACTACGCTACCAGAGCTCCTTTAAAATGGGGATATTAGTATTTAAATTGAATGTCTTAGGTAAGCAGGTATTGTTGTTGGTAAGTGCCTTCATTCTGACTCATAGCAACCCTGTATAGGGTTTCCAAGGAGCAGCTGGTGGGTTTGTGGCACAAGCTGCCAACCTTGTGGTTAGAAGTCCAGAGCTTATGCTACAGTGCTGTAACAAGGGCCTTGTTGGTGTGAAGTGCCGTGAAGTCAGTTCCGACCCATAGTAACCCTGTATAGGGTTTCTGAGGAGCAACTGGTAAGCTTGAACCACTGACCTTGCAGTTCAGATGGCTTTTCACTCTGGTGCATTAACCCACAGTACCACACCAGGACTCCCTACCAAGGGCCTTAAGTAGGTGTAAAACTCTGATAATCAACCTTGCATGATTCAGTCTGCAAAGTACCTGACACAATTCCTGGTCCCTGGGGGAGACAGGTGACCAGTAGTAACTGTAAATGTTATTATGAGTTGTCAACTCCCATGAAGTTCCCATACAGAATGTAGTTCTCCAGAGTCAGAGCTTGCATTGCCATGGAAATTTATTCAAACAAAATTATGTAAAAGATGCTTTTGAAAACTTTCGTCATCAAATAGGACAACCTTATACTTCCAGAGAAAACAATTCTAGACTCAATGCACCACACTTCTCTTCTAATGGTGGCCTTCATGATTCAGAATGCCCCTGGATCTGACTGGGGCTACTACTTAGTATTTATTGAAAATCAACTTAACGCACATGATTGCCAACCAAACAGTTGGAGGTTAAGCCTACCCTCAAGCACCTCACAAGAAAAGTCTGCCCTTGAAAACTCCATGATGCATAGTTCTCTTCTGACACACATGGGATCACCAGGAGTCACAACTTAGTAACAACTGATCCTGGTAAGATAAAGCTACTGGTAAGCTTCACATTGTGCCAAATGCTTGGAATACAGAGGAAGCCCCTGTCACTGGAGAATTCACATGCTGTCCTTCAACTCTACTCCTGCCCCACCTACCAGTAGTTTGTGGACATCTTTGACTGACTTCCTAACAAATTCTATGAGGATGAATTTCCCTTAGCAGCATGTAACTAAGTGCTACCCCAATATGGATAAAAGTTTCTTATCTCAGGAACTGAACTTAATAATGTTCCTTAGTTCTCCAGCTGCCTGAAAACACTGATCTGGTGGTCAACAGGCAAAAGAAATCAACAAAAGGCATCAGCTTCCTGTCCAAGGGAATAGACCAAAGCCAAGAAAATCATCATCCAAAGATGCTGATGTGGACATGGCCTTTCCAAGAGCTCTCATCCAATGTCTCCCTGAAACAGGAGGATTTTGTATGGCACTTCCATAGATGGTAATTGTGCCTCATACGCTGTGCATCTCCCAACAGCTGAGATGGCCTAGGAGTCAGAACAATGATGGAAAACAGCCATGTGCTTGTCCACTGGATACAAATAGGATTATATTGTTTGCCGTATTTCACAACTGTTTCATCCCATTCCTAGAAAGCTGAGACTACGTATTCATTCCTTTATGTTACAATTACTTTTGGCGCCTTCTAATATACCAGATTCCTGGCACTGAAGAGAATCCATTGGAGAACAAAAAGCTTGCAACATAGTGGCAGCGGGAGACTAATGACACAAATAAAAACAAAGGCTGGTGAGAAAAAGCATAGGGAATCATGAAAGAGGTTACCAGGTGGGACTAACTCAGATTGGATATGATCAGCGAGAACCTCTCAGAGGAAGTGCCTTTGAGTTGAGGCCTGAGGAGTACAATGTACCAAGCAGGGCTTGGGAGAAAGCACATTCCAGGCAGAACACATATCAAGTAGAGAAAATGATAGATTTTAAAGGAAGCTGCACAGCTGGGCAGTGGAGAGGAAGAAAGAACTGGCAGGAAATGATTCAAGGTCTTGTGGGCTTTGTCAATATCCAGGATTCAGCCGTGTGCCCTGGGAAGCAGGGAGAGGATTTTGAGCAGGCATAATATGGCATGATCTGTGGCGTTTAAGTTCACTGGCTGCTTTGTGGAAGGATTGGAAAGGAGCAGGCGAGGATACAAGGACAACAGTTAGGAGGCAGTGATGATTGCAGATTGGTCCAGCTGGAGGAAGAGTAGCAAGCATTGTCTTTTGTCCTTTCCCATGCAGACCAGAGCCCCCTTGGAAATCATGCCTTCCTTGTGCTCTTTAGAGGCAAGGACTGTGTATAACATGTATAAAGGCAGCATCTTGAAGTCTCAAACCCCTAAGTTCAGTTTGAGGTTTGAGTTGTTGGCTGTGCGCTGTGAATTGAATTGTGGGGTGAGTTGTGTTTCCCAAAAAGATATGTTGAAGTTCTGACCTGCATAGACATGCAGTGGAAAAAGCCATGTGTAGACACAAATGCACAAAGAAAATCACATGATGTCAGAGGCAGAGACTGGAGTGATGCACCTACAAACCAAGGAAAAGCAGGTGGTGCTGAAGTGCCATCTACTTGGTTCTAACTCACAGGGACCCTGTATAGGGTTTCTGAGGAGCAGCTAGTGGGTTTGAACTGCCAACCTTGCAGTTAACAGACCAGTGCTGATCCTACAGCACCATACCAGGATCCAAGGCATACCAGAACCTACAAGAAAGGATTGGAACAGATCCTCCCCTGAGTCTGCCAACACCTTAACTTCAGACGTCTCTTCTCTAGCACTGGAGAGAATGAATTCATGTTGTTTTAAGCCACCCAGTTTGTGGTAATTTGTCACAGCAATCCTAGAAGAGTATTAACCTCACTGTTGAGTCAGCAACAGTAGGAGATAAAACTACTCTGCGCATTGTTCTGTGGCTTGCAGTTATTTTCTGTGGTCCAAGGAGCTTCCGGGCCCCAAGTTGTTGGACCGTCCACAGCAGTGAACAGGAAGAAGGATTTTTTACAAATAATGAGTCACATTCTAAAACTGCTCCCACCACACCAGCAAATGGGGTTACTTACAGGGTATGACCTTGTAGATTAAAGGAGGGGAGTAGGACTCCTGGTGTGGTGCTATAGGCTAAGCAGTAAGCTGCTCACCATAAGACAGTCGGTTCAAACTCACCACTTGCTCCTCAGAAACCCTATACAATGTCACTAGGAGTTGGAACAGACTCAGTGGCACATAACAACAAAAGCCTGATTTGTAGAGTATGTTTTTCAGAGACAGCCTCATTCCTGTCAGGTAAATGTTCCAACCCAGTCTCCCTCACCTCCTAGCCAGGTTTGTTGTTGTTAGGTGCCATCAAGTCAGTACCAACTCATAGCAACCTTATACACAGCAGAACGAAACACTGCCCGATCCTGGGCCAACCTCACTACCATTGCCACACTTGAGTCCATCGCGTTAGGGGTCTTCCTCTTTTTATCTGACCCTCCACCTTACCCAAGATGACGTCCTTCTCAGGGGTCAGGCAAGGACCTATTCATTAGGGAAGGATGTTATGAAGCCAGAGAGGAGAAAAAGGTGAAAGCTTGTTCCAAATATCTCATCAGTCCATAGGAATGGGAGCACCTGGGGCCAAATCAGTGGTGAAGAAGTAGGAAATGATGAAGGCCAGAGAGAGGAGGCTGTAAGAACTCTGGGGTCCTCCCCCTCTGGTAAGGGTTTGTGAACCGGAAGAACACATTTGTAGTTATTGTTAGGTATCCTCTAGTCGACACTGACAAACAGTGACCTTATGTACATCAAAAGGAATGAGGCATTTGAGTACTGAGTCCTGGTCTAATTTCAGGCCCAACTCTAGGTTCTCTAATGTATAATTAGGAAGAATCTAGGGACCCAGTGGAGGCCTGAAAACAGTTTTGAGGTTGGATAACTTAAATTAATGCTTTTTGCTCCTAAATGAATCCCAGATTTTGTGTGCTACAAGTTTTCCACTTCTATGTCTGGCCAATCATAAACATCAGCCATTGTATTTCATGGCCTGTCTACTGTCTTTGGTATGAACTTGAAAGGCACTTTTAGCAGAAAAATAGTAAGCCATACCTGAAGAGCAGATGAGACCAGGAAACTTTCAGGAGGCTTATAAGAGCCAGGAATCCACTTTTGTAGAGCTGGACCAGGTAGCCCACTGCACGGTCAACATTGAGACAACCCAAATCCCCATCTTCCCCTAGAAGATCACAGTAGCTCACCACATCACCCCCAAAAGTCCAGCCTTGAGGGCACTCCATGAGAATTAAACACACTGTCTATAGGAATCCCCCTTTAGGAGTTTTATTATTTAAGTTGAAGCCTCAGCTGGTATAGAAAAAGCTCAAAATAATTCAGGCTTAAACTATTTGTATGGAACTTTTTTCTCTGTAACACGTAACCTTGGAACATGACTTTGGGGATAAGCCATCCATGATCAATATGGACTCCTGGTGTGGCACTGTGGGTTAATGCACTGGACTGCAAAGTCAGTTTAAACTATAAGTTCAGTGGTTCAAGCTCAACAGTTGCTCCTCAGAAATCCTATACAGGGGTCACTATGAGTCTGAACCGACTCAGTAGCACTTAACAACAACAATGCTGGCAGGGTTCCCGTCTCTTCTGTCTCATTTCTCCAGCATTTCTAGAATGTGGCCTTCATCTGCACAGTCCAAGAAGAGAAAAGGGAAAGGTCTTCCCTTCCATTTAAGGCACAAACTAGAATTTGTACCTAACACCCACCTGCCAGTTGTTATACTATAGTAGTTTGTATGTTGCTACAGATAAGCACTAGACTGCTAACCTCGAAGTCAGAAGTTCAAATCCACCAGCCTTTCTTGGGAAACCCTATACAGGGCACTGTGAGTTAGAATTAACTCATTGGCACTTACCAACAACAACAGCATGATGCTGGACACTATGCAGTTGGTATATCAAATATCAGTAGGGTTACCCACAGTGGACACGTTTCAGTGGAACTTTCAGACTAAGACAGACTGGGATGAAACACCTGGTGATCTACTTTTAAAAACCAGCCAGAGAAACTCATGGATCACAACAGAACATGGGTTAACTCACTTGCTTTGGATACTTCATCAGGAGGGCTCAGTCACTGGAAGAGGACATCATACTTGGTGAGCAAGATGGCCATAGAGGATGTGTTGTTGCTGTTGTTAAGCATTAAGTTGGTTCTGACTCATAGCAACCCTCTGCAAGCTTTCCAAGGAGCGGCTGGTGGATTTGATCCACCGACCCTGTGGCTAGCAGCCCAGTGCTTATCTTACAGCAGAGACCCTAAATGAGATGGATTAGAATAATTGTTGTTACAATGGACTTAAACGTGTGAAATACCATGAGGATGGTACAGAACCAAGCAACATTTTGAGCACCATGAGTCAGCGCAAGTTCAATGGCAGCTAGCAACAATCTCACGTCTTCCCACTTCCAAGTATCCACATGCATGGATCAGATTAGAGATGTACCACATCTCTAGAAAGCACAGAGAAGGATTTAAAGGGAGAGGAACATGGGACAAGTGCATTTCGGATTGACGAAGGGATAGGGATGCACCAGGCATTGCCCCATAAAGGGCAGCAGGGGGCACTGAGATTCTGAGGAAGTAAAATATGGAGCCATGGGAAAGAAGAAGAAAACTTGAGGCAGAGGAGTGTTGGGAATCAAAGCAAATTCTCAATGTATGCCATCAAGGCAAGCAATCAAGTCCCTTCAGCACAAACCCCCCTCTAAGACTGAAACTCAAAGGGAACACATGAGCAGGCATGTAAGCTTACCGGTGACCATATTGGTCTCCTGGTGAGTGGAAGAGGGGAAAAAGCACCAATGAAGAAATTGACTGAGTTCAACCAAGTTCCATAGACTCCCCTTGACCTGGAAATGAGAGAGAGAAGAGGAAGGGCTGTTTGGTACAAAGTGTAATAAGACCTGGGGACACCTTAGCCCATGGACAAGGACAAAGCCACAGAGGACTAGAGCTGAGAATGAAGCATCCAGCTCATATAAAGTGAGGGGAGATGTACAAGAACACCCAAACTTGCAGATAGTACCCATCTGACCTAGCCTCAATGGCTTTATAATCAGAACTTGACTAGAAGATTTAAAATAATTTTTTTTTTAATTTTTGATAAAGGAAATGAGGGTAAATTCCTACAATTTGATTAACTTGACCTATACTCATGGAGGTTGTAGCTCAAAATACCAACAGAGAGGGAAGGAGTCTTCACCTCAAGTATCAATGCTATTCCCTCTGTACAAAGGGTAGATAGGGACAGGCAACTTAGACATTGGCTACCTAAAATGAGGGGGCGATAAAGGCATGAAGTGACTGGCTTACAAGGTTTCAAGAGGGAATTTAGTTTAAGAGTATGCAGGTGGCTAGGGTTAGGGTTAGACATGGGGATAAGAATCTTATCATTCAATAGTGAGTAACTTTTATCATGACTAATTGTGACTGTCATAATTGTAAAGGTAGACATTTTGTAACAAAAGTGGGGGAGGAGTTAATCTTCCAGTACCCTATGACCATCAAGGGAGAAGAGTATAAGCAGGGTGCGAGACCTTATCCAGAGAAGCAGTGACACCAGAGATGGGGACATGGAGAGAGAGAGCAGCTGAGGACTCTAGATTCATGGGAAGAGAGGGACTAAGAGTTGGTGGCCAGGAGGCAGGTTTGCAGAATGTGCCCTTTGGTGGTGTAAATTATTATATATGCCAGAGTGTTTAAAAATAAGAGAGCTTAAATGAATAGAGAGAAATAAGATTAACTAATTATGTTACATGATGGGGATTATAATCATTGTAATGAAACAAAGTATATGATTTGTTGAATGTAAAACTGATGATTTGCCCTGTACACTTTCATTCAATTCACAATAACACTTAAAAAAATAATAATAATAATTCTCAATATGTAATATTCCTGGTGGCCAGCTCTATTCAGTGGTCATGCTTCTTGGTTCCTCCTATCTTAGATTTACTCCAATCTGAAAGGAGTTGGAGCTCAAAAGAGAGAGCATAAACTCGAGAGTCAAACAGACATGAATTGAAACCTCAGCGCCATCACTTACCTGCAGCAAGACTTTAGCCAAGTGATGAAGCCTTTCTGAGTCTCTTTTTCTATATTTCTGAATTGGGATCATAACCAACAGTACAATTATGAGGGCAAAATGAGATGATGAACACAGGACAACTAATACCAAGCCTGGCACAGGGTAAGCACTCAGTGTATGGTACATGTGATTAGCACCAAAGTTTTCAGTTCATAGCAAGCAACTGGCCCATGAATGAGCACATATTAGCAAGGAGTTTAGCTATTGCCATAGGACCATCAGATGGAAAACGGTGCAATTTGTGTGATGCTAAGAATCTAGAGGTATCCTGCATGGTGCAAATAATTAATGTGCTCAGCTGTTAACCAAAAGGCTGGAGGTTCAAATTCACCCAGACTCCTTGGAAGAAAGACCTGCCAGTCTACTTTTGAAAAAATCATCCACTGACATCATTGTGGAGCACAGTCCTATTGTGACACAGATGGGGTCACTATGAGTCCAAATCAAGTTGATGGCCACTGGTGTGAAAACCCATTTAGGGTGCAACAGGCAGGCATCACAACAACAAATTGTTCCATTTGGAGAAAAGCACACTGACAGTTACAAGCAGAGAAGAGAAATATCACTGTGCAATAGAAAAACATTCAACTTCACTCATTTACTTGTATATATGGAGCAGGGTGAGGCTGGGTCTAAACACAAGATAAATAAGCAATTTCATTAATCTTACATCTTCACACCCAAATTAAACAGTGTTTTGGCCAAGCAAGCTTAGTTAATCTTTTTGATGCCAATTATTTTTTTGAAGACAAATACCTCAACATAAATAAAACAATAAATAGGTTACACTAATAATGGTTCTAAGTAGTTAGAGTCCTTCAACTGGTCAAGTATCAGAGAAAAATATTCTCCAGGTTGTTAACTGGGAAGAACAGAAAGGAAGACTGAAAAAATTAGCTCACCTGGTTCAGACTTTCACTCACTCAGTATGAGTGCCTTGGTGTTTATTTAAATCTTAGAAAAGTGCATGAAAGAACCTTTATTACTGAGGTCCATCCAAAATGTCGATTAAAACCAGGCTCTTTGGAGACGTCATTGCTTCACTGCTCGGCAAGACCTATGGAACATCCAGTGGGTGGGACCCATTGGACTTGATGTGACCAAAGAGAAGAGGATAGTCAGTACCGATGGCTGGTTTTAGAAAAGCGGGAAATAATATTTAGGGTATGCACACTGGGCTAGACCTTTCAGCACCAGTTGCTTCCTCTTGAATTAACAAATGTTTCCAACTTATTCCACCCTAAAGTAACACATTCCTAAAGTGTACTTTCATGGTATATCTGTATAAGTCATTGCGTCTTTCTACTCTGAAATGCTGAATTTTTAGAGCCAGTACCCACTGAAACTTAAGCCACTTGAATATTTTTCTTGGATCTGCTTTCTTCAATCCCATTTTGACTTTTTTTTTAGCTAAATCAGTTAAAACTAAACCAAAACAGATTTTTTTTTTAGAAATCTCAGTTAAAACTAAATAAATACAGGCATTCTGTAGTTTTATATTATGGTTCAGTTTCATCAACCTAAAACCCAAAACCAAACCCACTGCCAATGAGTTGATTCCAACTCATAGCAACCCTATGTTGTTGTTGTTAAGTGCCATCGAGTCGGTTCCGACCCATAGCGACCCTGTACAGGGTTTTCGAGGGTGTAAATCTGTACGGGAGTAGAAAGCCTCATCTTTCTCCCGCAGAGCGGCTGGTAGTTTCGAACCGCTGACCTTAAGCTTTGCAGCCCGATTCGTAACCATTATGCTACCAGAGCTCCTTTAGCAACCCAAAGAACAGGGTTATTGCTATAGTGGGTCATTAAGTCGGTTCCGACTCATAGTGACCCTGTGGGTTTGAACTGTTGACCTTTTTTGGTTACAAGTCCAGTACTTATCCTACAGTGCCACACCAGGACACAAAAGAACTGTCCAGTAGAGTTTCTAAGGCGATCATCTTTAAGTCAGTAGATTACCTCATCTTTCTCTCACAGAGTGGTTGGTGGGTTCAAGTGCTTAGCCACTGTGCCACCAGGGCTTCTTTAATTCCATTTTAAGGGGGATTGAATCATCAGACAGACAGATTGCATTTGTAAATTCTTATTATCACCTGGCACGTGTTCATCTTTGTTGGCTGCAATGGTGACTCAAGGCCCATCAAAGTGAGTCCTTCTTCAGTTGGATTTACTAATTCATTCATTTGTATAACTAACAGGTAATGAATTGTCATTGCCAACTGATGCACAGATATCCCCTCAGCATAAGCACTTACCATCCTCCAGTTAGCCGTAAGACAGGGTTCATCTGCCTTGTTTGGGCAGCAAGAATATTTTACTGTGCTTTCTCTCTGGCAAAGTATTTATTCAAATATTTCTCAAGACTTTGAGGTCAAGATGGCAATTTCAGCACATGTGTTTTACTTGACTACAGTATCAGGGGAGATATTTTGACCTTTGAGATTGTAGTATTTTTCTCAGTCCTCTCTCAGCTCAGCCATTTT
This sequence comes from Chrysochloris asiatica, assembly GCF_000296735.1. Taxonomy (NCBI): domain Eukaryota; kingdom Metazoa; phylum Chordata; class Mammalia; order Afrosoricida; family Chrysochloridae; genus Chrysochloris; species Chrysochloris asiatica. Next base: position 5,891,613 of record NW_006408570.1, on the reverse strand, counting down.
TAATCACCATAATAGCCTACATATCTCATAATGAACAATACAAGACATATCTTTCTCTCATCCAGTGATCTTATCTTTCTCCTGGAGACCCTTGGACTCTATAGTGTGACACCCTACTCAATCAGGCAATGAATAGAGGACAGATCTAGAAACTTTCCAGCACCTTTCAGAAGGGTACCAAGTTCTGGAGTCCAAACAAAAAGGAAACCAGCTTCTTTACTCAGCTTTCACAAACAATGAACAACCACCCTAGTAGGCAAAGAGGACTCCTGGTGTGACTCTGTAGTATCAGCACTGGACTGCAAACCACCAGGTTCTCCTTGAAAACCCTATACATGAGTCAGAGTCAACTCGATGGCACCTATAACAACAACAGTTGACAAAGAAATTAGTTGCTACCAATATTGTTACAGACCAAATCGCTCCAAAATGTAATGGTTTTAAAACAAAATTCAGTATTCTCTCTCACTATCATATGGGTTGATCAGGTATAGATGGATGGATGACTAGTTTTCTCTCAAGGTTGCAGTCAGATAGTGGCTAGGGCTAGAGTCATCTGAAAGTTGATTGGGCAAGATATTCAATATGGCTTCTTTACTCACATGTCTCTTCCCTCGGGGCTCCACCACATCACCTCTATCTCTATCTCTAGCAGAAAAGTTTGGACTTAAGTGGAGGCTCAACACACCCAAAACAAGAAGTAGAAATGGACACAACTTCACTTTGTCATAGTCCATTATTCTAAACTATCACAAGCCAATCCAGAAGCAAGGAAGTGGACCTCAACATGAGGGAGAGATACTCTCAGTATATACAGGAAGAAAGGAATTGACAGCAGCCATCGTTGTAGACAAATGGCTACCATCACAAATAGGAGAACAGAATTCTTTGAAACGGAAGAAATTCTCTGCCAAGACTTCTCTGTCTGTGGTCCCTTTCCAACTATCCTTGGGTGGCCCAGTGACTGAAATAGCACAGTAAAATTTGAGCAAATTGTTTGAAATCGTTTATAAAGAAGCTAATAAATCTACCTCACCCTTAGACTTCAATAGATCAAGCAGATGACCAAAATAAAAGACGGAGAGACAATCTTTTTTTTTTTTTGAAATGCAATGGTGGCACAATAGTTTAGCATCTGACTGCTAACCAAAAGTTTAGCTATCAGCTTCTCTGCAGAAGAAAAGTATGACAGTCTGCTTCTATGAAGATCATAACTGTATAGGGCATTTGACTCTGTTTACAAGGTCCCTGCGAGTCAGAATCAACTGGACAGCAATAGGTTCCTATATCGTGGTGGTGGTGGTTGGGTTCCACCAAGTTGGTTCTGATTCATAGTGACCCTGTATAGGGTTTCTAAGGCTGCAAATCTTTATAGGAGCAGAAAGCCTAATTTTTCTTATGCAGAATGACTGATAGATTCGAACTACTGATCCTGCAGGTATCAGACTCATAATCCACTAAACTACCAGAGCTCCTTAAATAATAGCACATCCTTCAAGCAGAAATCCCTGTTACATTTTATATTTGAAAAAAATTGACTATAATTAGGTTACAAAAAAGATATGAGGAAAAAAGAAGAAAGTATAATTTTTACAGCTTACATTTTCCCACCACATCACCAAAAAAGTCCTTAGATGTTTTTAAAGTCTTTAATAAATTACTGTTGGGTCTTAGAGGAAATAAAAACTACAATTTCTGTGATTCTAGAAAGTAATGACAATTGGAATACCACATAAAGCCTAAGGGATTTAGGAAATTAATCACCTTAAATTCTTTCGTTATGAAGCAAGAAAAAATGAAAACAAATGAGCTAAATGTTCAGTTAAAATTTAGAGAATACAAATCTACAGAAAGCAGAAACAAGGAACCTATGAATATAAAAGTGAAAGTTACTAAAAACAAAGCAAAAGACTGTGGAACGGAGAAATAAATCTAATCTTTAGGAATACCAGTATCATTTACAAATATTTGAAAGTTAAAAAAAAAAAAAAAGTTAGACCATGAAAAATATATAAAGTTAAGGATGACAAAAAGGGGTATCCCCATCCATAAGGAATTTTGTTTAATTATGAGAATTACCTGTGTATGAAATTCAAATCTTTGCAAATGCTTTCAAAATGATGATGAAATGGATGAGCTTTAAAGAAAGTATAAATGATGTAATGACTAAATTATGTCATTATGTAAATGACTCAAGAAAAGGAAGAAAAACTGAATAGGTCAAAACCCGTGGGGAAAAAAACACTAAAAATCATCTAAGAACTACACTTAAGGAAAATAGCATATTCATCAAGTTTTTTTGAGAGAATTCTCTCACATCTTTTGAACAAATAACTTTTATGCTATTTCAGAAATACAGAACATGTAAAAGAAGTATAGCTTTCCAATTTGTTCGTAACATTAGCATAGCCTTAATCACACAACCAGCACATAAGTCCGTTTCTTTGACCATATACTCCCTTTCATCTTCTGCTTCATTTTTCTGCCTCTTTTTATAGTACAATTCTTCCAAATATTGGGATCTTGGTATGGTGCTATAGGACACGCGCTGTGGTTCAAACCCACCAGCTGCTCTTTGGAAATCCTATACAAGGGTCACTGTGAGTTGGAACCAGCTCTACTGCAGTTAACACCAGCAACTTCAAAATACTGTCATCTGTCTTCCTTGTGCCTTTTCCCATTTTATTGTCAACTCATTCTATTTACTTAGGCTTTTGTTCTATCATTCCACTGAAACTGCTCTTGTCCAGTTAACCAGTTTCCACTTTGCTTCAGGTATCACCTGTGCTTTCTGACTTCTTAGCAGCATTTGACACAGTCAATTATGCCTTCCTTTTGAAGTTCTTGCACCAGTTAATTTTCAGGATCCACTCAAGCTGTGTTGTGTTTTCTCCTCACCCAATCTCACAGACTGCCCCTCCCCAATCTCTTTCAATCAATCCTCCTTATATCCTGAACACCCTATCTCTAGATAAGAAACCTTGACATTATGAGCCAATTTTTCCCAACTTAATTAAAAATTAAATTAGTCTACCTAAATTAAGCGACTCTAATGCATAGCTAGAAGAATGAACTGGTAAGAACTGTGCAGATCATTTTCAAAAGGAAAAATAGTAAAAGTATTTTTATAACAATATTAAAAGTAAGGAGTTCTGGTAGCGTAGTGGTTACTAATCGGGCTGCTAACCTCAGCATCAGCAGTTCAAAAGTTCTTCAGGAGAAAGATGAGGCTTTCTGCTCCCGTAACGATTTACAGCCTCTAGGTCCCTAGGACCATCAAGGGAGAAGAGCAGAGAGCGGGACCCTACCCAGAGAAGCAGTGATGCCTGAAATGGAGCCAGAGATGATGACGTGGAGCGATGGAGCAGCTGGAGACTTTAGATCCAGAGAGAGGGAGAGCGACTGTGTGCTGAAGACCTGGGGGTTACAGGGGAAGGATTGCATGGAGGGAATTGTAACCATGGCAATGAGACGATATACAATAGAATGAATGTACAACTAATGTTCTCCCATGTAAACTATCACATAATTCACAATAAAACATTTAAGAAAAAAAAAGAAAAAGATTTACAGCCTCAGAAACCCTGTACAGGGTCACTATGAGTCGGAACCAACTCCACGGCATGTAACAACAGCAATAACATTAAAAGTACGAGGATGGTGGTGCTATAAGATAAGCACCGGACTACAAACCACAGGGTCAGCAATCCAAGCTCATCGCAGGACAAAGATGAGACTGTCTGCTGCCACAAAAACTTTTAGCCCCAAAACTCTATACAGGGTCACTGTGAGTGGGAACCAATTCAATGTTGTTGTTGTTGTTATGTACCGTGGAGTCAGTTCCAACTCATAGTGACCCTGTACAGGATTTCCAAGGCTGTAAATCTTTATGGGAGCAGAAAGCCTCATCTTTCTCCCGCGGAACAGGTGATAGTTTCAAACTGCCGACCTTGAGGTTAGCAGCCCAATTTGTAACCACTACGCTAGCAGAGCTCCAACAATATCAAAATTTATTTTATAAATACAATAGTTGAAACTCTGTTGCTATATAGGCAGACACATTAGAGAATAAAACAGACATCCTAGAAACAAATGAACTAATGATAATTTGTCATTTATAAGGGTAGTGTTAAATCAATTAGAAAATTGTCAGTTACAAATAGTATTGGCACAATCAGAGAGTGTGGTGGCTCTACAGGATGAGCACTGGAATGTGAACCAGAATGTCAGCAGTTCAAACCCACCAGCTGCTCCTCAGAAACCCTACCGGGTCACTATGAGTCGGAACCAATTCAGTGGCACTTAACAATAGCAACAAGAACTCTCAACATATGTATATAAACATACATATATAGAGTCCTGGGTGGCACTGCAGAATAACGCACTTGACTGCAAGGTGAGTTTGAACCACAAGGTCGGCAGTTCAAACCCACCAGCCACTCCTCAAAAACCATGTATAAGGTTGTTATGGGTCGGAACTAACTTGATGTCACTTAACAACAACAACATATATACATAGCATGTGCATATATGTTGTTATTATATATTAATAATTAAAGAGCCAAACCTTAGTAGAACAGTCGGCAAAGTGTTTTAACTGATAAGTCAACAAAAATAAATTGTAAAGGGCAAAAGATATGCACTTAAAAAATGTTTCATCTCACAAACAATGAAAAGTAAACATTAAAATAAATACAATTCCTTCTGACAAATTGGCAAATTTTTAAATTATGAAATTCTGTAATTGAAAGTGTAAGGAAAATATAAATCAATATAAACAGAGAAACAGAAAATAAAAGTTTACATAAATTTATAGAAACATAAAACTTTTACTGAGGGCAATTTGACAACATATTGTTAAAAACTATTAAATGTTTCTAAACTCTGAGCTACCCTTTCCACCTCAAACAATTTATCCTAAAACTACTGATATATGAAAAATATATGTTTGAGTCACTTGTATCATAAAATTGTGAATAAAAGCAAATTAGGTAGGGGACAAGACAAATCCCCAACAATAAAGAATTTAATAACTGTTTTCAGTGCTTCCACGAAATGGAATACTATGAAGCCATTAAAAATAGATTGAGAAGGGACATTTAACAGGAGGAGGAGATGGTCACAGCTGATGAAGTGTAAACAACCTTATACAAGATGATATCAATTTTGTGAATACTATCTGTGCACCTATGTTTGTGTGTAATCTGAAAGGATAGACACAAAATATTGACTATCCCTCAGTGTTACCACTTTAATTCTTCTCATCATCTTCTTTTGCATATTTTACAATTTTCTACCAAAAACTTGTGGTGGTGGTGTTAAGTGCTGTCAAGTTGGTTCCAACCCATATAGACCCTGCATAGGCTTTCCAAGGAGCAGCTGGTGAGTTTGAACCACTGACCTCATGGTTCAAACCAACCTTGAAGTCGAGTGCTTATCTTATGGTACCATGCCAGAACATGCAGAACCTTTTAATCAAAGGAAAAAAGACAAGTTTTTACCATTAAATAAGCCTTATCTTAGAAGTTTTTGACAAGCCCATGTTTATACGTGTCTCACTAAAGATGTACCATTTTTATTTCTAATCTTCTCCTTCATTTTTCTAGCTTCCTCAAATTACCAAATATTTCCTTCATGCTTTCATCTTATCTTCAGTTTTTGGCATCTAAAGAGGTTATTATAGAGAGCAGGCCAGTGTGCATGGCAGCAAATGAATCAAACAACACATAAACGGCAGGCTAGTATGATATTTATAGCCAGAGCAAGTTTAAGGGGGAGAAAAAGGAGTCGAGAAGGATTCTGACATCAACACTCATAACAACCCCTCTTCTCAGCCCTCCACCACCCCAGTTTTGAGAAAGGGGAAGGAACAAGGCAGATGTCTCTAGGTCATTTTGTCCTTGTCATAGAATTGGTGCTATGAAATCAATGCTGCCAAAAGAAACCACAAACATGTGGTGGTTTCACTTCTAATGACAAATTCAAACTGAATTGAGGGGTTCAAAGAAAGGAAAGCAAGTGGGGTTGCAGAAAGAAATGGTGTAAGGAGTCAGGAGCTTGGACAGCATCCTACAGTAGTGGGGGAGACATGACAGAGTTTAAGCAGGAAGTTGACATGAATGTGTATGTGGATATATGTATAGCTATAGAGACATTAGCTATATAAACACTTGTATAACCGAACTAGTTAGTATAGAGTCTGTTCTTAACTCATGGTAACCTTTTTGGGTATCCAAGGAATATTTGATTGCTTTTCAGACTAGTAGGACCTTTTTTTTTTCCATGATGCTATTGTTTTTGGAGGTGTCCTGGTGTGGCACTAAAGGACAAGCACTGGACAAAGTCAGCAATTCAAATCCATCAGCCACTCCTTAGAAACCCTTTACAGAGTCGCTATGAGTCGAAACCAAGCCAGTGGCATTTAACAACAAGCCTTCTTCAGAGGAGTCCTTTTGTGATGTTGTAGAATCAGCACTGAACCGCTAACCGAAAGGTCAGCCGCTCAAACCCACCAGTTGCTCCTTAGAAGCCCTACGTGGGGTCGCTATGAATCAGAACAGACTTGATGACACTCAGCAACAACAGCGTTCTCCAGAACACATTTTGGGAAATATTTCCTTAAAGCGTCACGGTTTTCTGAAAGATTGCCTATCTCTTTTGATCTTCTCGAGGAGAAATTGAAACCTCACAAAATTTCCCAAGTCAGTGTTTGCGAGGTTTTCCTGTGGTCTCTCTTTCCTCGGGTCCCATTACTCATCTCCAGCATGTTTCAGTTTAGTTTTAGTTCAACAAACACTTAGTAAGCACCTGTGGTGAGCCAGGTATTATGGGTACAAACATGAGTAGGTCTTGTCTACACCTCAAAGAGGCCACAGAAGATATCCATGGACAGGTAACATAAGCACAGATGCTCAGCTAACCTTTGCTAAGCACTTGCTACGAACTGAGTTTTCCTAAGTAATCACATTTTATTCTCACTATAATTCCAAAGCAGACTCTTTCATATCACAAAGCTCACAGAACGCAAAAAAAACGAGGCACACAGAGATCTGTGTTACAGAGCAGGGATTTGAACCCAGGTCAACCAAATAAAGAAGCCAAGTTCTTAACCCCCATGTGATACCAGTCAGGGAAGCATGGGAACTTTGCACAGGATATTATGGACACTAGGGACCAACCTGGAGGTCATGGAGAGGCTGACTGGAGAGGAGCCTTGAAGAGCAGTTAGAACTGGCCAGTTCTAAGTGTTTGTGCAAGTGTAAGTGGTCAAGAGGAGAGAGAGTGGTTAAGGGAACAAGAGCATCTTAGCTAATGGTCCTTTGGCTGAAACTAAGAGAAACCAACTGTGGCTAGGTTATGTAAAGGTTAAGGGAGGGGCTGCTAAGGGGACAAGTACCTCTCCCATGGAGCTTTAGGGCAACTGTACACCTGACAATGAAACCCTCTCTCACCTCTGCTTCCCTCTGTACATCTACTACCCTCGCCTTGCAGACCAATATTGTGTACTGCTCCTTGGTTGTGGTCAAAGATACTTCCCTATAGTTCCCGTTTATATCCCCTCTCTATTCAAGAGGCTGGTCCTGACTGACTGATTGCCATTCAGTTATAATTCCACTTTCCCAAGAGAGAGAATTTGTTTGACCTAGCTCAAGATAGCGTAGTGGTTACGAATCGGGCTGCAAACCTTAAGGTCAGCAGTTCGAAACTACCAGCTGCTCCACGGGAGAAAGATGAGGCTTTCTACTCCCGTAAAGATTTACACCCTTGGAAACCCTGTACAGGGTCGCTATGGGTCGGAACCGACTCGACAACACTTAACAACAACAACAACAGCTCAAGATAGGTACCCACCTCTGGCCCAGTTAACAGGCCAGGGCCCAGGTTACAGACCTCAGTTATGGCTGCAGGGGTCCATTCATTTGTGGGCTCATTTGTTTGTTTGGACTGTAAGCTTCATAAGGACAGGGACTGGTTTTTTTGTTGTTGCTCAACTCCGTCTTTGCAGAACCTTACATGGTATCTGTAACATAATTGACGCTTAATAATCGTTTGTCAAATAAATGAATGCACAAAGGAATTAACAAATGAAGAGAATCCTAGACGGGGTACAAAGCACTATAAAGTCACCTGATCTAGTCTTCTATCCATTGCTCATGCATCTAATTCATCACTAGAACATCAACTTTAGCAAGATTATATTAACTGCCTTCTACAATAAGCAAACAGAGCACTGGCAGCATAATGGGTTACAAGTTGGGCTCTAACTGCAAAGTTAACAGTTCTAGTCTACCAGCCACTCTATGGGGAAAACATGAGGATTTTGGCTCCTGTAAAGATTTACAGCCCGGGAAACCATATGCAGAATTACTGGAATCAGAAGTGACTCCATGGTACACAGTCACAATAAAGAAGTTTTTGTGGTCTAGCCTGGGAACCAATTCCCATTTACAAGAACCATTAAAGTTAGGTGCTATAGTCCTAATTTCAAATATAAAACAAATTTGGAAACCCATTCCATTGGCAATTTGAGAAATAAATCTACAGCTCTCCACAAACAAGACAGTCAATGGAAGAAGGAAGGCCAGAGAGAAAAGGTATTTGTCGGAAGATACTTGGCATATATATTTTTCCATCTGATTATTTTAGTATTTTTCCTGTTACATTCAATTTCCTTAGATGACCTCTGTTCATAGGAGACTATTTGATTGAATCTGTGGGAGCTATGGCATATTTTTAACCATCTCCGAAGGCCAGATCTGTCTCCATTGAGCATGTCTGATATCCAAACAGATGTTTTATAACACTGCACACATGAGCTCACCACTGGCAAGTCTCTTGCACACAATCTGCCCACGGTTCTTCTCGAATCTCCCCAGCCATCCCACAAACCCAAATTCAGAGCTCACAACTAGTCTTGAATCAGTATCACAGTAACAGAATAGCAAAAAGTGGGACATCCAGCTTTGGATTTTCACCTTATTAATTTTTTTTGTTAAATGTCATGACCAACTGGAAAATATGCAATACAAACACTTAGCCAAACTAAGCAATAGAAAATATGCAAACTGGCTACCTGTGATGGTTAATGTTAATGTGTCAGCTTGAGTAGGCCATGATGCTCAGTATTATTTAATTATCCTCCATTTTTTTATCTGATACAAAGGGAGTTTTTTTGTGTGGGGGCAGCCTACATCCATAATATATGGACATCTGGTAAAGCTTACTCACGCTCGGTCCTGCATCCGTCCTGTCATCCTCTGACTTCTGGTTCTTAGAATATAAGACAGTAGCCACCACCTGACCTGCAGAGTTTGGAATTCATCAGCTCCCACAACCCCCTAAGCGAGCAGCCTTCTACCTGACCTGCAATTTTGGGTTCCCCAGCCCTTGTAACCACATGAGTCAGGAATAGCCACCACCCTGACACCTGACCCATGGATTCGGATCTTGCCAGCCTCCACAACTACATGAGCCATTTCCTTCACTGGTTTTGCTTCTCTAGAGAACCCAGCCTAAGACACTACTTTCTCTCCCCTCCCCAAATTCAGATTCAAATATTCAATGATTCCAAAGCAACTCAAAATCTGGAATCAGTGAAGATCAGGGTTGAAAATCTTCTGACATCATCTAGCTAGTACAACACTATACAGATGAAGCTGGGGTCTATAGAGACTTGCTCACTGTTGTCACAGTGAGTGCATAGTGGCAGAATTGTATCTTCAAGCCTCAATTCAAAGGCAGACCACAGCCTCACATATCTCCAGGTTCCTGCCTCTGCTCTCCTTGGACAATCCATGTCTGCAGTTCAAAGCCTTGGGAAGAAGCCAAAATCTGGTCAACAACATCTTTCATCCCAACTGCGCCATGATCATTTCAGAGTGTGTCGCCCCTCAATTTAGGTAAAAAGGTTTTGTTTACAGATAATTCCCTTTGATGAGGCAACCAAAAGCAACCAGAAAAGTAAGTATGTTTAAAGGTAACACGTTAACATTTCAAGTGTGGAGACCAGAGGTAAAACATAAGATTCTGAGTACCCTACCCCCTAAGAAGATTTCCAACAAGACCATGAGGAGGTGACTGAGGCGCCCGAAACTCAAAGCCATGTCAATATACCCTTGATCCTCCAAGAATTTAAATTTGCAGAGAATGCTGGGCCTTTGAAGAAGTCTTGTTCTATGTCAGAGATCTTCAGGTACAGGAGCAATATCAGAACTTAAATCCAGTACTCCTATAAAGATCCCAGAGACAACCAGTTGGGAGTAAACATTACAGAAGCGTACCAGTAGCATCTAATTTTTATCAATATACATATACTAGTGGAAGGTTTATGGTGTACCAGGCTGGGCATTCTGTCATAAAAGAGTAAGAAATTAATTGTAAGATATAAACAAGGACCAGATCACAAAGGTCTGTATATGCTATGCTGACGTATTTCTATTTTATTTTAAAGGTGATGGAAAGGCATTGAAGAATTTTGAAGTGTGGCCATACTTAACGTTCAGAAAAGAGATCTACTTCCAAAAGATCATAGTAATTAAAAATTCTATGGAGCAGGAGGAAGGGGGGGAAAGGGAGGGCTAATGCTGATAGAAATATCTCATTAATGTAGGGCTACACAGCCAGTAGTTGCAATTGCTGTCCATAAATTCTATACCTGTTTGATAAAAAAAAAAAAAAACCCTATAGACCAGTTCTACTCTGATATACATAGGGTTACCATAAATTGGAATTGGCCTGATTTGGCTTATGTTCTGGAAAAATACCTTGACAGCTATGTAGATATGGATTGTAGACAACTGCCACATTGTGTGATACTATGTAAAAAAGCCTTTCAAGAAATCATTTGCACTTTTAGTGTGTATTTAGGATGCTACAGTGAAAAGAGTATAAGGTCTGGAGGCAAGCAAAGTTCTACCTCTCACTAGCTGCGTGGTTACTGGGCAAGTTATTTTAATAGTTCAGCAGCCTGTTTCCTTTTCTGTCCAAATGAAGATAATACTTAGCTCATAGGGTTTTAATAATAAATACGGTAATATGCCTGGGCATTTTTAATAACCTCCCAATCTCATTAAATATCAGTGAAATCAAAATGGCAGTGTAGAATCTAAGATGAAAGTCACCTAACATCCCACATAAGCCACAATTTAGCAGAAGATCTTGTTGCACTTCCGTTTTAGAATGTAACCAGAGCACTTTATTGCTAATGTGTGAAAATAATTGGCATTCATACTTCGTAAATGAGGAAGTTGAGGTCAACTGAGGTCAAAGTGAAATCATGGATCTGAATCAAACCATGCAAATACAATATTGTAGAGTATCAAGCTGGATTACAGAGGCCCATGTATACAGTGAGATCTCCAATCATCCTAGCAACCCCTTAACCAAACACAGTGCAGATTTCCTGGCGCACGTTACACTGAGAACATCTGGCCTTCCTATTATCCTTCAGCAAGCAAAAAGATGATGTCGTGTAAACTGATCTTTAGGTCAATTATATGGTCTAAGTGTTACAGTGTTTATGTTGGCTCTTCTGGCTCCAGGTTTTAAGAACTTAATTTGTAGCCACACCCCTCCTTCTGAAGACCTAATTACTTCTTACTGTAAGTGGCCCTGTGGATTCATTTGTGCATCGTCTGCACCTTTTCTCAGGAAGATAAATATGTGTAAATGTATCATCAGTCAACTTTGTGTGCAAAGCATCGTGGGAGGTCCTTTAAAAACACATACTTATAGGAGTTAAAGGAGTCCCGATGTGGAACTGCAGGATAATGCACTGAACCACAAGGACAGTTTGAATTGCAGTCAGTGGTTCGAACTCACCAGCTGCTCCCCAGAAACCCTGTACAGGGTTGCCATGAGTCGGAACCATCTCAGTGGCACTTAGCAATAGGAAGTCTGTAGCCACTCATGGTTAGAAGGCTGAGACACAAGTAAGCAGGATGTGGGACCTACTCTGATCTAAGACCCAGAACGCCGTTTGCTTTTTGTGCACTCATTTATTATAAATGCCAGGTGCAGAATGTAGGGACTGGGTAGGAGGCAGAAGGCCTGGTACTACCTCCCATGTCACCTTTCTGCTCTGGACAAGGTCATTATTGTGCCTGAGCCTGTCTCCCCATCTGCAGAGACCACTTTAGACTCAACTCTATTTACCCGCCTCAGTCACTGTGAGCCAGGCAGGCAGGATTCCAAGCTCTCCAGCCAACAGTGATGATTCATAATGGCTGTGAGAGGTGGCACTGTTGTCCCCACCTCACATCACACAGTGAGGATGTGGCAAGGCTGGGAGCCAGGAGGGGCTCACTTAAGGAACTTAAGGAGTGGTCAGGGATTTTGCGCTCAGCCATAATGCACTAGGGGGTCTATATGGACTACAACACATATGAACACAGTGCTCTGGAGCAGGGAACCCATGCATATCCTGGCGTTAACTCACATTGGAGCAGGCACCTGGCTCCTCCCCCATGCCGCCCCTGTCCCTCTGTTGTTATGACCAAGATGCTGAAATGACAGCTAGCATGCTCACCTGGGGGTGCTTTTCTCCCCATGTCACTCACAACCCCAGCCCCCACTGCCCCCTTCCACTCCAGCTAACAGATATAAGTGGTCCTTTTCTATTTGGAGGCTCCTCTGGGTTATT
>NW_006408570.1:5858022-5878873 GCF_000296735.1 Chrysochloris asiatica | reverse complement strand
GGTGAGGAGCAGCAGTTACAAACCGTTAATGCACACAGCTGCTAACAGAAAGATTGGAGTATGAAGTTCACGTAAAGGTTCCTCAGATAAAGAGCCGTGACAGTCTACTCAGCCTTTGAAAACTCTATGGAGCCGAGTTCTCCTCTGACATACTTGGAGTTGTCATGAGTATCTTCTCAACAACAACTGGTTGCACTCCTGTAATCTGGGTTGTAAGCCGAGTTGTTGGTAGAAGCAGGCTGAGAGCTCCTGACTTTGTCCCTGACAAAGCTGTTCTCTGTTCAAAATAATTATCCAGGAATTTGGGAAATGGATCTCTGGATCAATTATAGCTCCTCTCTTCCTTCTTCCCACCATCACTGTTAGAGACAGATGCAAGTGGGCGAACCAGCCCTGGCGGACCCAGTCCCAAGCACCAATAGCTCCTTCCCCAGTACCAGAATTTTCCTTCATCTGTAAAGGAAATTAATCTCTTGAGGTTCCTGGTTTAATTTAGCATGTCTAGGAGCAAAGGGCAGAGTTTGTAGTATAATAAATCCAACTCTGAGTCGTCCATTACTGGAATCTGTCACAGATGGTAATCATTAAGACATTAACATCTTGAAGGAGAGAGCTTTATTCAGAATCATAAATAAACTGTAACCAAGGCTTAGATTTATAAAACTATTTAAAAAAAAAAAGACAGCTGCATGGACAACCAGGAATTTATACTGCAGGGTTACAAAATCAGTGGAATGCGTGACAGCTTATTGAATAAAATCTGGGAGCTGGGGACAGTGTGATGAGGTGATGGTGACTTATTCTGCAGTTAACGGGCCTCCAGTTAGAAGCTCACAAGGTTAGGTCCTGGCTTACCTCGTGAATTACAAGCCCAGAGAAAATAGGGTGCTGGCATCTAAACATGGCTTTGAAATTCCTAAACCTTTCTCAGTGCCATTAAGCGTGGACATCCTTACCTATATTCTCTGATTAATGCTGTCTTATAAATGAATTTTCAGATCCTTGCTGATATTCTCAAAGGCCCTAGAGTTTCTCTGAAGCATCAGCCAATTTGACTTTGACTGAGAGTCTCCCTACTGTGCAGGCCATCCCAGGAGGCTCTGGGTTGTAGAGCAGCAGAGCACAAAGTGAAGCCACTGTCCTCTGGTCAGATATAACAACTACAGTACACAGGCCTCAGTGTGTGAGGCAGCCAGTAACCAGAGAAGTCAGGGAAGGAACAAAGCATACATGAAGGCTGGAGCGTCAAAGAAATATGTACAGGAAAAGGGATATGATTTGTCCTTGGAAGACGAGTGAGGCCTGTGCACAGGTGAGGAGAGGTTAGCTTTGTCCTCACCCCCTCACACAGTCATGCATCCATGTTTCCTGTCCCTGCTTTGTTGTTGTGAAGTGCCATCGAGTCGGTTCCAACCCATAGCATAACCATAACCCTGTATAGGGTTTCCAAGGAGCGACTAGTGAGCTTGAACCACTGACCTTACTGTTCAAAGCAACTTTGCAGTCTGGCTCATTAACCCACAGCACCACACCAGGTGCCATCAAATCATGCATAGCAACCCTATACACAGCAAAATGAAACACTGCCCAGTCCTGCACCATCCTCACTATCATAAAGCTTGAGCCCATTGCTACTGACACTGTGCCAATCCATCTCATTGGGGGGGGGGGGGTCTTCCTCTTCTCTGCTGACCCTTCACTTTACCTCATATGTCCTTCTCTAAGGGACTGGTCCTTCCTGATAATATGTCCAAAGAATGAGAGACAATGCCTTGCCATCCTGGCTTCTAAGGAGCATTTTGGCTGCCCTTCTTACAACACAGACTTGTTTCTAGCAGTCTACAATATTTTCAATATTCTTCACCAACACCATAACTCAAATGCATCGATTCTTCTACGGTCTTCCTTATTCACTGTCCAACTTTCACATACATATGAGACTATTGGAAATAACATGGTTGGGTCAGTTGCACCTTAGTTTTCAAACGGACATCTTTGCTCTTGAACACTTTAAAGAGGTCTTGTGCAGCAGATTTGCCTAATGCAGTGTCATTTGATTTCTTCTGAGTGTTTGCTGCTTCCCTGAGTGTTGTTAATAGTAGATCTGGGCAAAATGAAGTCCTTGACAACTTCAGTCTTCTCTCCATTTATTTATTTATTGATCCAGGTGTGGGGATTTTTGTTTTCTTTACACTGAGGTGCTACCCATACCAAAGACTGTGGCTTTTTATCTACATCAGTAAGTATTTAAAGTCCTTTTCACTTTCAGCAAACAAGGCTTTATCATCTGTATATCGAAGGTTGTTAATGAGCCATGTTAACAAATTAATCTTGATGCCATATTCTTCTTCATAGACTCCATCTTCTCAGATTATTTGCAAAGCATACAGACTGAATAAGTATGGTGAAAGAATAAAACCCTGGTGCACACCTTTCATGATTTTAAATCATTAAGTGTCCCCTTGTTCTGTTCAAACAACTGTCTCTTGGTCTATGTACAGATTTCTCATGAGCACAATTAAATGTTTCTGAATACTTTTTCTCTTCAATGTTGTCCCTAGTTTGTCATGATACACACAGTAAAAAGCCTTTGCATAGTCAATAAAGCAAGGTAAACATCTTTCTAGTATTCTCTGCTTCCAGCCAAGAACCATCTGATGACAGCAATGATATATTCTTCATACCATGTCCTCTTCTGAATCCAACTTGAACCTCTGGCCGTTCCCTCTCAATGTACTGTTGCAGCCCTTTTTGAATTATCTGTAACAAAATTTTACTTGCATGTGATATTAATCATATTGGCCTATGATTTCTGCATTCCATTGGGTCTCTCTCTTTGGAATAGGCACAAATATGAGTCACTTCCAATCAGTTGACCAGGTAACTGTCCTCCAAATTACTTGACATAGATGAGTGAGCGCCTCCAATGTTGCATCAGTTTGTTGAAATATTTCAATTTGCATTCCATCAATTCCCATAGTCTTATTTTGCCAATGCCTTCAGTGCAGCTTGGACTTCCTCCTTCAATACTACTAGCTCTTGATCATATGCTATCTCGTGAAATAGTTGACCATTATCCATTTCTATGTGTACAGTGACTCTATTACTTCAATCTTCTTTTGATGCTTTTTGCATCTTTCAATATGTTGCCTATGTTGTTGTTGTGAAGTGCCATGGAGTCGGTTCTGACCCATATATAGCGACCCTATATAGGGTTTCCAAGGAGCAGCTGGTAAGCTTGAACCACCAACCTTGCAGTTTAAATGGCTTTGCAGTCTGGCACATTAACCCACAGCACCACACCAAGACTCCCATTGTTGTTGTTGTTGTTATGTGCCGTGGAGTCAGTTCCGACTCATAGCAACCCTGCACAGGGTTTCCGAGGCTGTAAATCTTTACGGGAGCAGAAAGCCTCATCTTTCTCCCGCAGAACAGCTGGTAGTTTTGAATTGCTGACCTTGAGGTTCACAGCCCAATTCATGACCACTACGCTACCAGAGCTCCTTACCCAGGACTCCCATAGTATCCTTCAATTTTGAAAGTCAAGGCTTGAATTTTTTTCTTCAGTTCTTTCAGCTCAAGAAATATTGAGCATGCTCTTCCCTTTTGGTTTTCTAACTCCAGGTCTTTACATTTCATTTTAATACTTGACTTTGTCTTCTCAAGCTGTCCTTTGAAATTTTCTATTTAACTTTCTAAGTTCTTCATTTTTATCATTGGTTTTAGCATCTCTACATTTAAGGGTACGTTTCAGTGTCACTTCTGACATTCATATTGGCCTTTTCCTTCTTTCTTGTCATCATAATAACCCTTTTAGAAGTCTCAAATAAAACACTCCTAGTTTCCTCTTAAGGAGCAACTTCGGAAACCCTGTACAAGGGTCGCTTTGAGTCAGAACCGACTCCACGGCACATAACAACAACAAGTTTCCTCTTGAGCTCTGGTGTGGCACTTTAGGATAAATACTGGACTGATAACCACAAAGTTAGCAATTCAAACCCAAGTAGTGCTATACCCAGGTAACCATTCCCAATCCCCACCTCATGCTACCACCCCCCAAAAAACAAAAGGTTGCCAAGGGGTGAATTCTGACCCAAGGCAGCTAGCTCCATGTATCCAGGTATGTGGCCCTACCCAGTATCCTTTGGTGGGTTTCTCTGCGCTTGCAGGATGCTCACTGAGAGAACAATGAACGGAAGCGGGACCCTAGGTAGCATTACTCAGCCCAAGCCAGTGGAGCTTTCTTATCAAATTGTACTGCAGCCCAACATAGCACTGTTGTAAACACAGCTGGTTTCCAAATAGTTCCTCCATGCTGACCACCACACTTCCCATCTGCCCTCACTGGTTTTAAAGCATGACAAGCGTTTGCTAACATTTTCTTCTCTTCTCTTTCTCTTCCAGGGTCGCTGCATCAACTTCACCAGAGTGAAGAACAATCCACCCACCAAGTACCCGCTCAACAACGCCTACCACAGCACCTCGCCGCCTCCCACCCCAATTTACACGCCCCCAGCCCCAGCTCCGCATTGCCCCCCTCCACCCCCCAATGCCCCCACCCCTCCAATCCCATCCCCACCTTCCATCCTTCCCCCTCCACCGCAGGCTCCACCCCCCAACAGAGCACCTCCCCCCTCTCGCCCTCCTCCTAGGCCTTCTGTCTAGAACCCAAAGTTCAAGCTCAGGCCCTCAGAAACTTTGGGGAGGAGACGCCTCTGTGGTGTTAGAACACGTCTTTCCAGTAAGAGGAGGCTTCTACTTTGGAAATGAGTGGGTTCAAAGCCCACTGACGTTCACACACACTTCAAAAATTGGTTTCCAATGCCAATACACCGGAAATGGTGATCCGTGGAAAGAAATAGAAATTTGGAATTGCCTACAAACAAATGATGAGGCAACGACTGTCACATGTATAGCTAGCGGTTCATCACCTCTAGAATGTTCCAGAGAAAGTGAAAACTGCCAAGAAGCTCTCAGTGGTAATACGTGCCTCAGAAACTAGTAAGAAAATCTTTTTTCTGAGGGTGAAACACAGAGAGTCGATAAAGAAATAGCATTGCTGAGTTTCTGAATGCTGACTTCCTTCCTGCATTTCATCTCCATCTTTTGACCTGGGATCCTTGGCCTAGGAACCAAGGGATCCCTCACCTGTGTTCCACCTGTGAAGTTAGAAACCCTTTGCCTACAATTTTGGAAAAGTCAAGGCCCCCCCCGCCCCAGTGTGGCAAGAAATGCAACATCAGACAGATATACTATCAAAAGAATATTCTGGGATTTTCAGATGAGTAAAAAAAAAGAAGTGTGCCTATCCGCCTTTCCAATTTTCCCAGTGAGGAAGAGAGCAGGTGTTTAGTGATGAGAAAAGGTATGTTGTAATGTTGATGTGTAAGTGAAATCAGCAGTGTGCATTGACAGACGGGGTGTATTGATAAGAATGTCAGACACTTTCTAAAACCCATAGGCCATCGACAGCTGGAAGTGGCTCACTTTGGCCAGATATGGTCCCTAAATCAACAGACAGTGGCATTATGAAAGAGCAACTTGTTAATGAGTCATGTTAATAATCAAAGTTTGGCTTTGATTTAAATCACCTCAGATATGATTGATCCAGTTTTGGGGGGTTTTTTTTAGAGACAAAGTTTATATTTACAAAATGGTATCTTTAACACCTACCATTCCATCTCACATCTCACACCTCACACCTCACATCTCACATCTCACACCTCACACCTCACACCACATCTCTCACATCTCACACCACAGCTCACCTCACATCTCTCACATCTCACACCACATCTCACCTCACATCTCTCTCTCTCTCTCTCTCTCTCTCTCTCTCTCTCAGTAAAATAAGGGATGCAGGCATGCATCCTGCAACATACAACAACATAACATGCAGGCTTTGCAACATATTCAGAATATGATCAGCTGTTCAACAAAGTTAAATGCATTAGGTATTCAATCCAGATATGCTTAGCCTGAAATTTCCACCAACCCTGAGACCACCCACTTCCTCCAGCCTTTCTGAATCTGTGTTCCTCAGTAAGTCCTAAACATTGGATGTCATCACCCAGTGTTGAAAACAAAGGACTTTACTGCTAACTACCCTGTTTAAAATTATCTCCCCTCCCAGCTTTCCACAGAACCTAAAAATTGTAAACATACACTGTTTTCACATTCTTGAAACTAAAAATTGTAAACATACGCTCTTTCAAATTCTTGCATCTTTTCTGGAGCAAAACAATATAAAGATGAACTTAATGTTTGAAGCCACAGTCTTCAACAACCCCCTCAATAATTCATAGTGCCTTGACCCTCTCATCTCACTTAGAACACGTCTGTAAGAGCAGAGCACACATTTGGCCAATTGTACCCATTTCCTACCAATCTTTGAGACCAAATATTTCTAAAAGTTCCTTCTCAAATAACAATTGCAAAGAACTACCATATGTCAGTCAGAATTAAGGGAGAGATGAATTCTATTTGCCATCCATACTTTTTATTATTGTTAAGTGCCGTCAAGTCAACTCCAACTCATAGCGACACTGTCTGAGGTTTCTAAGGAGCGGCTGGTGGGTTTGAACTGCCAACCTTGTGGATCGAAGTCCAGTGCTACAAAAAAAAAAGGGAATGTGTGGAGAATGCGGAAGCCCAGGGACATGAAAAGTATATTGTTGCATGCCATGGAATCAGTTCTGACTCATAGCAACCCTGTATAGGGTTTCCAAGAAGTGGATTGTGAGTTTGAATCACCAATCTTGTGGTTCAAACCAACCTTGCACTACAGTGCTTTAACCCACAGCGCCATACCAGGACTTCATAAAAGTATAATAGAGGGAAATAGATCTAGGCAAAACATATTACTGGGGGACCATATGTACTGAACCTGTAGTACCAATGCCAAACTGACACATTCCAAATGTCCCTCAGACCCAGCTGTTTTCTCCCCACACCTGCTACTTCCAGAGCATCTCTTGGCCTTCTCATAGAGCTAAAGTATATATGGTTTTCAGAACTCATGAAAGTAACCTTCCCCCTCCTCAGTCCCCATCCTGTCAAATATTCTACTTTCAGAACACGAGTCAACGTCTTTAGTTTAGTCCCTTATGAAGCAGGAGCCAGAATATCTTGGCCACCTGCAAGTGACATTGTTGGGCCCAGAAAACCATTTAGTGGGAGAACGGGTTCCCAGGCTCACAGCATAAACTTTGAGCCCATCATAACTGTTTTGACTGCTGGCAGTATGAAACAGTCTACCCCACACCATGGCAGCACCGCTCACTGCTGCCTTGAGAAAGTTCAAACCAAGATGGCGGTCATCAAGTGAGAATGCAAACTTCAGGATCAGAACAGCCTGTGCAGTTTCCAGGATGATGTTTTGGCCAGGTGTTTTTGATTAACAGGGAGCTGCAAAATACGTGATGATTTTGTAGAGGATTATCAGGGTTTGTCCTTAAAACTCACTCACCCTGTCATCCCTAGTAATTGAGAATTACAATTAAGAGGGGGAAATTTCTGTACACTGTGTGAACAAGGCAGCATTTTACTAGTAGGTGATAGCAGGAAAATTATTTAACTGGTTTATAAAATCTATCAGTACTTGTGTCCTTCCCTATAAAAGGTGAAGACATATGATTGTGATCAGGAAACTACACAAAATTATTTTCTCAGCCCCATGTTATTGTGCTCGTGAACTTTTTTGTTTTAATAAAAACCAAATTTTAGTTGTATATATTCGTATTCCATGTGTTAGATGGAAGCATTTTCTATCCAGTGTGAATAAAAAGAACGGTTGTAGTAAATTATTATAAAGCCAATGATATTTCATGGCAGGTTATTCTACCAAGCTGTGCTTGTTGGTTTTTCCCATGACTGTATTGCTTTTATAAATGTACAAATAGTTACAGAAATGACGAGACCCTGTTTGCACAGCATTAATAAGAACCCTGAGTTCCTGACCCCTCTGCTCACAACCAGCGCAGAAACACTTGGCTGGCCTGGAGCGTGGTACGCACTCTACTGAGGCTCAAGGTCAAAAGCAGAGCTCAGGGATCAATGAAAGTCTTGCCGATATGGCCAGGGGTCACCTCATTGTAAATGTTGCTTGTATGGGCAGAGGTAATCTCCAGGCCTCATGGACCCTCAAGTCAACACACTATGTCAGACAGAAGAAAAATCCACCCAAGATTTAGGAGATAATGAGCAGCAGTTTCAGCCTAGTTCCAACTCAATAAAAACAACATTAATGCTGTGCACAATGGGTTGAATTAGTTTGCAAACTATATAAAGTTAGTTTCAATAAAACCCCTGTTAATGCACATCAGGTGGGAGCAGGGTGTCCTAGCCAACTGCCTTTTCTAGTTATTTGAGCTCTATTATATTATCATACATGGCTAGCCAATTTAAAAGAATTAGAATATGAATTTTTTAAATACACTTAACATTACACTCTTCTTCTAAATCTTTCTTTCTATGATAATTCAAAAGACAGTTATGAACCTTCTGAGTCATTGTTAATAAACATCAGTTCTCACTACACCATGCTATGGGAGACTGGGCTGAATCTGTACAATGACAAACCCTGAAAGTTGCTTTTTTTAAAAAAAAAATAATAAATTCCTAAAACCAAATGTTGTAGTGGTTGCCTCTTTGTGATAGAAAAAGTATAGGTTGTTCAAATGCATATATCTTCTGCTCCCTCCCTAGTTTCTTCTCTAGTTACACACTACTCCACACATTGTTGTTGTCATTGTTAAATGCCATCGAGTTGGTTCCAACCCATAGTGACCCTGTTTAGGGTTACCTAGGAGCAGTTGGTGAACTTGAACCACCAAATTTACAATTCAAACCGACTTTGCAGTCCAGCGCATGAATCCACAGCTCCACACTGCATATCCTGACCATCGTTATCTGTAGACGCCTTGCCTCCCTGACCAGTTTAGAAACTTTCAGAAGACAACAGCCTTGTTTTGTACTTTGCTGCTCCACAACCCAGAGCCTCCCGATGTGGCCTGCACAGTAGGCCAAAACCAAATTGTCTGAAGCCACTTGAAAACTGTAGGGGGCTTTGACATCATCAAGGATCAGAAAATTCATTAATAAGACATAGTATTAATCAGAGAAATTCTTAGCAAAGAGGTCTAAACTTAGTAGGACTGCAACAAGTGTAGGGATTTCAAAGTTATATTTGGAAGCTTCCAGACTAAAATGGACTAAAAACAAACACTGGTGATATGCTTCTAAAAATCAACAATGAAAACCCTATGGATTATAATAGTTCAATCCAGTGGTACCACCAGAATTGGTGTCACTCAGTGCAGTAGCCACCTTGGACTCAAGTCATTTTGGTATCAGTTTTTCTGATTGTGTCAGGAGGGTGTCATCTGCTGCATCCAACCCACCCCCCTTTAGTGATGCTATTGGTCCAATCCTCCACCCATCATAGGGGAGCATTTTATTCCTTTGTGCACCAGGTCACCCTGAGTCAGGAACTAACAAGTGCAGAAAAAATTCGCCATCATCTCATTATACTACCCAGGCATTGGCTTTAGCTGCCTGCAAAGGAAGTGTGGCTATGGATTATCTTACAGAGCAAGGAGTTTGAGAAGTCTGCAGCTGCTCATGAAACCAGACAGCATTACAGATAACGCTACACTCAGTACTCTTGAACTCCGCTATTACATTAGTTGCCTTGGAGTCAATTCAAACTCATGGGATCTCCCCATGTGCAAAGTACAACTGCTCCACAGGGTTTTCCAGGCCATGACCTTTCGGAAGCAGATCACCAGGCCTGTCTTCACCGAGCATCTCTAGGTGGATTCAAATGGCAGCCTTTCAGCTAATAGTTGAGCACTGTCTTAGGCTAGGGTTTCTAAAAAAAAAAAAAAAAACCAGTGAAAAAAAAAAATATATATATATATAGTTGTTAAGTGCTCTCGAGTCTGTTCCAACACATAGTGACCCTGTATGGGGTTTCCAAGGAGCAGCTGGATATAGACATTTTTATCAAGGAAATAGTTCACAGTTGTGAAATCCCAAGACAAAGTAAACTGAGCCAAGATCAGAGGTGGGTCCAGCAGGCAGACAGACATTCCAAGTTCCCAGCAGAAAAGAGCAAAATTTTAGTATGTCCATTATATTGGGAATAGGCCACACCCCCAAGGAAACATTCTTTCAATTGACCAGCTGCCCATAGCCAATTATCATAGATTTAACTATGCCTACTAATAGCTAATATCTAAATTGTTGTTGTTAAGTGCCATCGAGTCGGTTCTGACCCATAGCAACCCTGTGTAAGGTTTCCGAGGAGCAGCTGGTGAGCTTGAACTGCCAACCTTGCCATTCAAACAGCTCTGCAGTCTGGCTCATTAACCCACAGTGCCACACCAGGACTGAATTAACTATGCCTATATTAGGCTTCACCATGCCAAACCACTGGGAATCCTGGCCCAGTAAAGTTAGCACATACTCTTAACTATCACAATCTACCCCTTGTCAATTTGACACCTATAACCATATGCATAATTGCTAAAGAAAGAAAATTGCAGTCATACTTGTGCCTAACATACAACCAAAAACACTTTGGCCCCATTTACATCTTACATTTCACAAATGAATGAATCAAAAATATTTGATGCACATATAAAACAAAATAAACAAACAACAAAATTATGTATATATATACATCCATTTAAATGTCCAAAGGGCAAGCCAGATAGCTGTCCACAAGCACACAGCTTTACTCAGTCCGAGGGGCCTAGACCCCACAGCTGCTCTTTCCATGCCACCACCTCTACCACCATCTCTGCTATCACTGCTTTCCTAGGCAAGGATCCCACACTCTACTCATGCTCTTCCTTCCTGATGGGCCTGGGATCTCCTGTTCCTGCTTCTGAGATGGCTCCTTTTAAACCTAGCTGGATGGCAAAACTAACCAATCCCAGCCTTAGGGTTTACAGTGTTGATAATCACAATTAATCCTTCTAAAAATTACTCCCAATTGAATCATAAAATTCCAACAGCATCATTCCCCACTCCCTTTCACCAGACCTATCTAGTAGAAAAAACTAGTGGGGATTCTCCCTTATTCCCCTCATTTTGAGACGAAACACATCCGTAAAACCTTGTAAGTCACTTCATGCCTTTATGGCCCCCATTTTTGTTTTTGTTTTTTATTTCATAAAGATTTCTATGATTTGGAAGCAGTACTTTTACACCTACCCACCCTCTTACAGGATCATATCATCTATGTATGTAGATAATTTTACTTCTTGCCAATCTAGCTTTTCGTTTTCCTGCTCTTGATAGGGATTCTAATATAATATTCAATATGAGTGGTGAGAACAGACACTCTTGTTCTCAATTTCAAGTTTTGGGGTGGGGTTTTTTTTTTGCCCCCCCCCCATTTTTGATAGCCAGTTTTTAAATTGCCCATTCTTATCAACCCAGTACACTGAAGAGACAAGGATGTTCCTTGAGCTGAAGAATTATCCATTCCAGTTGGAATTTTCAACAACTGCATCCACAAGCAAAAATCCAGTCCATCAAAACTGTAGCAATTTCCACATGCCCACAGTATCAAACATCTTTCTCTTCATCTAGTCAGTTGGGTTCTGGTCAACTCAGTTCTAGCTATTGTCACGTGGGTACCAGCTACAAGTTTGGGAGTTCACCCCCACCTCCCTGAACTTCAGACTAGCTGGTCCCTTCACTCTCAGCCCTAGTAGGTCAGTGTCTACAGGTTCATGAGTTCACACAACTCCCTAAATTCAGACTAGCCAACCCTATATCTTCCCTCTCACATCTCAAGGCCAAGGGATGCCAATGGAACATGTCCAAACTCAGCCGGTCTGTTCATTGTTGTGTTTCCCCCACTTCCATTCAACAAGTATTCCCAGGTGAACACACTAGATTGCTCATCAGCTCCTTTTAACTTTCAGGCCTAGAAAGGTGCAGACTTTGTTTTGGTTTTTGGTTTTTTTGTGTGTGTTTTGCCTTGATGCCTCCAAGGCAAACAGCTTACTTAAAACTCAAAAAGTCAAACAGTCTGCTTTTAATCCCTACAGGTCTTTCTTATAGTCATGAATCTCCTGTTCTACCAAAAGTTCTGAGTTGGTCAGCTTGTCTTTTCAAATGCAAATATCCCAATTCTGAAGGTTCTAGGTAGGGTTCACAATTTCACCTGAGGCCCCATACTCTCCAAAGGCTTAAAACAAAAGCCTATTTCTTCTGGGCAAATTCTAACTCCCCTTTTAACAAATCCAATCAGATATAGGCTGAAAGCAGGTTTACAAGCTCTCTGTAATCATAATTCCCAACATAGATTTCCATCATACAAGTATATCTGTTTTACAGAAGTAGTCAGGGGAAACCAATAGCCATTGTTGGTAAGTATCTTGGAGTCGGTTCCAACTCATAGCGACCCTGTACATGGTTTCCGAGGCTGTAAATCTTTACGGGAGCAGAATGCCTCATCTTTCTCCCGCGGAACAGCTGGTAGTTTCGAATTGCTGATCTTGCGGTTCACAGCCGGATTCATTAGCACTATACTACCAAAGTTAGGCAGTCAAATAAAAAATCTTTTTAAACACTCAAGTTCAACCTTTTCTTCTCTCTTGGACTAACCCCACTCATATGTATATGGCCTTGGACCTCTGGCAGGGTGGATGCCAGTAGGCCCTCGCCCCCATCAGCTATCCTGTTTAACCAGCATGACATCTGTTTTAGGCAATTTCAAAGCTGTTTTCCTTCCCCCCAGCTGAAGCTTTTTATGTCTTACATTCCTTTCACCCACTACAGGTAACAAAAACCAAACTTTGTTGTTGTTGTTATGTGCCTTGGAGTGGAATCGGTTCCGACTCATAGTGACCCTGTACACGGTTTCCGAGACTGTAAATCTTTATGGGAGCAGACAGTCTCATCTTTCTCCCACGGTACAGCTGGTAGTTTCAAACTGCTGAACCTGAGATTAGCAGCCCAATTCATAACCACTACGTTACCAGCACTCCTTAAAAAAAAAAAAAAAACCACACACACACACACACCCCACCCCACCCCAAACTAGCCATCTGAAAATCAAAACTTCACTTCCCATTCCCCTTGGTTCTTCCTCTTACCAAACCTCATACAATCATGAGCCTGGAGACATTGCAGTTAATCCCACTCCCTGCAAAAATATATGTGGGGGCCTGGAGACATTACAGTTAATCCTGCAAACTGCAAAAAATATATGTGGGGGCCATGTCTGACTTCCTCTGACTCCACAAGGGGGATAGAGAACAAAACTCAAGATCAGCCCAAGGCTAATTCCAATGAAGTGGACGTCAGACATGCCTCTACCATACAACCTTCTTTACTAGTGAAGACAGAGTTATCAGGGCTTTTAAAATTAGTCAGACTTGAGAACCAATTTAGAAAACTCATCCTTGTTATTTTGTTTCTCTAGAACTCCATTCTCAGTACCATGTGTCTTAAGCTGGGTTCTCCAGAGAAGCAAAACCAATGGAACGTATATAAGTGTGTATATATATAAAGAGAATTATGTATCAAGGAAATGGCTCACAATTGTTGAGTCTCAAAACAGGGTCAGCAGAGCCAGGATCAGTAGGTGGACCCAGCAGGCAGACAGGAAGACAGAAGTCCCAAGTCCCCAGCAGAAAAGCAAGCAAGCAAGCATTTCCTGCGCTTTATATTGGGAACAGGCCACACACACATACCCAAGGAAACATCCTTTCCATTGATTGGCTACCCATAGCCAATCATCATAGACTTAACAATGCCTGCTGATAGCCAATCATCTGAGTTAACAATGCCAATATTAGGTTTCACCATGGGGATAACCATATCTGAACTACCAAACCACTGAGAATCCTGGCCCAGTAAAGTTGGCACAGAACCTTAACTACCACAAGCATTGACCCATTTATGCCACCCAAGGACTCCTTTTATCTGTTTGCATCTCAAAATATTTATTCTGTATTTTTGATACAAGCCACTTTATTCTCCTTGTTGTTTGTAAGTGCTTTTGAGTCTGTTCCGACTCATAGTAAGTCTATATGGTTTCCAAGGAGCAGCTGGTGAGTTTAAACCGCCAACCTTGTGGTCCAGTGCTTATCCTACAGCACCACACCGGGACTCAATTTATTCTCCTTGTTGTTGTTAAGTGCTGTCGAGTCAGTCCCAATTTATAGCAACCCTGTAAGGGTTTTCCAGGAGTGGCTGGTGAATTTGAACTACCAACCTTGCAGTTTAAACCAACTTTTTGTAGTCCAGTGCATTAACCTACGGCACAACGCCGGGACAGAGCCTCCTTCTGAATTGCTTGTAGGTTATTAAAGAATATCTCTAACTAGTTTCTTAACAAGCCTCATATGCCTTGAATTCATCTTAATTGGAATAAAACCATCTGTAAATAGAAAATCATGCCACAATTTTTTCCCAAGTTTTCATTAGTATTCAGTTTTTAACAGCATATTGGGTACAAGCAGCATTTTAAAATTCCATCCTTATTCAGTAAATGGCGTTGAGATAAACAGCTAACAATTTGGAAGGAAAAAGAGAAGCTGGAGCCCAACTTCACTCCTTACACCACAATAAGTTACAGCTGTATCTCATGTAAGGCTAGCAAAACCGGGAAAGTACTAGAATAGAAAATGTTTTGTGCACGATAAGAACTTGCAAATCCTAAAGATTGCTGACATTATCAATCAACTTTCCTATGAAACCACCTCAAAGACTTTGAGTAGTCCTCCAGTACAGTAAGTGACAAATAAGTCATTAATGACCGGGATAAGAGCAATTGCCAGGCTCTGACTGTGAACAAGAGTTCAAGATCCACAAAGGTCCATCACTTAATCCAATTTTCTGTCTTTAGATAAATCTGTTTCTCTAGAGTCTCGAATAAATATAAAGCTATCAAAATAGCACTTCATCCATTGAGTTATACCATAAACAAGGTCAATATCACTTATAATTACTAAGTATTTGGTGTAAGACTATACAGTTGTTGCTGTTGTTAAGTGTTGTCTAGTCGGTTCCGACTCAGAGCAACCCTGTGTAGGGTTTCCGAGGAAGTGGCTAATGGGTTTGAACAGCTGACTTTGCAGGCAGCAGACCAATGTTGATCCTACAGTACCTCATTATACAGTTGGCATATGCCAAATGGTTTTTGTTCTGATCACACAGTTATCCATATTATGCCTACTTGAACCATTGGACATTCCTTAAAAAATGTATCATACATCAACAAATTAGATGCCTTATAATTCCACTAGGTGTAATCACTGATTCTTTCCTTTCCCTTTTTCTTCAACATTCAAATAGTCATTACGTTATATAGATTCTTTCTTCTCTATGTTGGAACATTCTACTCTTAATTTTTTTGTTGTTCAAAACCATGCAACATCTTTATGTTAAGTGCCTTTTTACGGTGTACTTATAAAGCAACAGCAAAATTCTGTTTGAGTTACTTGAAGAGATTTGTTAAAAGAAGCTCAATGAACTGCGCACATTCAGTACTTTTGCCGGCATTTTAAACTGGGTGTTTCTTGTGAAAGTTGTTGCTGCTGTTAAGAGCCGTTGAGTTTCCAAGGAGCACCTGGAAGATTTGAACCACCAACCTTGTGATTAGCAGTCCACTACGTATCCTACAGTGCCACACCAGGACTCCTTGTAATTATTAAAATAGATGAAATTCATAAACAAACACGTTCCTTTCTGTACTGAAGTAGCTCACATTCTTGCAAAAGGGTTAAAAAGTACAAGAACTATTGAGTATCAGTGCTAAGAGTGTGTAAACCATTTTATTGACTTCTCAAGAAGTCATAATACGGAAGACTTAAGATCCCTGTTGTTGTTGTTAAGTGCCGTCGAGTTGGTTCGTACCCATGGCAACCCTGTATTAGGTTTCTGAGGAGCAGCTGGTGAGCTTGAACCACTGACCTTGAGATTCAAACCGATTTAGCAGTCCATCACATTAACCCACAGGGCCACACCAGCCCCTTCCCAAGATGTGAACCACGAGAAACTGTGTACAGAGTCACTATGGGTTAGAAGCGACTCCACAGCGCTTAACAACAATAACTACCTTCACAATGTTTAGAAATCTAAGTACTTCTGCCACTCCCCTCCTTGTGAGCCCCACCTCACAGTGCAGGCTGCAGAGCCCATATCTTTTTGCTTAGTTTCTGTGAAAATGGTTAAACGCTCAGCTAATAACTGAAATGTTTGTCTGTTGGAACCCACCCAGAGGCTCCTGGGGAAAAGGTCCTGGCAATCTGCATCCAAAAGGTCATGGCCTTGAAAACCCTATGAAGTAGTTCTACTTTGCACACATAGGAACACCATGAGTTGGAATCAACTCAACAGCAAAATCAAACCCAATGGTTTTGTTTTAGTTTTACAGATATGATAAAAGACCACTATGAAATGAATTATAATCTGTGTTTCTAACCAAGTTCTTGTGGAGATATATATTTCATGTGAATCCAAAGACAGGCATGATAAGGCGATGCAAAAGCACACACATTCATTTAAACTACAGAAATGAGCTTCTCCCTGGCTGGGGTGTGTGGGAAGCAGTCACTGCCTTTGCACACGTGGCTACAGAGCTGAAAAGGCTGTTGCTGAAGACAGAAGGAAAAACAGTGGGAGATGTTCAGACAGAAAGGAGGAAGGAGCAATTCCAGGCATGAAAGGAAGAAGTAACAAACCAGGCTGTGGAGTTTCTGGTAATACAACACCTGGAATCAGCTATGGTGCAGGTAAATTTAGGCTGCAAGGATGGCTCAGCTAAGTGTTCCTGCTGGTGAAAATACCAGGCGTGGTAATGGAGTTGCTAAGTTGAACCAAAAGACAAGTTTAGCTTTTGGTGGCAGTAAGAGTACCATCGGCACACCCTTACTGGGAACATTACTGGAAACGGATAGGGTTGAACAAAGTAAGTTGAGAAAGACCCTGTTAAATTTCTTCTGTTTCAAATGACCTGAAATCTTGGATGGATAAAAAGCACCCAATACCAAACTCATTGCCATAGTCTATCCCAATTCATGGCAATCTCGTGTGTTAAAGAGTAGAACTGAGCTCCACTTGAATTTCTTGGCTGAATCATTACAGAAGCAGATTGCCAGGTCTTTCTTCCTGAGTGCTGCTGGATGGGTTAAAACCACCAAACTTAGGTGTTGTTGTTAGATGCCGTCAAGTCAATTTCTACTTATAGCAAGCCCACATGACAAACGGGGTTATAATATTTCTGAGAACGGATGGCCAGGACTTTCTATCATGGTACCAAAGCATGAGTTTGAGCCACAAACCTTTTGCTTAGCAGCTGAGCATTTAACCATTGCCAGCCAGAGACCTTTGGGTCAGTAAATCCAGATGTAAGCCAACACCGTCGCTGCTAAGTGCACTGCAATTCATTCATTCATTTCAGAGTAGATCTGAGTTCAGCAAGGTATCAAAGCTGTGACCTTTTGGAAGCAAGCAGATCACCAGAACTTTCTGCAGAGGCTCCTCTAGATAGATTCAAATGGTCAGCCCTTTGATTAGCTGTTATTTGTGCTGCCCAGGGCTCCTAGCATATCTTTAAGGGGAGTAGTATGGGTCCCAGTCATCCCTCTGGGAAGAGTTATTTTCTTTCCAGCTGTAAATAATTCTTTTAATGCCATGTCCTAGATTGCCTTCCCCAATCCATGCATAATTAAATGCATTGAGCACTTCTTGTTATTGATCACATTAGCCATAGATCACATGAGCACTTCTTGCTATTGATCACATTAGAAGCTCCCAGATAGTTATAGTTATTGCTGTGTGCCATTGAGTTGGTTCTGACCCATAGCAACTCTGTAAAGGGTTTCCAAAGAGTGGCTGGTAAGCTTGAACCATCAACCTTATGGTTCAAACCGACTTTGCAGTGCAGCACATTACTCACAGTACTACACCAGTGGCAGAAAATGTAGAATAAAACTCAAAATTATTTTTGAAAAAAGACTGAGCTTACTGGTCATAAAGAGACTGGAAAAACCCGAAACTATGGCACTCAACCACCTTCCAAGTCTGGAAAGGTACTCAATCTTGCTGTTCAATTTTCAGCCAAGCAGTAGATAGGTATATAGGGGGGACAACAACCCTAGTAAGGTATGCTCACTATGAATGATGGAATGGTCAATCATTCAAAAGCAAAATGGCAACACTTACTTAAGAACAAAGTTGAGGAGGGATGGGAAGGTGGGTGGAATGGAAACAGGAACCACAGAGAGAAAGCGGGATAACTGTTGTTGCATGGAAGGGATTGCAATCATTGAGATGAAACCAAGTGTGTGATTTGTTGAATGTAAGACTGATGTTCTTGTCTGTAAACCTTCACTCAATTCACACACCCAAAAAGAAGTGTTTTTTAAAAAATTCACGGGAAAAGTCTGTTATCTTCTAAATACCTTTTCCCACAAACTTTTTGAAGCCCCCCCTGGCATTTGTATCTGCTCCAATAATGCAATTATTATGTGGAATAAACACTGCTGTGCTTCAGGAAAATTTGCTTCTCCTGCCAACAGTTGCCCCATCAAAGCTGCTGAAACAAACAGTTGCAAGGGGATCAGACCACTCAACATGTTACTTGCTATGACTGTTCTCCTTGCATTATATTATTTTGTTGTTGTTATTTAACTTTTTATTATGAATTAAGATTTACAGACAAGATCATCAGTTTTACGGTCAACAAATGTATGGTATTGTGCCCCCAGGCCCAGCATCTCATTGCCTTAAGATGTTTGATTACATCTAAGTTTTTACCATTTTGCCCACTGTATGCTCCGCCATATTCATAGTTGTGTTTGCAGGAAAGGTAAATACCCATTTACTAATATCCTTCTTCAAACTGTTATAGATTTGTGGGACATAAAAAATATATATGTATATCCCACACTTTCTCCCATACCCATTCAGCCTGTGTCTCTGTCCATGTATATACCCACAGAACATTATTGTTCCAAAATGGTGTATATGTCACTATTTACCTTTATTCTTTGTAGCCCTTGCATCTTCACCTATCTTCAGCATTCTTCTGCCAACCTTTCTCTCCTTGTATATTGCCCCCCACCTTCTTGAATATTGCTCTCCCCATCACCTGAGTTAACATGTGTCTACCTTCTAGCCAGTGACTTACTGTCCCTTCCTTCTCACCCCGGTTAATAGTCAAAGAATGTTTCTTTAAGTATGAAAACCTTTTCTTGAGTTTTTACAACAGTGGTCTCACACAGTATTTGTCCTTTGTGGTCGACTAGTTTCATTCAGCATAATGTCTGTCAGATTCATCCATGTTATGAGGTGTTTTGCAAATTTACCATTATGCTTCAACATTGCATTATATCCTATTGTGTGTTTGTACCAAAGTTTGTTTATCCATTCTTCCATTGATGGGCATTTAGGCTGTCTCCTTCTTTGTGGTTGTCTGAATAGTGCTGTGATGAACATCGATGTGTACATATTTACTCGTGTTCTGGCTCTTATTTCTTGTGGACATATACCAAGTAGAGACATTGCTGGGTCATAAGGTATTTCTGTTTCCAACTTTCTGAGGAAACACCATAATGTTTTCCACAGTGATTGAACCATTTTATATCCCCACCAGAAATGTAGGAGGGTCCCAGACTCTCCACATCCTCGCCAGCATTTGTTGTTTTCTGTTATTTTGAACTTTGCTATTAATGCTGATGTGAGATGATATCTCATTGTTGTTTTGATTTACATCTCTCTAATGGCCAGCTAATGATTGTGAACACTTCTTTATATTTGTTGACTGCCTGAATATCTTCCTTGGTGAAGTGCTTGTTAATGTTCATTGCCCTTTGTTTAACTCGGTTGCAACCATTTTTGTATTATCTTTAGAAACATTTTACTTGCATATGATATCAATGATATTAATTGTCTGATGATTTCTGCATTCTGTTGAGTCACCTCTCTTTGGGATGGGAATAAATATGGATCTGTTCCCATCAGTTGGCCCGGTAGCTGCCTTCCAATTTTTTTGGCATAGATGAGTGAGTGCCTCCAGTGCTCTATTAGTTTATTGAAATATCTCAATTTATATTCCATCAATTCCTGGTGCTCTGTTCTTTGCCAATACGTTCAATGAACCTTGGACTTCTTCCTTCAGGATCATTGGCTCTTGATCATATGCTACCTCTTGAAAGAGTTGAACATAGACCATTTCTTTTTGGCACTGTGACTCTGTGTACTCCTTCCATCTTCTGTTGATGCTTTCTACATCATTCAGTATTTTGCCCACAGAATCCTTCAATATTCCAAATCAAGGTTTGAATTTTTTCTTCAGTTCCCTCAGCTTGAGAAATGATGAGCATGTTCTTCACTTTTTGTTTTCTAACTCCAGCTCTTTGTACATTTAGTTATGTTATTTGACTTTGCATTCTAAAGCTGACCTTTGAAGTTTTCAATTCAGCTTTTACCTCCTCATTTCTTCCATTTGCTTTAGCAACTCTATGGTGAAGAGCAAGTCTCAGAATCGCTTCTGACATCCATTTTGATCTTTTCCTTCTTTCTTGACTTCTTACTGACCGTTTGTTTTCTTCCTGTATGATATTCTTAATGTCATCTCATAATTCTTCTGGTGTTTGACCTTTAGTGTTTAATGCATCAAATCTGTTCTTGAGATAGTCTCAAAATTCAGGTGGGATATGTTCAAGGTCATATTTTGGCTGTAATAGAATTGTTTTAATTTTCTTCAACTTCAGCCTGAACTTGAATATGAGCAACTGATGATCTGTTCCACAGTCAGTCTCTGACCTTGCGTTGGCTCATGATATGAAGCATTTCCATCATCTCTTTCCACAAAATGTAG
>NW_006408570.1:5856463-5857572 GCF_000296735.1 Chrysochloris asiatica | reverse complement strand
AGAACTCTTCAATTTCATCATCACCAGCTTCAGTTATTGGTGCATATATTTGAATAATAGTTGTATTAACTGGTCTTCCCTGTAGGCATATGGATATTAACCGATCACAAACAGCTTTGTACTTCAGGACACATCTTGATATGTTCTTTTTCATGATGAATACAGTACCATTCCTTTTCAATTTGTCATTCCCAGCATTGTAAACCATGTGATTGTTAGATTCAAATAGACAATACCAGTCCATTTCAGCTCACTAATGCCTAGAATATCAATGTTTATGTGTTCTATTTCATTTTTTGACAATTTCCCACTTCGCAAATTCCATGTTCTGATTATCAATGGATATTTACAGCTGTTTCTCTTCATTTTGAATTGTGCCTCATCAGTAAATGAACATCCCAAAGGCTTTACTCCATTCTCATCAGCATGGTTAACTCTATTTTGAGGAGGCAGCTCTTTCCCAGTGATATTTTGAGTGTCTTCCTACCTGAGGGTCCCATCTTCCAGCACTTTATCTGACAATATTCTTGTACTCTTCATCATGTTTCAATATTCAATATTCAGTTTCTTACAGTGTTGTACTGCTATTTATAAGGTTTTCAGTGAGTAAATATTCAGAAATAGTCCATCTCTGCTTTTTCCTAGTCTGTCTTCATCTGGAAGCTCAGCTGAAATCTGTGTACTATAGGTGACCCTGCTGGTATTTACAATACATGTGGCATAGCTTCCAGAATCACAGCAACATGCAAGCCACCACAATATGACAAACAGTGAAGGGTAATGTGGAGCACAAAAGGAAACAAGACAAAAATAATTTCACCCCTTTCTCTCTACTGGTAACTGGTAGGCCTCTGCACCACCTACTGCCCTCTTGCCTTCAAAGTTACTTTTTTTTAAGGTTTTTATTGTGGGTTGAGTGAAAGTTTACAGGGAAGATCATCAGTTTTACATTCAACAAATTATACACCTTGTTTTATTATAATGATTATAATCCCCTCTATGGCGTCCTGGTGTGGCGCTGTGAGTTAATGTGCCAGACTGCAAAGCCGCTTGAACTGCAAGGTCGGTGGTTCAAGCTCACCAGCTGCTCCTCAGAAACCCTATACAGG
>NW_006408570.1:5823263-5837970 GCF_000296735.1 Chrysochloris asiatica | reverse complement strand
TTTTCACATACACACACACAAAAGTAATGAGCCACACGAAAATGAATGAAGAATGTAGAATATCTGTGGCAGATGGAAGAGGAAGGAGTAAAACCACTCAGGAAGGTAGGCATACATGGATGTGATACTAATAAGAATCCTACTGGGAGGACCCAGAGGACACTCCAATTAGCAAAACATTTAAAAATACACTTGTAAATGGATGCCAACATTATAGAGAATGTCAATAGTGTCTGTGTCTATAAACTAGGAATGATGGTAAGAGATTCTGTAACAGAAACAGGATCACTGAAACCAATGATACAATACCAAAATATTAGAGGCTAGTTGGAGATGTTTAACCATCGAAAGCAACATGGGCACAATTATGTATAGCTGGAGTGGCAGCCAGAGGTTCTAACCCACAAAGGTTATGGGTTATGGAAATGGGTAACAGAACATGACATTCCTATGGGCAAGATAGATGGACAGTCAATAAGGAAATCTTAATTTATAAATCAAAAGCAAAGAATGGATAAGGAGGCTGAGAACAACTGTCCCAATTTTAATATATACATATATAAGGGAACTTCATAAAGTTCATAGAAAACGGAATTTGCATGCTAAAAGAAGCATTCTTTGATTCATTGGCTAGAAGGTAGACATATGTTAACTTGAGTGACAGGGAAGGCAGTGTGGTAAATGTATGATGAAGGCAGGGGACGCAGACCTAGGGAGGAATGGAAGCGTTAAAGGGAATAGAGAGAAATAGTGTTAAATCCACAGTCCTGCAAAAACAGTGATCCACCTATGGGTAGATAGTTACATACACAGGCTCAATGGGTGTGTCAGGGACAAGGGGAGTATTCCAACAAATACATAAAAGTTTGACAGAGAATATTTGTCCATACATATTTACCTTTGTTGCAATCATATCCACGAATGTGGTGGAGCATGTTGTTGTTGTTAGGTGCCATCAAGTTGGCACCAACTCATAGTGACCTTATGCACAGCAGAACAAAATACTGCCAGATCCTGGGCCAACCTCACTACTGTTGCCACGCTTGAGTCCTTCGATGCTGCCACTTGGCCAATCCATCTTGCTGGGGGTCCTCCTCTTTTTCTCTGACCCTCCACCTTACCAAACATGATAGCCTTCTCCAGCGACTGGTCCCTCCTGACAATATATCCCAAGTATGAGATACGAAGCTTGGCCATCCTGGCCTCTAAGGAGCACTCTGGCTGCACTTCTTCCAAAAAAGATCTTTGGCAGCCTGTGGCAACCCGTGGCACCTTCAATATTCTCCTCCAACACCATAACTCAAAAGCATCAATTCTTCTACAGTCTTCCTTATTCACTGTCCTGCTTTCGCATGCATATGAGGTTATTGAAAATACCATGGCTTGGGTCAGGCGCACCCTAGTCCTCAAGCTGACATCTTTGCTCTTCAACACTTTAAACAGGACTTGTGCAGCAGATTTGCCTAATGCAATACATGGTTTGATTTCTTAACTGCTGCTTCCATGAGTGTTGATAGTTGATCCAAGAAGAATGAAGTCCTTGACAACTTCAATCTTTTCTCCATTGATAAGAATGTTGTGATGCATGGAGGGCATGAAATCATTGCAATGATACATAATATGATAGGATGAGGGCAAAACTGATGTTCTCCCATGTAAACTATCACTCAATGCACAATAAAAGCTTTAAAACCAAATCTTTACAGGAGCATACAGCGTCACCTTTCTTCTGTTGAGCGACTGGTAAGTTTGAACTACTGACCTTGCAGTTAGAAGCCCACTGCACCACCAGGCTGTTGTTGCTGTTAAGTGCTAATGAGTTGGTTCTGACTCATAGTGACCCTGTATAGGTTTCCAAGGAATGGCTGGTGGATTTGAACAGCCTACCTAATGGTTCAAATCAACCTTGCAGTCCAGTGCTTCTCCTACAGCACAAAACCAGAACGCACATTCAAATTATAAAGCATGATACTGTATTAATAGAATATAGTAATAAATAGAATCTTTTATCATAGTACAACCCTCTGATCTCTAGTAATATGGACTGCCTTAAAATCCATTTGTTCTGGTTTTATAATGGGCATACCTGCTTTCTCTTGATATTTCCCTCATATTTTCTTCTGACCTTTTACTTTTTTAATCTGCTTCTTATGAACATTATACAGTTGGATTCTATTTATTTTCTAGAGACAATCAACTGGACAATTTAACTTTGCATTTATTTTTATCTCTGGTATATTTGAACTTATTTCTACTGTTTTATTTCATATATCACGTTTTATTAACTTTGTTAATGCTTGTTATTTTTTCCAGCATTTTTTTACCTTACCGGCGGGTTGATTCAGTTATTTCTTACATACTCTAGTAGTAATGAAACTTTTTACTTCATTTATATTTTCTCAGTAGATCCTTACAATTTTAACATACATATTTACCAATATTTAAACTTATTCATTATTTATACACTCATCTTCTGAGTAATAAAAAAAAATTAGTGTTTTAACTCTGATAACCCTCTTTAAAGCTCTATGTTACTTATGTTCAAAAATTTGGTTCTACATTATTTTGGGGTTTTATGTACAATTAAACACTATTCAAGAAAGTAATGAAACTGACTTAAACATCCATATTAGGAGCTAAGGAGCTATAGGTTGGAGTTATCAGGACTGGGAAGGAATTGTGAGACTGGACTTCCAAACCTATGATCACTTCACGTTAGAGCCAACAAAGGCTGACGACAAGGAAGCCAAGTTAACATTGTCTATGATAGTCAATTAATATCTTAAGTACACTCCAGTGGAATCCAGAACAAGGAAAAATGTAGACTATAATATCATTTATGCAACATTTAAAAGCATGCAAAATAATACTATAGATTATTTTCCAAATGTTGCTGAGGGTATCATCAAATTGATTCTAACTTATAGCAACCCCGTGTGACTAAGTAGAACTGTTTCATAGGGTTTTCTTGGCTGTAATCTTCATGGGAGCAAGTTGCTGGGTCTTTCTCCCTCAGAGCCACTGAGTGGGTTTGAACTGCCAACACCTTATACCTTATCCATTACAGTTAATCCTTACTTTATATATATTGTTGTTGTTAAGTGCTGTCAAATCAGTTCTGACCCATAGAGACCCTGTATAGGGTTTCTAAGGAGCAGTTGGTGATCTTGAACCAGCGAGTTTGTGGTTAAAAATGACTTTGCAGTCCAGCACATTAGCCCACAGCGCCACATCAGGACTATATATACATACATATATGTGTAATATATGCATGTATATATGTGTAATATAGGTATATATATTACACATAATATATGTATGTATATTAAAGACTCATTTTTCATTCATAAGGGTATCAAAAAGTATTGCTATAAAATCATAGAAACCTTTATTAAACAAAAATCTTAAAATGTGGAGCTATTATTTCTTCAGATAGCCTCCACCGAGGTGAATCCACATCTAAAGGCAGCGTTTCCATCTCTCTAATGCAACGAGATGGATTGGCCAGGTGGCATCATTGATGGCATCAAGTGTGGCAGCGGTAGTGAGGTTGGCCCAGGATCGGGCATTGTTTCCTTCTGCTGTGCGTGGGGTCACTATGAGTCAGCTCTGACTCGATGGCACCTGACAACAACAACAACAATCCTTCCCTGAAGTATTCTGAGCCACTTGATTTACACCACATCAAAACAGCAGTTTTGTAATCCTCAGGGGTCTCAAATTGTGTTCCTTTTCACTGTTCTTGGAGTTTGGGGAGCAAAAAGAAGTCTAAAAGGGGTAAGATTAGGTCTGTAGGGTGGATGGGTATCATGGATTGAATTGTGTCCCCCCCAAAATATGTGTCAACTTAGCTGAGCGGTGATTATCAGTGACTTAGCAGTTGTATAATGAAGCAATGTGGCAGTCACGTAATGATGTAATCATTACCACCCCACATGACATGATCTTGATGTAATTACTCTGTGTGTTGTAAACCTCACTGCTATGAAGTTAATGAGGCCAGGTGCAATCTACAGGATTAGGTGTATCTTGAGTCAATCTCTTTTGAAATATAAAGGAAAATAAACAACCAAGCAGAGCTCAGAAGGACTTACAACCACCACGAAAGAAGAGCTGGAGCAGAGGGAGTGCATCCTGGGACCTGGGATCGCTGCACTGTGACGCTCCTGGGTACAGGGGAAGATTGAGGCCAAGACACATGGAGATCTTCAAAGAATGCTGGGCCTACAGATGCTGAAAGGAGACAAAGATCTTTCTCCAGAGCTGACAAAGAGAAAATGCCTTTCCCTAGAGCCAGAATTCTGAATTTGGACTTCCAGCCTTTTAACTGTAAAATAATACATTTCTGCTTGTTAAAGCCATCCAAGTAACTCTGGTAGCATAATGGTTACTGAAAGGTCAGCAGTTCGAAACTACCAGGCATTCCACGGGAGAAAGATGATGCTTTCTGTTCCTGTAACATTGTATAGCTTTGGAAACCTTCTGGAGGGTCACTATGAGTCGGAACCGACTCCACGGCACACCACCACCACCAAAGCCACCCATTTGTGGTATTTCTAGTAGAGTTGCTGCTGCTGCCCACCATTGTGTCAGATGCAACTTACAGTGACCCTGTACAGGGTTTTTGAGGCTGTAAATCTTTATGGGAAAAGAAAGCCTCCCCTTCTCCTTGCAGAGTGGCTGATGGATTCAAACTGCTCACTTTGCAGTTCACAACACAGCGCGTAACCCACTGCTGTGTTTCTTCTCTGCTATAGCAGCACTAGATAATAAGACAATGAAGCAAGCTTTCCCAACGAAATTCTCACAGGACAAGTCCTTGCTACCTTCAAAGAATGAGCATTTAAATTATGATGGGAAAATTCTTTTCCAAGACACAATTTTCCTGGCTTTTGCCTCATCATGGCAATTTTTTATTTTCTTAAAACTTTTTCATCCATGTAAACTATCACTCAGTTCATAATAAAAACTTAAAAAAAACCACTTCTTCATAATAAGCTCCTGTGATTGCCCTGTGTCCTTCAAGAAAATCTATCAAGATGATTCCTTTGGGATCCAAAAAAACAGTTGCCATAACCTTCTGAGCTGACCTCTCTGGCTTGAGTTTAACTGGTCCAACAAATCCTTTCAGAAGTCACTGTATTGAGAGGATCTTTTTTGTTTTTTTGAAGGTACCCTAATGAAATTTGTTGTGGTGGCGGTGGTTGTGAAGTTCCATCAAGTTGATTCCAACCCATAGCAACCCTGTGTAGAGTTTCTGAGAAGCAGCTGGTGAGCTTGAACCACTGACCTTGCAGTTCAAACGGCTTTGCAGTCTGCAGCATTAACCCACAGAGTCACACCAGGACTCCTTAATGAGGTATTAAGACGAATATATTACTGATAGAATTTGTCTGCAGCCATCACAGAGACATGTTTAAACACATTTTGTTTGGAATAAACCCGTGTATATTATAATATGGAATCCTAATAGCAATACTTTTTACTTGCCCTCACGTGTTGTTATTGTGATGTGCCGTGGAGTCAATCCCGACTCATAGCGACCCTGTACAGGGTTTCCGAGGCTGTAAATCTTTACGGGAGCAGAACGCCTCATCTTTCTCCAGCAGAACAGCTGGTAGTTTTGAACTGCTGACCCTGCGGTTCACAGCCCAATTCGTAGCCACTATGCTATCAGAGCTCCTTTACCCTCATATAGTATATGTAATGAAAAATAAGCATAAATAATAATAATAAATACTAACTTCAAGTAGGAGCCACCTCTAAAGAGAGAGAAAAGATATCAAGAAAGATGAATGTATATGTGAATATTCCATTTCCTAAAATCTGAGGCAAAGATGGCTGACTTGATGTTAAATAGTCTTACAGAGCTATCAGCGAGTAGAGGAATATCAATCATGTGATCCTCTGAATTTTTCTATTTGTTTTAAGCATTTCATAAACTAAAAAACATGTTAGAAAATAAATTCTCCCACTTGGTATTTATGTAATCTCGAGCTTCACTTTTTTCTAGTTGTAAATAGAAGAATATCTACTAGTATTATGGTAGCAGGTTGTTAGTAGTAGTAAGGCCCCCTTATTCTTTTTGGTGTCCTTCATCACTCAACTCAGAGGTGTGCTGCACATGGAACACACTCAGAAACCAACGACGTGGGCTCCCCCACTGGAAGGAGGCTTCGGATCCAGCCCGGGCCCTGTGGTATGTGGA
The DNA here is from genome assembly GCF_000296735.1 of Chrysochloris asiatica. Taxonomy (NCBI): domain Eukaryota; kingdom Metazoa; phylum Chordata; class Mammalia; order Afrosoricida; family Chrysochloridae; genus Chrysochloris; species Chrysochloris asiatica. The sequence goes on along the minus strand of NW_006408570.1, from coordinate 5,831,762 downwards.
GGTTCAGACCAGCCAACTGGACATATGGCGTACACTCGTCACGCTCTGCTCTAAAATGTCAGGCCAGGGATGGCCCATTTTCCTTTGCACTGAAACAGATTGAAGAAATGAGGCTGAGTCTTGATCTTCCGGTTAAAATAGCAGGCAGGTTTAGATTTTAAAAGCTCACTGCTTTCTTTGGCTGGTCAGACTACTGTTTCCACGTCTGCCTTTGGGTCAGAGGAAGCACAATCTGTGGATGTAAATATTAACAGTGGTTCTTGCACATCAGCACTTCAGGATCCCAGATTCAACTCTGCAGATCTGTATGGGCTGACCATCCCCTGCGGAGAGAGGCGTCTGCCTAAGCAAACACGAATGGAAATGGCTGAGAGGAGAGGAGCCAGTTTGGAAGGGCCCCCTTACTCTTTTTGGTGTCCTTGGTCACTCAACTCAGTCAAGTGTCCTCTCTTGACCCTAATGCTTCTCCTGAATACTGTCAAAGTCTTCATTTCTTGTCAAATTCCTCTCCCTTTTACTGCTTTACCACCAGCCTCCTCTTCTGCCACTCTGAATTGGTTCTCCTCTTACAGACTTTATCCCATGCCACAGAGAAATGAAATGACTGACAGGAGATGAGTTTAGACCAGCTCCACCCCTTTCTCATCCTCCCTCTGTGGTACCATTACAGAGCCAGTTCTGGAATTCTTCTAATGGCCCCCAATTCCCACACCCTCCACTCCTCCACAAAGATGCCAGTAACCAACTTTTCAGGCACAGCCCTCATAAATGCTGATGCTTTCCAGGGCTCTGACCTTGGCTCTCTTTTCCTACCACATATTCTCTTCATATCCATTCACATGATTCCAATTATCTTATGCCTCCGAATCTAGGCCTTCAATCCAGATGTCTCCAATGCATTCTAGACCCATCTTTCCAACTGCTGCAGGGCATCACCACCTAGACATGGTGGTCACCTCAATCTCCCCACATTCAACCCTGACTCATTTTCACTTGCCCAAGAACGCTATCTTCTATTTGCTAATATAGCAACGTAACACCAATGACCCAGCCACTTAAGCCTGACCTACCTTCTCCTCACCCCACATAGTCAGTGATCAAGTTATGTTGTCTTCGCCTCAAAAATAACTCTCACCATGTCCTCCTCCATTGTGTGCCTAAATTTAGTAGTAATCACCACCAGGTGCTATTTAGTGCAATCAGCCCCTAACTTGTTCTCTGGGCTCCCTGATTCTGATCTAGCATCCTTACAACATTGTGACTCCAGAGTTAACATCTTTAAAATACAACACTCTTATGTCACTCCTCAATATGAAAACCTCTACAAAAATAATTCTAAACTTCTTAGTCATCTAACCCCTGAACAACAGGAAAACGTGATCTATGGAACCAGATTTCAAGAGATCAAGTCCCACACCACACCACACCTGCACTTATCAACTGAGGGACCACAAGGTCACATATGTTTGTGCCTCAGTTTCCTCATCTATAATTATGAACAATAATTGTATAGGTGAGATATATTGTTGCTGTGTGCTATGGAGTCAGTTCTGACTCATAGTTACCATGTATAAGGTTTCTGAGGAGTGGCTGGTAGATTTGAACCAACTAAGTGTTCTTTCTTCCTTAGAGACTAGGATAGTCAAACTTCATCTCTCATATTTCAGACATATTGTCAGGAGAGACCAGTCGTTGGAGAAGGATATCATGTTTGCTAAGGTGGAGGGTCAGAGAAAAAGAGGAAGACCCCCAGCAAGATGGATTGACAAAGTGGCAGCATCAATGAGCTCAAGCGTGGCAACAATAGTGAGGTTGGTCCAGGACCGGGCAGTGTTTTGTTCTGTTGGGCATATGTTCACTATGAATCAGTGCCAACTCTTTGGCACCTAACAACAACAACCTTATAATTAGAAATCTAGTGCTTATCCTTCAACACCATACCAGGACACATAAGCAGTCATTATTATCTTCTCGGTCCCATCTCTCCCCATCCTCCACAAGCACTCTATGCTGATTCAGTTAAATGGAATGATTAGATAGTTCCTGAATGTACCTAGGTCTGTCACAACTCCAATGCTTAGATACATGTTAGTCCTTCTGCCTGGAATGCCTTCCCTCCTATTGTCCATTTGGTGGTTGGTTGTTGTTATTAAGTGCAGTCGAGTAGGTTCCAATTCATAGTGACCCTATGTAAGATTTCCAAGGAGAGGCTGTGAGCCTGAACTGCCGACCTTGCGGTTCAAACCAACCTTTCAGTCCAGCGCATTGACCCACAGCGCCACACCAAGACTCCATGAAAGCTCTTATTTAAGCTTAAATATCGCCTCCTCAGTGAAGCCTTCCCAGATTCCCCCCTCATCTGTGCTCAGATGTCATCTGTTGTATATCTCTATCATTGTTGTTATTTTAAGTGCTACTGAGTTGGTTTCAACCCATAGCAACCCTGTATAGGGTTTTCAAAGAGTGGCTGGTGGGTTTGAACTGCTGACCTTTTGGTTAGCAGTCCAGTGCTTATCCTACATCACCACACCATAGCACTCACTATAAGATCTTACTCTTTTGTCTTTACCCAACCCTAACCCCAACTACATGCCTGGAAGGAATTATGACTTATTCATTCTGTTTCCCCAGCATGTACATGGTAGATGCTCAGTAATCACAACAATGAGTTAAAAATAGAAAACTGGGCCTCAGAAGGCAGAATTGTTTAGCCCCTTCCTCTCAATACTTCTCCAGCCTTCCACATAATAGCAAAGACACAGGAGCATAAAAATGCTTTGAATTATGCAACTAGAATCCAGAACTGTCAGTGAATCCAAGATCTTTCCACTATATCCATAGATATAGAGTTTCTCATTCAATATGGCAGACTACAAGATTGTCACTCCCTGGTGAGACCTATTAAAGTGACAATAAAAATACGGATACATATATCACAAGAAAGAGAGTTGGGGTAGCTATCAGTGAGCAATCAATTTCAATAACTTTCTGAACAACAGAAAACAAAACAAAGGAACTGGTGAGGATGAAGCAGCATGGAGGAGACTGCAGTCAAGAGGACTTAAGGAGAGAGCTGCAGGTAAAGAAAGCCACGTCTGCTCTCAAGAGGCCCACAGAGGCTTACTACTCAGAATGCCAGGTGTTAGGAATGGGAACAAGATGAAGGACTGAAAACAAGGAGATTAATTGGAAGCACGTTCACAGAACAGTTGTCCCCCAACTTGCCTCCTCATCTCCAACACATGCAGTAGTCCCGTCAATCTGGTGTTCTCTTAACAACTCTTCCCCTGCTCCAAACAAAGTAGAATGTTTTTCTCTCTTAAACATGGATAACATGGGAAGAAGTGGGGTTGTTTAGGGCATTTAGAATCTCATAGGTAAGGCCAAACTTTCTGCCCACTTTCCTTAAAGCAAAGTCTGTGTGTATTGACCATTTTGCCCCCACACACAGAACTCCCTGTCACCTTTCTCTATGGCCTCATTCTCAAATATAACCAAACAAATTAAAACTCACTAGATTGTTGAAGAAAGCTTACAATGTGAAAGCAAAAGACCAGGGCAAACCATAAGAAATGAGTAGTTCAGAACCACAGAACTTTAATTAGTATCTTCAGAGAGATTTGAGACAATGCTACATAAAATAGTAATAGAAGAGGGAAACTATGTATAAAAAGAGCAATCTAAGAAGGAAAAAAAATCATCAGATCCAAGAAGGAAAAATTATCAGTTTGATGAGTGGTGTTCTGGAATCTTGAAAGCTTAGGAGCAAAGGAAGGAGAGTGAAAAAAACCAAAGACTCAAGGAAGCAATTAATCCAAAGGGCTAATGTCCCACATGAATAGCAGTCTCTTCCAGTCTGAGACCAGAAGAACTAGATGGTGCCCAGCTATCCCTACTGGCTGTTCTGACCAGGACACAATAGAAAGTACTGGTTAGACTGGGAGAAAAATGTAGAAAAAAATTCAAATTCGTACAAAAGACCAGACTTTCTGGCCTGATGGAGGCTAGTATAGCTTCTGAGACCATGGCTTTAAATCACCTAGTGCGGCACTGTGGGGTAATGTGCTAGACTGCAAAGTTGGTTTGAACTGCAAGGTCGGTGGTTCAAACTCACCAGCTGCTCCTTGGAAACCCTATACAGGGTCACTATGGATCAGAATTGATTCAACGGCACTTAATAACAACAACAATGCAGAACTGAGAAGTCCTGATGTGGCACTGTGGGTTAATGCACCAGACCGCGAGATCATTTTGAACCACAAGGTCAGCGGTTCAAACTCACCAGCTGCTCCTTGGAAACCCTATATAGGGTTTCTGTGAGTCAGAACCGAATCCACGGCGCTTAACAAGAACAATAATACAGAACTGAAGTCACAGCCTCAGGCCATCACACGACTAAATAGTAGACTGGCCTATCAGTAAACAATTAGTGAATTAATTGTTGTTGTTGTTGTTAAGTGCCGTCGAGTCGGTTCCGACCCATAGCGACCCTGTACAGGGTTTCCGAGGGTGTAAATCTTTACGGGAGTAGAAAGCCTCATCTTTCTCCCGCGGAGCGGCTGGTAGTTTCGAACCGCTGACCTTAAGGTTCGCAGTCCGATTCGTAACCACTACGCTACCAGAGCTCCTTAATAACAACTAGTAAACAATAACCTATGAGGAATGTGCTCTTTAAACAAGAAACTATTCGAGACCAAATGGCAACATTTGCCCCCAAAAATGGATGAAAAGGCAGGAAAGGGTAGGGAAATCGGAAAAATGGAAACACGGAACTCAGGGTAGAAATGGGGTAAGTCTCTGCTTTCCTTAAAGCAAAGTCTTTGAAGCAGAGACTTCAACTAATGTCACAGAATAACTTCTGTATAAATTATTAAATGAAAAGCTAATTTGCTGTGTACACATTTACATAAAGCACAATAAAATGTTTCAAAAAAGAAAACCTATGAAATTATTTTATTTAATTTTTTTTAAATCATCAAACTGATTGAATAAAATTAAGAAAATCTCCTAACAAAAAGAGTGAGAAGAAATGGAAATATTTAATATATGAAATAAGATTAAAGACATAGAGGATCAGTCCAAAGAGTTGGCCATCTAACTGATAAGAGGCCTAGGGGGAAAAGATGTTAGAGAAAACAAAGGGGAAAATATTATTAAAGGAATTGTATTAAATAATCACAGAGTTGAAAGTTTTTAGATTAAGGAATCTACCAATACACTACACACAGACACACACACACAGAAGATATATTATTGTAAAATTTAAGAACCCTAAAGATAAAGATGAGTCCTGGTGGTTTAATGTGGTGTTAATGGGCCAGACTGCAAAGTCGTTTGAATTGTAAGGTCAGCTGTTCAAGCTCACCAGCCGCTCCTTGGAAACCCTATGCAGGGTTGCTATGGGTTGGAATTGACTCGACGGCACTTAACAATAACAACAAAGATAAAGATGGTGGTGGTTATGTGCCATGGAGTTAGTACTCATAGTGACCCTGTACAGGGTTTCTGAGGCTGTAATCTTTACGGGAGCAGAAAGCTTCATCTTTCTCCCTCAGAACAGCTGGTTGTTTCGAACTGCTTACCCCGAGGTTGGCAGCCCAATTCGTAACCACTACACTGTGGGCTAATGCGTCAGACTGAAAAGTCAATTGAACTGCAAGGTCAGTGGTTCAAGCTCACCAGATGCTCCTTGGAAACCCTAGACAGGGTCGCTATGGGTCAGAATCAACTCAATGGCAGTTAACAACAAAAAAGTTAAATAAAATATCTTAAAAGCACCCAGGGAAAGAGGGGGGGAAAGTCTATAAAAGAAAAAGAATCAAACTGGTATCAAATATCTCATCAGCAATATTAGGTACTAAAAAAAAAAAAAAACAGAAAACAATAGAACGAATCCTTCAACGTTGTGAGGAAATTTTATTTTCAACACAGAATTCTGTGCCTTGCCAAACTATCAGTGAAACATAAAGGTGGACATTTTCAGATTTACAAGAACTGAAATATTTGCTGTATTTTTATGAATAGACATGCAGATGTGCCCAGCAAAATGAAGAGTAAAACAAGAAAGGGGGAACACAGGATCTAGAAAACAGTGGATCCAACCTAAGAGGTTAAAGTCTCAGGATGAAAGCTATTCAGCACAGTGAAAGAGAAATGGGTCCATTAGTGGAAGTAGTGACTGAAAATATATAAATTTAGCAATAAGAATAGTCACCAAAGGAACTCAAAACACTGAACTAGAGATTCTCGTAAAACATAATAGGTAAAATACATCATTAGGCTCCACTAAACTTTATCTTTCATACTTTGGACATATTGTCCAGAGGGAACAGTCGCTGGAGAAGGTTGTCATGCTGGGTAAGGTGGAGGGTCGGAGAAAAAGAGGAAGACCCCTAATGAGATGGATTGACCAGGTGGCATCATTGATGGACTGAAGTGTGTCAGCGGTAGTGAGGTTGGCCCAGGATCAGACATTGTTTCGTTCTGCTGTGCGTGGGGTCACTATGAGTCGGTTCTGACTCCATGGAACCTGACAACAACAACAACCTACTGAAATCTCACTAAAGACACAGTAAGGAATTTTTGAAGGCATACACTCACAAAGAAAAAGAAATTAAAATGTTCTAAAAATGATGGTGATCATGGATGCATAACTCTTTTGAATACACTGTGGTTGTTTGTTGTCATTGTTAAGTGCCATCAAGTCGATTCCAACCCATAGCTACCCTGTCTAGGGTTTCCAAGGAGCAGCTGGTGAGCTTGAACTACCGACCTTGCAGTTCAAACGACGTTGCAGTCTGACATATTAGTACACAGCGCCACACCAGGACTCCATTTTTGTTGTTGGATACCATCTATTTGGTTCCTACTCAAAGCAACCCTGTACAGGGTTTTCGAGGTTGTTAACATTTACCAGAGCCGATATCCTTGTCTTTTTTGCATAGAGCAGCTGGTGAGTCTGAACTGCCAACTTTATGGCTTATCCTACAGCGCCCCCAGCACTCCCCTTGTAGACATATTACTGTTGTTGTTAAGTGCCATCAAGTCGATTTCAACCCATAGTGACCCTGTATAGTGTTTCCAAGGAGCAGCTAATGAGCTTGAACCACCAACCTTGCAGTTCAAACGACTTTGCAGTCTGACATATTAGCTCACAGTGCCACACCAAGACTCCTGTAGATATATTTTAAAAACCATTAAATTGTTCCCTTTAAACGAATGTATTATAGGTCACATGAGTTATTTTTAACATCTCTTCATCAAAAAGAAAAGGAGAATGAGAGAGACGATACAAATACATTTTTAGAAATTGAACTACAGATGGGTGAGCGGACTTCCTCTTGCAAAATAAAAGAAACTAAATTCCTAGCACACTAGAGAAATGCTCAGTGAGACATAATTTACACAATGGAAATCTCAAGAAGTTTGGGAATTAACAATAGGAAATACATCTGAAAGATAGGTTGATAAATCAAGACTCAATTAAACCCTTGGATACCTTTCTCCATACCACACAACCACACTGCCAGTGTATTTTCATCATCATAGTAATATAAACACTAGCATACTACCAAGTACAAGGTATCAAAATATTAATGGCTCTTAATATAGTTAACCACCACTCATCTGTCAGTTTGTCGTACTGTGGTGACTTGTGAGTTGCTGTGATTCTGGAAGCTATGCCACCAGTTATTTTAAATACCAGCAGGGTCACCCACTGTGGACAGGTTTCAGATGAGCTTCCAGATGAAGACAGACTAGGAAGAAGGAGTGACGAACTAGCTCCTAATGTTTAGTCACTGAAAACCTTATGAATAGCAGAGAAACCCTGTCAGATATAGTGCCAGAAAATGAGCCTCTCAGGTTGGAAAGCACTCAAAATGCGACCGGGGAAGAGCTGCCTCCTCAAAGTAGAGTTGACCGTGATGATGCAAATGAAGTAAAGCCTGTGGGAGAAAAGCCTGCGGGGACCTTCATTTGCTGATGGGGCAAAACTCAAAATGAAGAGAAACAACTGTAAACATACATTAATAATCGGAACATGAAATGTATGAAGTATGAATCTAGGAAAATTGTCAAAAATGAAATGGAATGCATAAACATCTATATCTTAGGCATTGTTGTTGTTGTTGTTGTTGTTAGGTGCCATCGACTCGATAACAACCCATAGCGACCTTATGCACAGCAGAATGAAACACTGTCTCACTATAGTGAGCTGAAATGGACTGGTATTGGCCATTTTGATTCTGACAGTCACATGGTTTACTATGCCGGGAATGACAAATTGAAGAGGAATGGTGTTGCATTCATTGTCAAAAGAACATATCCAGATCAGTCATTGAGGTAAAACACTGTCTGTGATAGGATAATATCCATGTGCCTACAGGGAAGACCAGTTAATACCACCATTATTTAAATTAACCTTAAAATGAAGAGAAACAGCTGTAAACATCCATTGAAAATTGGAACATGGAATGTACGAAGTATGAATTTGGGAAA
>NW_006408570.1:5816565-5822848 GCF_000296735.1 Chrysochloris asiatica | reverse complement strand
GATAGAAATGATGCTGGAGAACAAATGATAGATTTCTGCAAGACAAATGATTTGTTTATTTCAAATTAACCTACCAACCTCTAAAGCCAGCGAGGATGAAATAGAAGAATTCTACCAACTTCTTCAATCTGAAATTGATCAAACATGCAATCAAGATGTGTTGATCGTTATAAAGCAAAAAGTCATTAAGAAGACAAGAAAGAAGGAAAAGGTCAAAATGGATGACAGAAGAAACACTGAAACTTGCACAAAGATGTTAAAGCATACTAAAGCAAATGGGAGACATGAGGAGGTATGAGAACTAAACAGAAAATTTCAAAGGTCAGCTGGAGAAGACAAAGTCAAATATTATAACAAAATGTGCAAAGATCTTGAGTCAAAAAAACAAAAAAGAAGAACATGCTCAGCACACCTCAAGCTGCGAGAACTGAAGAAAAAATTCAAGCCTCAACTTTCGTTATTGAAGGATTCTCTGGGCAAATTATTGAATGATTCAGAAAGCATCAAAAGAAGATGGAAGGAATACACAGAGTCAATGTATCAAAAGGAAATGGTTGATGTTCAACTATTTCAAGATGTAGCATATGATCAAGAGCCAATGATACTGAAGGAAGAAGTCCAAGTTCATTAGTTCATTGAAGGAATTGTCAAAGAACAAGTCTCCAGGAATTGATGGAATAAAAATTGAAATCTTTCAAGAAAGTGAGGCAGCACTGGAGCCACTCACTCATCTATGCCAAGAAATTTGGAAGACAACTATCTGGTTGACGGATTGGAAGAGATCTGTATTTGTGTCCATTGCAAACAAAGGTAACCCAGTGGATTGTGGAATTTTCGGACAATGTCTTTGATATCCCATGAGAGTAAAGTTTTATTACAGACACTACAGAAATGGCTGCAAGCATACATTGACAGAGAACTTCCAGAGGTTCAAGCCAGATTCAGAAGAGGACGTAGAACAAGGGATATCATAGCTGATGTCCAATGGATCTTGGCTGAAAGCAGAGAATGCCAGAAGGATGTTTACCTGTGCTTTATTGACTACTCAAATCTTTTCTACTGTGTGGGTCGTGACAAGTCATGGACAACATTGCAAAGTATGAGTATTCCGGAACACTTAATTGTGCTCATGAGGAAAACCTGGACCAAGAAGCAGTTGTTCGAACAGAACATGGAAACACTGAATGGTTTAAAATTAAGAAAAATGTGCAACAGGGTTGTATTCTTTCACCACACTTATTCAACCTGTTGTTGTTGTTAAGTGCTGTCAAGTCAGTTCCAACCCATAGCACAGGGTTTCCGAAGCTATAAATCTTTACGGGAGCAGAAAGCCTCATCTTTCTCCCACAGAATTTCTGGTAGTTTCGAACTGCTGACCTTGAGCTTAGCAGCCCGATTCATAACCACTACGCTACCAGAGCCCCTGTATTCAACCTGTATGCTGAGCAAATAATCCAAGAAGCTGGGTTATATGAAGAAAAACATGGCATCAGGATTGGAGGAAGACTCATTAACAACTTGCAATATGCAGATGATACAACCTTGCTTGCTGAAAGTGAAGAGGACTTGAAACATTTACTTATGAAGATCAAAGAGCACAGTCTTCGATATGGATTACATCTCAATGTAAAGAAAACAAAAATCCTCACCACTGGACCAATAAACAACATTATTATCATTGGAGGAAAGACTGAAGTTGTCAAGGACTTCATTCTTCTTGGATCAACTATCAACACTCATGGAAGCAGCAGTCATGAAATCAGATGATGTATTGCATTAGGCAAATCTACTTTTTTTAAAAAGACGTTTTTAAAGTGTTGAAGAGCAGAGATGTCAGCTTGAGGACTAAGGTGCACCTGACCCAAGCTATGGTATTTTCAATAACCTCATATGCCTGCAAAAGCTGGACAGTGAATAAGGAACACCGTAGAAGAATTGATGCTTTAGAGTTATGGTGTTGGAGAGGAATACTGAAAGTGCTGTCAACTGCCAAAAGAACCAAGAGATCCGTTTTGGAAGCAGTGCAGCCAGAGTGGTCCTTGGAGACCAGGATGGCCAAAATTCATCTCTCATTGAGACTTCAGGCATATTGTCAGGAGGCACCAGTCGCTGGAGAATAATATTATGTTTTGTAAGGTGGAGGGTCAGAGAAAAAGAGGAAGACCCCCCAATGAGATGGATTGGCAAAATGGCAGCATCAATGGGCTCAAGCGTGGCAACAATTGTGAGGTTGGCCCAGGACCGGGCAGTATTTCATTCTGTTGTACATAGGGTCGCTACGAGTCGGCACTGACTCAATGGCAGGTAACAACAACAACAATATAGTTTAATACGTAGTGCCGATACTAGGAAGTCCTGGTGTGACGCTGGATAAGCACTGGACCACAGGGTCAGTTTGAATAAAAAGGTCAGCCATTCAAACTCACCAGCCACTGCCCTGAAACTGTACGCAGAGTCACTATGAGTGGGAACTGACAACAACAAACAATATTAGAATAAGGGTAATAAGAAGTATGCATGTGGTATGGTGGAAGGAATGTTAAAGCCTCCTCTTTTTCAATGAGAAGTCAATTTGCTGTTGTTGTTAAGTGCTGGCCATTCAGTCCTACTTGAGTAATCCTGTGTAGGTTTCCTAGGCTTCAAATCATTGCAGGAGCAGAAAGCCTCCTCTTTCTCCCAAGGAGGGGCTGGTGGGCTCGAACCGCAGACCTTGTGGTTGTGCATAAATTTCTCCAGAATTGCATAAAATGGAATAAGCCGGAAGTAGCTTTGTCCACATGTTATTTAGAGAAATGAAAGAAAATGTCACACTAATTGAACATGGCTGCCTCTGAGAAGTGAGAAAATGGGCCGAGGTTTGGGGGCCAAATACTTATTGCCTTCCACCCTTTCCATGGCAACTTCATTGAAATAGAATTGACATTCTCTAAAGTGCACCCATGAAAATGTACGAACATGTACAATTCAATGGATTTGAGGATACTTAAAAGTTGTGCAACCAACACCACAATCTAATTTTAGAACACTTTCATCATCCCTAAAAAGAAATCTTGTTTTAATAACAAGTTTTGTAGAACTGTTTTATTCTTTCAACCACAGTAAAAGGAAATTCAATAAAAATGAAATTTTAAAAAAAGAAAGAAGAATGATTTCCTCTAAGGAGCAAGACTTGGGGTACTTTGTGATGGCTTAAGAAATTATAACTTCTGGTAACATGTTTGTGTGCTTTTTAAAAACCTTGTACATGTATCATTTTGATTTTATAATCATCTTTAAAAGTTACAGCAATTTCTTAAACATGGGCCTAGAATGTGAGAGATGTTTTTTGTAAAAGCCCTTTGGTACTTGAAAGTGTCCTGCAGGTTGAGGAAATAAATGCTGCTGTTGTGCACCACAGCCAAGGTGACCAGGAAGGGGCAGTACCAAATGGTGTGGTGTGTGAGCGGCACTAATGCCTCCTGGCAGCAGCCACTAACTGGAAGACCAAGCTGCCCCTCACAAAGGTGCATTTTGGAGATCCCTCCAGACATAGGGACGCTGTCAGGCTAAAGACCAGTGTGAACATGTCCATCCACAATCAGGGATAAAGGCCTGCCTGTGTGAGGCAAGGAGGCAAGTCTCAAAGGCACAGAAGGAAAAAGAAACGTGGCATCTGCCTTCTCTGCCAGAGCCCTCTCTCTCCAAATAACAGTTTTCACTTCTCTTGGGACTAAGTCTTTTTAAGTTTTTCATTTTCCTTCGATTTTCAGATAATGACCCCAAATTGAATTGACTTTTTTGAAGTGCCAAGGAACAGCACTGACCACATAAGCTCTAGTCTCGCCTCAGTCAGAGCTGTTTCTCATCTGGCTGCTGAGAGAAATGAAATGGAAAATGTGAGGGAATCTCCTTCACAGAATCCCTGCCTCAGCGTGAGCAGTGAGAGTTAGTCTCACCGGAAAAAAAAGAAAAACAGGGCTGTAGTTCTTGATGGCAGCTGAATTCCTGTCAAGACCTATTTTTGTGGATCCCAAGACTATTTTCATATGTGAGCGGGCTTCTCAAATGGGACTGAAGTGAACCCGCGTGTAAGGAACAGCCTTGCTAGGGCAAGGAGAGCAGCCACTCTAGGACCGATGAGCAGGTTGAAAAGTTGGAAGTGGGGTGGAGGTAGTGAATGTTCTCAACCTCCAAACTCTGACGCAATCACTCAGTCACGGCCTTCTTACAGTTGTCCCTTCCTGTAAACATTGCTGTCACTCACTGCCAATCTCTCAGAGGGCTGCCTGTAAGAATCACTGGGAGTATAATACATGTGCCCTTGGGAAGCTTATTTGATTGGGTTCTTTTTGGCAAGGACCACTGAGTCAAAGCACTCTTATGAGAATGGGCATAGACCAACTATAACTCTGTGTGTTAAATATAAATGCAATGAAACATTCCCTACTTCCACCTTCTGCACATGGATAATTCAGTGACTCTAATTATGTTCATCATGCTACTCATCACCATTATCCATTTCCAAACTTGGTGTCCCCTAAGCGACAATAAGGAAGAAAGTAAAACAGACAATATGGGAATTTGCTTGAAGGGCAGCCTGGTAATGAGATGTGGGTCCTGTCTCTGGGCCAATCCTAGGTGGCAGCATCAAGAATGGAAATGGAACCTAAGTGATATGATGTAATAAATAAATGATAGGAAAAATCGAGATAAGTACAATGATGCAAGGATTTAAGGCTTTTTTTTTTTTTCTTTAATCTATTTCATTTCATTCATTGACACTCTTAAAGTCAATATGCTACTTGAAAATAAGAACAGTGCAAAGATACGACTAGAATATTCAATATCGGGTTTTTTCCTGTTGAGCTTGGAGTCACCAGGAGGCAGGGGCCAAGTTCACAGCAGCTCACAGCAACACTATTTTGGAAAGGAATTTCAATAAGCCTATTTGGCAACCTGCAGCCAAATTTACTAACAGGATCATGATAATTCTTTTGAAGGATGATGACACTAGACAGGTCAAGAAGGTTTGCCCCCATCCCCAACCCCATGGAGATGAAACGGCTCTGAAGCTGCGTGAGCCTCTGCAGACCTAAGTAATCACATGAAGTCAAATCGAACTGCACCTGGCCAAAGGACCAACTCTTCCAGAGAAGAAAACCATTATGCCACTAAAAATAAACTGCTAGAATTTCATTTGAAATAAATCCCTCTGTTGAATGAGGCTTGATAAAATTGTAAGAGTTCTTAAACAAGAATCAAAAAGTATTTGCAATGAATGTAACCAACAAAGAACTGATATCCAGAAAACAATTTTTTTTTTTTAATTTATACAAGTCATTAAAAACAAGATAAACAGTCCATCAGGAATGAAAAACTGGCCCAGACTCTGGGGTTTCTGCCAGACTATAAGAGTGGAAGGTTTGCATTTCGTGTTTTGTTACCCAAGGCCTTTTGTAGTGTATCTTCCATTCTTCCTGGACATAAAGTCCTAGGTGTATGGATCCTAGAGACACTCACACCTGTCAGGAAATTCGAGCTAGAATGCTTTGTTGCAGTATTATTAGTAATAATAAAAAATTAAAAGAGCTGCGCTGGATAAACATATGGTGGCAAATTCATAAATATGAGTGAGAGCTAGAAGTATTAACTAGATAATTCTCGTATGCATAACACCCACTACAATCGAGTAGATTCTGACTCCTTGTGATCCTATATGACAAAGTAGAACTACTCCATAGGGTTTCCAGTATTGTAAATCTTTACAGGAGTACACAGCTTCATCATTCTTCTTCAGAGTAGCTGGTGAGTTTGAACCACCAACATTTCTGTTAGCAGCCCAATGCCTAATGCACAGCGCCATCAATATAGAGTGATTAAAAACAAGTTATAGACAGATACATGTGCCATTCGATCATTTATGAAAAGATTATAAACATGCTGCACAGAGATATATATATTATTTGGAGCTAAAACATCATGAAGATACGTAGGGGCATGCTAACACCAACTTCAGAATTTGAAGGGTGGGGGCGGGAGAGAATGGGATGGAGGAGACGGGTATCCAGGGAGTTTCTATTGGTTTTTGTTGTTGTTGTTTTTTTAATTTCTTAAATTGTTGCTGGTGTTGTTATGTGCCGTGGAGTCAGTTCCGACTCATAGCAACCCTGTACAGGGTTTCCAAGGCTGTAAATCTTTGCAGGAGCAGAAAGCCTCATGTTTCTTCTGAGGAACAGCTGGTAGTTTCCAACAGCTGGTAGTTTCCAACTGCTGACGGTGAGATTAGCAGCCAGATTCATAACCA
>NW_006408570.1:5812331-5815630 GCF_000296735.1 Chrysochloris asiatica | reverse complement strand
TATAATTCACAATAAAACATTAAAAAAAAAAAAAAAAAAGAGTGAAGTGATGGCAGTGAGGTCACCCAGACTGCTACCCACCAGCCCAGTGCTTCCTGGGACATTGACCACAGAGAAGAAGGCACAACTAAAAGTGTGGGCAGTGTTTCTGAGCAGCAGTATTCTTGGATCACTTGTCTGTCTCCACTGTATTCACAGCCCCACATTTTTTATTGTTGTTTCCATTTATTTTTAATTATGAAATATTTTAAACATATGGAAACATCCAAGTAAAACTAAAACAGACATCCGTGCCCACCCTAGACTCAACAGATGTTAACATGACTTTTTATTAACTTTTTATTGTGAATTGAGTGTAGGCTTACAAAACATCAATTCCACATTCAACAAACCATACACTTCATGTCATTACAATTATTACGATCGCCTCCATGCACCATCACTTAACAGTATTTACCTCTAATCACGTTAACTCTTGCACTCCCCCATCTCATCCACTATCTTCATCTTTACTGTGCTCTCCTCCCTCTTGTTGTATATTGCCTCCCCATCTCCCAAGTAAGCATGTGTCTACCTCCTATTGTACCCAGTAAATACTTTTCCATTTCCTATGTTTGATTATAAATCAACACAAATGGAGTCAAAACTTCACACCTGACTCCATCTCTTCCTCTTCCCTCCTACACTGGATCTACCCACTATCACAAAATTGGTTTTTATCATTCTTATGCATATTTTTCTGGACTGTAAAACAAGGTTGGCAGTTCAAACCCACCAGCCACTCTCTGAAACCATAAACAGAGTCACTATGAGTCAGAACCGACTCCATCACACACAATAACCACATGCATATTTCTAGGAGCCCCTGGTTATACAACGGTTAAGTGCTCAGTTGCTAATCAAAAGGTCAGTGGTTTGAACCCATCAAGTGCTCCTGTAAAGATTACACACTTGGAAAGTCTATGGGGCAGTTCTTCTCTGTTATCAAGCTCATGATGGTCAGAATCAACTCAAAGGCCCCCAACACCATGTATACTTTTGAATCTATAAACAATATATGATATTGCTTTGCATATTTCATATATGTAAACCAATGACCTTCAAACTTGTCTACCAAAGTAAAAAAACATATATTATATTTTGACCCAGCACACACACATGTATGTATGCATATATGTGTATGTAAATATACATAAAATCTAAAATAAATATTTCATTAAACAACAGTTTCCATGCATGTAAAGAACCCTGTGGCACCATGGTAAAGCATTTGGCTGCTATTAACTACAAGATTAGTTATTGGACCTATCCAGTAGCTCCCAGGAGAAAGACCTGGCAGATTGCTGGTTTTTGTTGTCAGGTGCTGTTGAATCACTTCCAACTCATCACCATGAACCATACAACAGACCCTATGTAATCTGTCCTGTATCATTCTCACAGTCAGTGCTATGTTGATGCCCACTGTTGCAGCCACTGTGCCATTTCAGCCTGTTGAAGGTTTTCTTCTGTTTAGCGGACCCTCTGCTTTGTCACTGAAAATACCATGGTTTGGGTAAAACTCACCTTAGTCCTCAAGGTGACATCTTTGTTCTTCAACATTTTAAAGAGATCTTTTGCAGCAGATTTAACCAATGCAATCCTCCATTTGATTTCTTAAGTGCTTCCATGGGTATAGATTGTAGAACCAAGTAAAATGAAATTCTTTACAACTTCAATATTTTCTGTGTTTATCATGATGTTGCTATTTATCCAGCTGTGAGGATTTGGGTTTTCTTTGTGCTGAAGTGTAATTGATGCTGAAGGCTATAGTGTTTGGGCTTCATCAGTAAATTTGTCAAGTCTTCTTTGCTGTCAACCAGTTAGATTGTGTCGTCTTTTTGCAGGTTGCCAACGAGTCTTCCTCCAATCTAATTCTTCTTCAGATGGTCCAGCTTCTCAGATTATTTGCCCAGTTCAGTGCTTACACTGAACTGATAACTACAATGTTGGCGGGTCAAACCTACCCACCATCCTTGAAAATCTTATATAGGGTAGCTGAATCAGAACTGACATGATAGCACTTAACAAAAACAGATGGTTTCTGCTGAGAAGTCAGAGCTTAGTCTTAATACCTCTCCTTTGTAGATAACTTTTCATTTTTCCTAAGCAGCTTTCAGGATTTTTTCCTTGTGTTTGACTTAGAAAAGTTTGATTATAATGTCTTGGTATTTTTCTTTTGGGGTCTATCCTGTTTGGAGTTCGTTCAACGTCTTGAATGACTATCTTCACATCTTTCATGATGTTAGGAAAGTTTTAGTCCAACAACTCTTGGACAATATTCTCTATGGGTTTGTCTCTTCCTGTTCTGGAATTCCAATTGTACATAAGTTATTCCTCTTTATGGTGTCCCACATAAATCTTAGGCTTTCTTCAGATTTGTTTGTTCTTTTATCTGACTGTTCCTTTCTCTGCCTATTCCGTGTATTATCGATTTTTGAAGTCTTAGTGTTAATCTTATGGCTTTCTAACTGTTGTTTTTGTATGGTTCTCTGTCTTTTTCATTTATTTTGTCAGTTTGTTTCCTGAATTCTTCAACAGTTTCTCTATGTTTTCTTTGATTTGCATATTTTATCTGCACTTTTCTTTATCATTTTCTCAATCCATTGATGGTACCTAAGTATCATTCTTTTCAATTACTTAACAATTAATTCAGATACCATTTCTGGTATTATACTTTCTAGCTCTGTATTTTGGTCACTTGTTTGAGGCACTCTGTCTTGCTTCTTTGTGTAAGCTGAAACTGTTTTATCTGAGACTTTCTGGTGTTATGTTTATATTTTATTGGTGACTGTAGATTGGTGTGTTCTCAGTCACTCACTACCTGTCTCCTGGTAGTGTGGTAGAGACTGAAAGTGTGAAAGCAGATTTCTGTTCACTGTGTAGCACAGTTCAGGGCAGGTTCCCACACCTCCAGAAGCTTGGGCACTATGCCTGAGCCTGACTCCAGGTAGAACAGTAGCTGCACGGGCGGGGTGAGACTGATGATTGGCCATGCTCCTGGCTACCAGGAAGGTACAGAAACAAGGTGGTCCCCCTCTCCCCACCGCCAACCTCCAGCCAGGTCCTGTGCCTGCAGATGGCTGTATCTACAGCTGTTTGCAAAAGCTCCTGATGGGAGAACAAACAAGATGGCGGATCGGATGGAAGTGCAGTAAGGAGACCCGCCAGTAACAACACAGAATACCCAACCAAGCAGGCTCAGGGGATGGTCCCAGAACTCTGAACCACATATAAAGGAATATTTAGAAGGTTGGAAGGCT
>NW_006408570.1:5791935-5809565 GCF_000296735.1 Chrysochloris asiatica | reverse complement strand
AGAGGACCCTGGGACCATCAAGAGAGGAACGCACAAATAGAATGCGGGACCTTATCCAGAGAAGCAGCAGCGCCAGAGGTGGAGGCAGAGATGGGGGAATGGAGAGGGGGAGCGGCTGAGGACTCTAGATTCATGTACTGAGAAGAGAAGGACTAAGAGCTGGTGGCCAGGAGCAGACTTGCAGAATGTGCCCTTTGGAGATGTAAATTATTATATAAGCCTGAGTGGTTTTTTGTTTGTTTTTTTAAAAAGCTAGAGTGGAGAGAGAGAAATACTATTAACTAATGGTACATGGAGAAGATTATAAACAATGTAATGAAACCAGGTATATGATTTGTTTAATGTAAAACTGATGATATGCCCTGTAAACTGTCACTCAATCTGCAAAAACTTTAAAAAAAAAAAAAGCTCCTGATGGCCACGTTTCTCCACGACAGCCAATAGTCCACCTGTTTTCCTTCTCTCTCCCTACACTTATCCCACTTCCTCTGCTAGTTGGCACTCAGTCCACCTCTCTGTCCTATTCACTGAAGCTGAGGGTTCCCGGATCACCATCGATACCTGTTTCTCATGGTCTCCCATGTCTTTGTTACAGCGGGTCTGTTCAGTATACCTGCCTACCCTGCCATCTTGCCTCGGAAACCCTATGCGCATTTCTTCATTGACAGTGTCCATATTCATGCTTTTGTTGCGTGAGGTGGAGTCAATTCCAGCTTTCATCTTTCATAGAGTTGTTGGTGAGTTTGAACCACTGGCCTTTCAGTTTCCCATCAAACACTTAACCATTGCATCACCAGCTCTCTATCTATACTCACTGTCATTAAATGCTGTTGAGTCCATTCCACTCACAGCAATCCTGTAGAGGGTTTCAAGGAGTGGTTGATGGATTTTAACTACAGATCTTGCAGGTAACAGTTCGGTGTTTATCCTACAGCACCACACCAGAACTCTAGGTTTCAAAACTTCTCAAGGTGTGGGCTTGGAGTTTCACTTTCTCACAAAACATTTTTATTTTTCACCTAGAACCCAGACAGAGGCAAATATCGTGGCATCTCCCTTTTTCAATGGGTAGTTTTTTTTCCCCCTAGTCCTCCATGACAGTTAAAACCTGCAACACTTTCTTTAGACCCTTACAAGGCACTGGCACAAGGTTTTACTTCTCATCCTTTCTTTGTCCTTACACCAACTTAATAACAGCACAGACATCCTTCCAGATGTTTTTCCATCCCCTCTCTTTTCCACCAGCTGGACTAATTTGGTTCAATTTCATCCAACATTTCTATGCATTTGTAGTAGGAGACAGTCACATTTGTCCATTTCTCCCAAGTTCCCTCTGCCTCCAAGGCAGCTTTCAGAACCAACAAGCCTTCAAACCTCTGACAATAGCCAAAATCAGATGCCTGTGGCATCTAGGGTCAACCCTGCCCACAGAAAGCAGCTTAGGCATTTCTCCAGAATCTTTCTGGAAAAGGGGGTTTTAAACTTGTCTGATGATTAGCCAGACAATTTCTGTCTCTTGTGCTGGCACAGAATCAAGGGACAAGACTATTATTGCTACAAGATTATTAGTCAGACATCAAGTCAGGAATCTTTTACAAGAGATGTGTGCGGCCCTTCACCTTGAGAAACAGACCCTGTGGGGTTATTTGTGATTGCTGCTGCTTAAGAAAGGAGACTTTCTAGGTTTTATTATTACTTTTTAAGGAAAATAGCAATGAGTTAGGGAGGCTTGCTCATAAATTCGTGGATCAGCAGGCTGAAAAGTCGCAACTGAAAACTCAGCTAGTGTTTCAACACTGTCTCTTTCACACAGAATTAGGGTGGGGAGGCAAAAGGAAACTCAACCCATATCTCAGGAAAGGAGAGCTATGGAAAAGAATGCAGATTTCAAAGTCCAGGAGAGGGACAAACTCCTCACAAATGGTCCAAATTATACTTTTCTTCTTCTAATTTTCCAATGAGAAAATAACAAGCCTGTGTGTATAGAAAGCTATTTAATAGAATTCTACTGCAGTCTTCATTTCAAGGTATTTCCTCACTCCTGTGATAGTTAAGGTTTTGTGCCAACCTGACTGTCCCAGGATTCTTAGTGATTTAGCAGTTAAAATGTAATTATCACCTCCATGATGAGATCGAATATGATCTAATCCCCTCATGATGTCATCTGACATGATCAGCTGTGATCTGATGTAATTAGCCTATATGTTGTAAATCTCCCCATCTATGATGTTAATAAGGAGCTCTGGTAGCGAAGTGGTTACGAATCTGGCTGCGAGCCACAAAGTCAGCAGTTTGAAACTACCAGCTGTTCCGCGGGAGACAGATGAGGTTTTCTGCTCCCATAAAGATTTACAGCCTCGGAAACCCTGTACAGGATCGCTATGAGTCGGAACCCACTCCATGGCACATAACAACAACAACATGATGTTAATGGAGGGATTCTGATGGCTCTGAACAATAAGCACTGGAATGTAAACCAAAAGGTCAGCAGTTCGAGCACACCAGCAGCTCTGTGGGAGAAAAATTAGACGGTTCCCCCTCAAAGACCCTATACAGGGTCCCTTTGCGTCTGAATGACTCAATGGCACTTGGTGGTGGTGGTGGTGTGCTGTGGAGTTGGTTCCTACTCACAGCGACCCTGTATAGGGTTTCCGAGGCTGTAAATCTTAATGGGAATATAAAGCTCATTTTTCTCCCACAGAGCCTCTGGTAGTTTTGAACAGCTGACACTTGACAACAATAAATTTGTTAGTGAGGCCAGATGCAATCTATAGGATTAGGTTGTATCTTTTTTTTAGCTCTCTCTCTTTCAAAGGATTTATTTGCTACAGAATTGCTCGAATCCACCAACAAAATGAGCTCAGGATTTCTGTGTTTAAAAGGGTTTTGTCACTGCTTTGTTTGTTTGTTTCTTAATGTTTTATTGTGAATTATGTGATAGTTTACATGGGTGACATTAGCTTTACATTCATTCTATCATATATCTTTTCATTACCATGGTTATAATCCTCTCCATGCATCATCGAACAACCAAAAAATATATCCCGCAAGCCTGCCCCTCTATAGTTAGGACAGAGACCCTCTCCCTCTCTGGGTCTAGAGACCCCAGCCTCATCTCTCCACGTCATCATCTCTGCCTCCATCTCTGGCATCACTGTTTCTTTGGGTAGGATCCAGCTCTCCACTCTTCTCCCTTGATGGTCCCAGGGATCTCTGCTCCTGGACTGCAAAGTCAGTCACTCCCCTCCTTTTGCTACAAAACGTCTACCTTTACATTTCCAACCCTCACAGTCAGTCCTGATAGCAATTATTCACTATTGTACCACAAAAGTCCTATCCCCATTTCCTTTCATCAGCCCCGCCCAGACAGATTGGATACTACTCAGTGGAGATTCTACCTTCCTTGCACCCTCTGGATCTAGGCTCCCTCTTGAAAACTTGTAAGCCAGTCACTTCTTGCCTTTGTAGCTCCCCCATTTTGAATACCCAATGTCTAGGTTGCCCATCCCTGTCTATCCTATGTCTCAAGGGGGTGGGAATGATCCTTGCTGTAAAGATTTGTTCCCTCTTTTGAGCTACTGCATCCATAGGTGTAGGTCAAGTTCATCTTCTTCTAGTTGAGTTCTGATCATTCAGCCATTGAAGCCAGGTCAAGTGGGTATTATCTGCAAGTGTGGGTGTTCTTGTGTATATGCCCTCACTTCTTATCAGCTGGACACTTCACTCTCACTGCTTTGTTTTTATAATGCTCTAGGAGTTCTGGTGTAATGCTGTAGGATAAGCACAGACCTCAAGGTTGGTTTGAACTACAAGTTCAAACTCACTAGCCACTCCTCGGAAACCCTATACTGAGTCACTATGAGTCAGAACTGACACAACAACAATGACATATTCAAAACTCAATTTATTGTTGGTACCATTGTCCAGAAGAGACTAGAAAAAGATAGAATCCATAGCTATCTAAAAATAGAAAGAGCATTTTAAAATTCCTCATTTGCATAGGTCCTGAGTTGAAATCACATTCATCTGCAAAAAGAACTTTTTTAGTCAGAAATACTATACTTTTTTATAACTACAGATCCTAACCTTGGGTTTGACTAGTGAGGATTTCCAGACACTAGATGAGTAATAGGAGAGAAGCCATTCAGTTGGCCAACTGGCTTGTGAAGTTTTAGGAATATCTCTTAAACCCAGACCTCCTCAGTCCCAATACATTTTTAAAACAAACAAACAAAGACCTTCCCTACCAAGGGATTGCAATCATTGTAATGAATCAAAATATATGAATTGTTTAATGTAAAACTGATGATCTGCTCTGTAAACCTTCACTTAATTCCCAATAAAAAGTTTTTAAAAACTTTTTCTACAAGATCACACAATGAAGTATCTGTTGCTTATATGGATGCGAATAAGCAACTCAGCTGTGTAGTTGTGAAAGTGGGAGCTGTCACTTTGCATGTGTTGTGCCCCAAAGGTAATGTCAACCTTCAGAAGGTGTGAACCCCAGCAACTGTTTGATGAGTTTAAACCACCATTCATCTGCCTCCAACTCTTCTACTAAACCAGCTAGCTTCTCCATCCGAGCAAGTTGCTGATCATGTTTCACCTGTTTAAGCGTGGCAGCCACCTGATAGCTGAAAAGGGATTTGCAGAGGAATCTCTCAGAGTCATCTTCTAAAATTGCTCCAGCTCCTTTAGAGTAGGTGAAAAGGGCTTTTCGTGGTGGGGCCAGATCTAAGACCCTGAAACTAGATTCAGTGATAAAACTTCCACTGATCTCATCAGCTGAAGAGGAGAATGAAGAGGGAGTCATTTCCTCTCTAGTAGAATTTCCACTTCACTCAACAGATTTGGTACTTTCTGTACAGCCCCAACACTGGATTAGGTTGTCTCTTGAGTCAATCTTTTTTGAGATATAAAAGGAAAGAAAAGTGAGCAGGGATAGGAAGATTCACTGTCACCAAAAAAGAAGAGCCGGGAGTGACATGTGTTCTTTGGACCTTAGGGCCATGCACTGTGAAGTTCCTAGATGCAGAAGAAGATTGATGCCAACAGACATAGACAATTGTAAGGAATGCTGGAACTACAGATACTGATTGGAGACAAGTACCTTTCTCCAGAGTCAGTGCTCCTAACAACAAGAGAATACATGTCTACTTGTTAAAGTCATCCATTTGTAGTATTTCTACTATTGCAGCACTTGATAACTCAGACAATTCCTCTTCTAAGTTCTGTATCCTTCTTTGATTCAGAACTCGCTCAAGGAAAGGTCTATCTAAGCAATCAATCATCCACATCTTAGTATTACATCGTTGTTGTTAGATGTCCTTGAGTCACTTCTGATTCATAGTGACCCTATGATAACAGACCAAACAATGCCCAGTCTTGTACCATCCTCACAATTGTTATGTTTGAACATTGTTGCTGCCACTGTTTCAGTTCATGTCATTGAGGGTCTTCCTCTTTATCAAGCATGATGTCTGTTCCAGGGACTGGTCCTTTCTGAGTACATGTCCTAAATACAAGAGACAAAGTTTTGTCATCATCAATTCCAAGGAGCATCTTCCAAACCAGATTTGTTCACTCTTCAGGCAGTCCGTCACCAAACCATAATTCAAATGCATCAATTCTTCTACAATATTTCTTATTTATTATCTAGCTTTCACATACCTATGAGGTGATGGAAAATACTAAGACTTGGGTCAGGCCTTGGACTGAGACCTTAGTCTTCAAAGTGATATCTTTGTTCTTGAACACTTTCAAGAGGTATTTTGCAGCAGATTTGCCTCATGTAACGCACCATGTGATTTCTTGACTTTTTCTTCCATAAGTGTTGATTACAGATCCAAGAAAAATGAAATCTTTGACAACTTTAATATTTTCTCCATTTATTATGATGTTATTTATTAATCCAGTTGTGTAGGTGGTTTTCATTTACATTACACGCACTCCATACTGACAACTGTAGTCTTTGATCTTCATAAGTAAGGGCTTCAAGTTCTCCGTGCTTCCTGCAAGCAAGATAGTGTCATCTGCATATCACAGGTTGTTCACGAGTCTTCCTCTCGCCTGATACCATGTTCTTCATCATATAATACAGCTTTTCAGGTAATTTGCTCAGTATACAGATTGAATATTGAGGATACAAAGGATAAAACCATGATGCACAGCTCTCCTGATTTTAAACCATCTAGTAATCTGACTTGATGGCAGTTAGCAACATAAGTATCCCTTTATTCTGTCTTGGGCTATATACAGGTTACTCATGAGTACATTTAAGTGCACTCATGCAATTCTCATTCTTCACAATGTTATCCACAATTTGTTATGATCCACACAATCAAATGCCTTTGTATAATCAGTAAAGCACAAGTAATTATTTTTTTAATATTCTCTGCTTTCAGGAAAAACTCATCTGACATCAGCAATTATATCTCTCATTTCACATCTACTTCTGAATCCAGCTTGAATTTCTGGCAGCTCCTTGACAGTGGATTGGCAAAGTGGCAGCATCAATGGGCTCAAGAGTGGCAACAATTGTGGGATTGGTCCAAGATGGGGCAGCGTTTCGTTCTGTTGTACATAGGGTCACTATGAGTTGGTTCCTACTTGATGGCACATAACAATTGAGCTTTGGTATAGGTTGCACCTTAATGTAAAGAAAACAAAAATCCTTATCATTGGATCAATAAATAATATTCATCTAAATGGAGAAAAGATTGAAGTTGTCAAAGACTTCATTTTGCTTGGATCAACCATCAACACTCATAGAAGCAGCAGTCAGGAAATCAAATGACGTATTACATTGGACAAATCTGCTGCACAATACCTCTGCAAAATGTTGAACAATGATGTCAGTTTGGGGGACTAAGTTGTGCCTGGCCCAAGCCATGGTATTTTCAATAACCTCATATGCCATGCAAAAGTTTGGCAGTGAATAAAGAAGACCATAGAAGAATTGATGCATTTGAGTTATGGTGTTGGAGGAGAATATTAAAAGTACCATGGTCTGCCAAAAGAACAAACAGATCCATGTTGGAAGAAGTACATCCAGAGTGCTCCTTGGAAGCCAGGATGGCCAAACTTCATCTTTCATACGTCAGACATAGTATCAAGAGGGACCAGTCACTGGAGAAGGATATCACATTTGGCAAAGTGGAGGGTCAGAGAAAAAGAGGAAGACCCCCAAGGAGATGGATTGGCACAGAGGCAGCATCAGTGGACTCAAGTGTAGCAACAATTGTGAGGTTGGCCCAAGATCAGGCAGTGTTTCATTCTGTTGTGCATAGGGTCGCAATGAGTCAATACCAACTCAATGGCACCTAACAACAACAACACTGAGCTTCTCAGTTGTCTTGTTTATAAACAATTAGTCAATTTCATTTCTGTGTGTTTCATCTGGCAAGATCCATGCTTTTAGTAATTGGTTTATGCTGTTGAAAAGATATTTTCAATGAATAGGTCATTGGTCTTGTAAACTTCTATCATGGGATCACCAGCATCATTTCTATCACCATATTTTCCAACCACGGATCTTTGCTTCCAACTTCTGAATTCCAGTTCTATTGTATTAGAGTTTAAATTTTAAGCACTTTGGTTTTCTGGAGACTACAGATTATACTGAGTTTTAATTCCGTCTTCAATCTTAATATAAATGTAGCTTCCACTTGAGTTTTTTCATACCATTAACCAGCAATGTGGTAGAACCTTTGTTCTCAGGCAGGATGTGTTTGAAAGTAGATTACAATTCCTTTAGCTAACCCAGGAAGAGGTAGTCTTGCCCTCAGGGAATTTGCCAGGGTGTGCCCTTAATGGAAATTTGGATTCCAGGACCTCATGATCATGAGTCATACCCCCCAACTATCAAGTAGCCACATGGCCAGAGGGCCGGGAACCCTGTACGCTTTTCTAATCTGCAACTGTGGACATATCTCATGTGTGTAAAAGAATGATAAATTGATGTGTCACCAATCATAATTTTGTGACAATTTCCTTTGGTTTTGAAGTGTGAGTGCAGCCATTTCACCTGCATGAACATGTGTAGTCACTTTGAGAACTTAACTGCTTTAGTTGAGAATGAAACACAGTCAAACATGGCCTGAAGCATCTAACACCTTCCCACCCCGTGCTCTTCCTTCTTAGATGGAGGCTTTAGCCATTGTTAAAATGGTCATAGTTGCCTAGTTATCCCTGAAGCCTAGTCCCCGTTTGTGTGGCTTCTGATAAAGAAAAGCCATGTAGGCAAACAGACACTGAGAGAGTTCATCCTGTATGACCTTCTCATGGGTTATCAGGACATTGTGACCACCTTGTGAATTAGTGTAAATGGTAGAATGATAAGACTAACACAGCCCAACTGCATGCTGAGCTGATTAACATTGTTTCAATGGGTATAAGTATTGCTTGTGTGAAATAGTCATTGGACACCATAAAGCCAGCCCCTTTGCTGCCGGTGTCTCAGGAGTTGGTTTCCTAATAATTAAGGCTTTTCCTTCTTTGTTTATCTACAGTGTTTGCTAATTGGACTCAATCACACAGGGGCATCAGACCCAAGCTTTGGGGTAACATTTTATTTGATATCAAATTAAGCAAGCCAGTTGCGTGGATCTTTTGAACACCATCATTGACTCATACTGATGGTCTTCCTCATCCATTTTTGTCTTTGTCTTCTCTTTTTCTTCTGTGGTGTTGTTGTTAAAGGCTGTCGAGTTGGTTCCGACTCATAGTGACCCTGTATAGAGTTTCTGAGAAGCAGCAAATGAGTTTGAATTGCCAGCCTTGCGGTTCAAACTGACCTTATGGTCGAGTACTTATCCTATAGCGCCAACAAGGACTCCTTTTATTAGCCCTTCAACTATAAACACTTGATTTGTGGAAAGCTGTGGTTTATGTGAGAGCCCTAACTCCATTTTCAATCTTGCCATAAATTCAGTTTCCATTGATGTTCTTTCTGACCATAAACTGGCAATGTATTTGAAATCAGGCAGGGTATATTTGAAAGTAAATTACACCCCCCTAGCTAGCCCAGGAAGGGGCACTGTCACTCTGAGGGGACTTGCCTGGGTGTGCCCTTAATGGAAGTTGGGGTACCAGGGCCACATGATCATGAGTCAGAAGGCTCCAGAACCAATCCTGTAAGCTTTCCTGATCTGCATTTGTGTGTATATCCTAATCATGGTCCTTTGCCTGATTCTGTAGTCCTGTCTGCAACAGTAATCAATTGATCTGCTGGTTCTCATGAGTTTGTGATGATTTCGTTTGCCATGTTGTGTAATTAGTCACATCATTGTAAATTCTTTGAACACCATTATGGCCTCATGCTGACGGTCTCCCTCATCCAGATGATTTATCTTTGTGTTATCTTCATCCTTAATAAAGGGGTCTCCATAAAATAGATTTTAGTTTGAGATCATTTCCACCTTAGAACAGTTTGAATTTAACCTAATGCCTTATCCATTCAGAGGTGTTGTCCCTTGAAGATTGCAGGCCCAGTGAGAGAAAGATTTGCCTGAAATTATATGGGACAGAGCAAGGACTCAAATAAGACCCTCCAATTCAAGCCTCATCACTGTTTCTGAGGAAGCATGCGGAGGAGTGTCAGCTTTGAACCAGGTCAGTGACCGTGTGCTTTCTCTCCTATGGAGGCGATGGTGATGAGCATGCTCAGGTTTTCTTCCTGTCACCTCAGCCTTTGACTTCACTTCTCCCATCAGTCAGATTTGTCTGCTGGAGTCAGAGAAATGGGGAACTATGAGAAAACTCACTTCTTTCTTTCTAGGGCGTTCCATCTCATGACCAAGTATCTTGAGGAAGACATTAGTCAGTAGCTAATTTCTTGCTACCCCTTAGGGAGCTTTCAGCATCCCAGAGAAATAACCAAAGGAATTTTCTTGAAACAGTTTTGTCCCTATCAGTCCAAAGTCCAATGTACTAAACAAAAAAACCATTCATTGGCAGATACCTAAAAGCCATACACAATCTCTGTTGATGGGATAGGTCTGTGGGTCCATGTTTGTACTATATGACCCCACACCCTGGCCAGAGATAATTGAAACATCCATAGGTTGGTTGAGCCAATCAGATCCTCTCTCTCAAAAGTAAGACCCTTGATCTGTAATTCAGTCATGCATGGTGAGCTGAGTCAAATGCAAGATTCAGACAGAAACCCATCAACTTAGTTAGGTGGGCTGCACCAGCAGGCAACAGCATGCAAACAACATGAGGGTTCATGTGCTTCATTCACCCTGTACCCAGACACTACGTTGGATCAGAGGAAGGAGTACACAGAAATCCCCAAAAGCCAAGGAGATACTCCACAGAAAAGGATAAGAGCTCTAACAATCACAATGTTTTGAATGTTGCAGCAGAAGTGTATGTGAGGGGATAGAGAACACACAAATGCATGAAGGATGGTCCACATGGGAAGAGGGATTAGGAACACTGCAACCTAGAAGTAAATGACCTCCTATGCTGCTACATCCCCTTCTGTATTTCCCCAATGGTTCTGATTTCACTCTTCATAAGCAGTTTTTTCTAAACAGCTTACTGGACATCTAGCCCCTCACTTTCAGCTGATAAGCTGCCTCTTCTGTCACTGGGAAGATGAAAGGACCCAAAGCAAGGTCTGTCAATACGCCTTACTCATCCACAAACTCCCTGTTTCATTACCCAGCCATCCCCTCTTCTATCTGTTACAAAGGAGACATGCCTTTTCCTTTACAGAGCTGAGTGAGGCCTTGGACCTCTCAGATCCACTCATCCACCACCCACTCTCTTTTCCTTCTTTAATATCTCTGTTTTATTTGTGTCTTGTTTTCTGCCTGTGAATTTGTTTCAAAGTCGTCTATCCTAAAATTCCCTTCCTCAGCTCCAGTATTTCCTCTGGACACTGCCCTATTCCCCTCTTCTATTCAGAGCCAAATTTTGAAGTAGTAGTCTAGTTTCTCAACTCTTCTTCATCCTTCAACTAACTACACCCATCATATTTTGGAATTTTTTCTCGTGAAACAAAGAGAGCAAAATCTGGCATCATGTTTCACATTCTTCTCTTGCAACATCTAGCACTGCTGACCATTCCCTCCCTACTGGTCCTGCTCCAAACAGACTGCAGATGGGGTATGTAGGCTGGGTCATTGAGGGAAGTTTAACATAAGAACTTTTTATACACGTGTGGGCTGGTTTGGGGAAAGCAACAAGAAATGGTGCCATATACTGAGGCCACAGACAGCAGGAAAGTTAACAGACCAAAGAAAAGGAGCTGTGTAGAGAGGACCACCCAATAGGAGTTGTGGCCTTCAAAGTAGGGTGGAAGTTAAGGAAATACATGCCTCAGCTCCGTTTTCTCCTCCCTTCCAATCTTCAGATGGAAATAATACACAGTCACTGTACCAAAAAGAATTCGTTGATGTTCAATCATTTCAAGAGGTACCATACAATCAAGAATCAGTGCAATGAAGGAAGAAGTCCAAGCTGCACTGAAGGCTTTGACCAGAAACAAGGCTCTGGGAATTGACAAAATACAAATTGAATCTTTCAATGAACTGATGCACTCACTCATCTATGCCAAGAAATTTGGAAGGCATCTACCTGCTCAACCAATTTTTTGGTGCTCATGCCAAAGAAAGGTGACCCACTGAAATGTGGAAATCAAAGATTATTAATCTCACATGCAAATAAAATCTTGCTGAAGATAATAAAAAATGGTTGCAGCAGTACATTGACAGGGGCATGCCAGAAATTCAAGCAAGAGTCAGAAGAGGATGTGGAATGAGAGATATCCTTGCTGATATCAGATGGATCTCAGCTGAATGCAAAGAATACCAGAAAAATATTTACTTGTGCTGTGTTTTATTGACTATACAAAGGAATTGGAACACATGGATCATTCAAAAAAAAAAAAGCATAACATTTCAAAGAGTGGGTATTCCAGAACATTTTAATTGTGCTCACGAGGAATATGTACATAGACCAAGAAGCAGTTACTAGAACAGAACAAGGGGATACTGAATGGTTTAAAATCAGGAAAGTTGTGTGCCAAAGTTGCATCCTTTCACCATATTTATTCCATCTGTATGCTGAGCATATAATCTGAGAAACTGAATTATATGGAGAACATGGCCATCAAGATTAGAAGAACAGTCATTAATAACCTGTGATTTGCAGATGACACAACCTTGCTTGCTAGAAGTGAAGAAGACTTAGAGTATTTACTGATGAACATCAAAGACTACAGCCTTCAGTATAGATTTTATCTCAATTTAAAGTGAAAGTAATATCTTCACAACTGGATTAACAAATAACATCATGATACTTGGAGAAAAGATTGAAGTTGTCACACTTCATTTTGCTTGGATCCACAATCATTGCTCATGGAAACAGCAATCAAAAGATACAATCGTGTGTTGCATGAGGCAAATCTGCTGCACAAATTCTCTTTAAAGTGTTCTAAAACAGAGATGTCATTCTGAGGACTAAAGTGTACCTAACTTAAGCCATGGTATTTTCAATCACTTTATGTGCATGTGAAAGTTGGACAATAAAGAAGACTGTAGAAGAATTGATGCATTTGAATTATTTGTTGGAGAATATTGAAAGTACTATAGACTACCCAAAGAACAAACAAATCTATGTTTGAAAAAGTACATCCAAAATGATCCTTAGAAGCCAGGATGGTGAGACTTTTTCTCTCAAACCTTGGACATGTTATCAGGAGGGGCCAGTCCCTGGAAAAGGACATTATACTTGGTAAAGTAGAGGGCTGTCAAAAAAGAGAAAGACCCCCTAAGAAGATGGATTGCCATATTGGCAGCAACAATGGGCTTACACATCACAACAATTCTGAGGATAGTACAGTACCAGGTAGATTTTCATTCTGTTGTGCACAGGGTCACTATGAATTGGAACCAACTCGACAGCACCTAACAATAACAACCAATCTCTTCCAAGTGTCCCCCGCGGGCTTGAATGCCACCAGAATATGGAAGGTAAGAAAACCCATTGCTACAAGGCCTGCAAGTTCTCCTCCCAGGAGAACTCCTCCTCTTCAGTGAAAAAAGAGGGAAACATTCAAGGGGAAACAGAAGTGCCCAGCATTCCCTGCTCTTCCTTCAGTCTCTTCTCTGTTTTGGGCTCAATCACCCTGACTTTTTAAGTTATCCTCCTAATGTTTCAACCATGCCTTGTTAGTCTCTTCACTGGCCACTCGTCTTCCCACCTCTTAAATAGCCTGTCCTTTCTCTTCACACACATACATTCCTTTAGTAATTTTATCTCCCCCACTACTTCTACTATCACCTTCAACATGACAATGACCCAGGTCTGCATTTCAAAACCCTCACAGTCTCTAGCTCCACTAGTCATTGCCATATGATGTCCCACAGAAAATATTTGCATGCCTCAAACTCAACACATTCCAAAGTACCCCTCTTCCTCCTGATTCTCGCCTGGGTCCCGACGCCACATTAACAACAATCACCCTTGATGGCTTCATTTCCTCTGCAGCCTTGCTACTCAAAGTGTGGACCCAAATCTGCAGCACAGACATCTCTTGGGAGCTTATTTGAAAAGCAGTATTTTAGGCCCCATCTCAGTCCCGCTGCCTCAGAATCTGCATTATAACAAGACCTTCCAGGGGTTTATATTCACATTAAAATTTATAAGGCCTGGTTTAAAGACTATTTTTATAAGCATTCTGCTTTCAGTTTAACACTGTGTTAATATGTACCCAATTTGGAAGTTTGATTCTAAAACAGAAAGAGGTGATCTCTTCAGTAAATGGAAAGCCTGTAGCATCCTCCACTATCTCCCATCCACTGCTTTGTCTTAGAGAAACTTATCTTACTGAGAGAGGTATTCTTGAAGTCTTTGTGCCTTCTTCTTGCTTTAAGAAATCCCTATGGGCCCTCTACCTGGTGTGGTGCTATAAGATAAGCACTGGACCGCTAACCACAAAGTTGGTGATTCAAACCCATTAGCTGCTCCACAGAAACCCTATACAGGGTCAGAAGTGATTCAACAACACTTAACAACCATAATAGCATATTGATTGCTAAACCAAGCCTATTTCAGTCCAATCAATTCCAACTCACAGACACCCTATAGGACAAAGTAGAACTTCCACAGTTTCTGAGGCTGTAAGTCTTCCTGGAAGCAGATGGCCTCATCTTCCTCTTGTAGACTGGTGGGTTCAAATTGCTGACTTTTTGGTTAACAGCACAACACTGAACCCACTGTACCACCTGGGGTCCTATATTGACTATCACCTTAGTTTGTCTCCACTTCCTTATGGCTGGAGTCTACAGGCCCTATACAGATTACCCTATATCATTCATGACATAATCTGATCTTGTTTGCTAGGTTTCCTCTTTTCACCTTCAAACTTATTTAGTTCATTTTAACAAAAATATTTGAGTGTCTATATCTGGTGTGGCGCTGTGGACTAATGTGTCAGACTGCAAAGCCATTTAAACTGCAAGGTTGGCGGTTCAAGGTCACCAGCTGCTCCTTGGAAACCCTATACAGGGTTGGTATGGGTTGGAAACGACTTGATGGCACTTAACAATAACAACAACAATATCTGGTAGCATCATGGCTACAAATTGGACTGCTTAACCTCCCGGTCAGCAGTTCGAAACTACTAACTGTTCCGTGGGAGAAAGATGAGGCTTTTTGTTCCCATAAAGATTTACAGCCTTGGAAACCCTATACTGGGTCACTATGAGTCTGAACTAACTTCAAAACACACCACCACCACCACCATCATGGTGACAACTACATCTCAGCTGCCACACCACTGACACCCCAGTCAAGCTGACACAAATCCTTAATTATCACAATGCCCAATTCAATCTTGTCTTGATCTTTATCTCTCTAAGCCTCAGTTCTGTCTTCTATAAAATGGGGAGATAATAGTGACTTCATTATGCTTCTGAAACTAGGAAATAGAGACTTGGTGTGGCGCTGTGGATTAATGTGCTGGACTGCAAGCTTGGTTTGAACTGCAACGTCGGCAGTTCAATCTCACCAACCGCTCCTCAGAAACCCTATATGGGGTCACTATGAATTGAAACTGACTCAAAGGCACTTAGCAACAAACAACAAATAGCAAAAATACCATCCAAATGGAGGCACACAAATGTTCATTAAATAAAGAAAGGAAGTTATTGACATTGTCTGAATGTTAGTGTGTTCATACGTAAAATAAAGAACACATGCCAACCAACTGCTGGTTGGTTCTTCACTTCCTCTCCATCTACCCTCAAATTGCAATGCACACAGACGTACACAAACGCACGCACACACACAGGTACACACCCACTCATACACACCAAAACCAGTTTGCAATGTCTTAAGCTGCTTCCCTCTGATGTCTTCAATATGATCTTCATATCTCCATGATTATACACCTGAATCATAAGCAATTCAACCATTTCTCACGTACAATTCAGTGACAGCGATTACATTCTTCACAGTGTGTAACCCTTATCACCCTCCTTTTTCTAATTGTTCTTCCCACATTAACATAAACTTTAAACCCACTACTTGAGTCAATTCCAACTCACTGTAACCCTCTAGGACAGAGTAGAACTGTTCCTTACGGTTTTGAGATGATCAGTCTTTAGCCTCATTGTTCTCTCACGAAGCAGGCTAATGGGCTTGAACTGTCAACTTTGCAGCTAACAGCCCAACGCTTAACTCACTATACCACCAGGCTCTTCAACATAAACTCACTGTCCCCTAAATTTTCTATGTAGTCCTTTAGGCTGTTGTCAATTTGATTCCATATACATGGATCTTCAAAGAGCCTAATGCTCAAGGCAGACATTCTTCACTAGTCAAGCTAAATTATAGTTTGGTTTTAAAAAGACTTCAGGGGATAGTTTGGGTTTAAGGTTTAAAGATGATCTCAGGGCAACAGTGTCTCTTTTTGCTACTTTTCTTTCAAGGACGAGCCACATCTGGTCGTTCTAAACGTTAGGAATGTTGGGGGAGAAGAGTTCCTTGTCCAGAAATAAAGATCCAGATTGCCTTTTCCCCATAGATGAGACCTGTCCAGCATCACCACATTAGCCTTGTACACAGGACAGCCTAGAGGTGCTCAGTCCCAGCCGCCTCTGGAGTCTATCCGATGCTGAGTGAAATAAGTCAGCATTACAGTGATGTGTAAGCAAAAGGGGGGATGAAGTGGGGCTCAAACAGGAAGAGGGATGAGTGTAAGTGAGTTCTGCCTGCACCCTCACTGCCTGCAGGAAGACTTCATACTTTTCTTCATGCAAATCAGCTTCTATGGCAACTTCCATCCAGGTAGACAATGCAGGCACCACAAATTTACATCGGCTTCAGGCTTGCACTGGACCAGAACCTCCGCAATGCATGGCACTCACCTCTTTCTTATTAACACCCCCAGTCTTCTGCAAGTCTGCATTGTGCCCAACTAAGATATTCACTTCTCATGACACTCCTATATCTAGGGATTGCTGGCTCTAGCTCTGAGATGTGAGTGAAAGGGATCCCCAAGATTGTTTTTATAAAACATAACAGACTCAGTCAGCATACTCTTTCTGCCCTTTGTCTTTCCTCTTAATGCTGCTGAATCATAAAAACAACACCCCAGGAGAGGGGAGAGGTTTAAAAACCAAGGGGGCTTCAAAAAAATTCATGAAAAACCCATTATCTTTAAATCCATTCTTCCAAACCTTTTGAAGATGTTTTGTGCTTTACCCCAGGCAAAGGGTCACGGTGAGTCTGAAGGAATTTGACTCTCTTGCCCTGGAGAATCTTCTGTCTTGTTGGAGGCACGGCCTCAGGCCCACATTCAGGAAAGAAAGACCCACACAAGGCCAGATGCAACCAGGGAAGAGCTAAACGGGGCAGCATAGATATGACCTGACCTGAAACATCAGAGAAGAAAGGGAGAGCTTGGTGCAGGCAGGAACAAGTCAGGACGCTCACCCAGGAGCCCTGGGAGATGGCGCAGTGGGTAGAGAGAGTATTTTGGAAGGGGGTCAGCACGAGCAAAGGCACTGAGGTATGGAATTCTGTAGGAGAGACAGAACATCCACACTGTCATGGATTTCTGCCGCTGTATCAGTCGTGGTCTAGTTTGACTGGTGATTCACTTTGGAATCAGTCCTGCCAGGGCTCTGTGTGGCTTTGGAGCTTGGGTAAGTTAAGTTGTCTTCCTTGCCCAGCCATGTAAACAAACCACAAATCAAGGCCAAGTCACTGGAAGCTAGTCAACCAAGGAGAGAAAAAACAAGCCTGAAGAACCACTGCTCTTTCCTTCTTAAAAGTCCAACAAGAAAACCTGGTCCTTCCAACTCATCCACAACTCACCATCTGAGCTTAAAAACAATGAAACCACAGCAAGAAACACTGACATAGATGTAGTGGAAAGGGGAGCCTTGGGAAAAGAAAGGCAGAGATGCTTGAAATGTTGTCAGCTTTTTTTTCCATCTCCTAACTTTTTTTTCCCCCTTAAATGTTTTATTGTGAATTATGTGATAGTTTACATGGGAGAACATTAATTTTACATTCATTCTATTGTATATCATCTCATTGCCATGGTTACAATCCCCTCCATGCATCATCAACCAACCAAAGGGTATACCCTGCAATCCTTCCCCCACCCC
>NW_006408570.1:5790087-5791655 GCF_000296735.1 Chrysochloris asiatica | reverse complement strand
GTGTTCTTATGCATATGCCCTCTCTTCTTATCAGCTGGGAGCTTCACTCTCCACTCTAGTCCTCTGTGGCTATGTCACTGACTCTGGGCCCAAGAGTCCTCAGGTCTTGCCACACTGCTGGCCAACCAGGTCTTCACCCGGGTTCACAGAAGTCTATTGAACACTGTAGGGCTCAGCTCACCACTTCATTGCTGTTTTTCCCTCACTTCCCCTTATCAGCGTTGAGTGAGGTCACCAATCAGAGCATGTATTCCCATTGAGTCTTAGTCTTGGATCCATCTCCTAACTTTTAACTAGAGTCCTGGTGTGGTGCTGTGGGATAAGGGATCCCCAAATATAACTCTTCTAAAATGAAACAGACTGGATTGCTGAGCAGTTCATAAGCATACAGATATGAAAGTTAGACAATGAATAAGGAAAACTGTAAAAGACTTCATGAATTTGAATTATGATGTTGGCAAAGAACACTGAAAGTACCATTAACTACCAGAAGAACAAACAAATCTGTCTTAGAAGTACAACCAGAATGCTCTTTAGAAGCGAGGATGGGGAGACTTAATCTCTTACTTTGGGCAATTTATTAGGAGGGATAAGTTCCTGGAAAAGGGCGTCATACTAGGTAAATTGGAAGGTCATCAATAAAGATCTCCAAGGAGATGGATAGGCACAGTGGCAGCAATAGTGGGCTCAAAGCTAACAGTTACGAGGATAACGCAGGACCTGGCAGTGTTGTATACAGGGTCACTATGAGTTGAGCTGACTTGACAGCATCTAACAACAACATTTCTGCATGAGAGTTGACCAGGATGGAAGATGGCTAATTATCCAGAAAAGCCCCTGGTCCTGAGGAAGGGCTGTATCCGAAATCTGGAGGGGCTTGACAAGACATCCCCTTCCCTAAAATACCTTGACAGCATTTAAAGAAAAGGGTAGAATGCATGGAAAAGAAAATTCCAACCCATTGTCACAATCCTGGCAACATGGACAGAAGGGCCTTCACTGAAGATCAAAGCAAAGGACACAAAAGGCCCCAAAGGAGACTTCATCAAGAGGGGTTGGGAGCACGGGGTTGATTGTAAAGGGGATTAGTTCCCATGAACTTGCGACTGAGGCTGGAACTTCTCCAGGTCCTCCTATTCCTGTATGATACGGAGCTTCAGACTCTGCTGTCCTTGTATGGTGTGAAGCATTGCCAGACAGTGATTAAACTATAAATGTGACCACCTCAGAAAGCTACAAATTAGAGCCCAGTGTGGAACTCAATGAGTGTAGCTTTCATCCTATAATGTTTGAGGTGAGGTAACCAATTAAAATGCCTAGCATGGGAATAAATGGGTCTTGGAATCAGGAGAAAGCTGGAAACTGAAGACACAGATATTTAAATTCTCAGCATGTGATATCCTAATTAAAATCATAGACAGCATATATGACGGATTGATCACTTAGTTCTCTAGTGGTGGTGGTGGTGGTGGTGTGCCGTGGAGTCAGTTCTGACTGATACAGACCCTGCATAAGAGTTCCAAGCTGTAAATCTTTACGGGAACAGAAAGCCTCATCTTTCTCCCACA
>NW_006408570.1:5778671-5789182 GCF_000296735.1 Chrysochloris asiatica | reverse complement strand
ATGAAGGATCATCACAAGTATTAAACCATGGAGCATCATGGCCCAGCCATGATTTGGGGGGAAACACAACTCAATCCATGACACTCACCCAGTGTAATTCTTCTCCTTTCTTATTAACACCTCCAATTTGGTGCAAGTCTACATTGCATCCAACTAAAATATTCGCTTTTCATGACACTCCTGTATCTAGAGGTGACTGGATCTAGCTCTGAGATGTGAGTGAAAGGGATCCCCAAGATAGCTTCTATAAAATGTAACAGACTCAGTCTCAGTCGACATGCTCCTTTTGTCCTTTGTCTTGCCTCTTAGTCCTGCCTAAAAAATACAAATGATTCCTGAAGATGTGGCCACTCTCTTGCAGAATGGATAAAACAGCTGCACACTAAAGATGGCAAAGCGGAAGCAGA
This sequence comes from Chrysochloris asiatica, assembly GCF_000296735.1. NCBI lineage: Eukaryota > Metazoa > Chordata > Mammalia > Afrosoricida > Chrysochloridae > Chrysochloris > Chrysochloris asiatica. The sequence goes on along the minus strand of NW_006408570.1, from coordinate 5,788,775 downwards.
GACGGATCCCAGTCAGCCCTATCTTCCCTGCTTTGTGAGAAAAAGTAACCCCTTCCTTGTTTGGGCTAGTATTTACTGAGTTTCAAACACAATCCTAATTGATTTATCATGTGGTAACGTGAAGAATAAAAGACAGCACCCTGGGAAATGCTGAGAGATAATAGAAGGCAGCAGAGAAGTCCTTCATACCACGGCTGACTCGGCGTGCACACGGAAAACATGAGAACAGAGGAAAAAAGAGCATTCATGAAGAGAGGCAACCCAAAGCAATCTATAAATAGAAGGCAACCCCAATCTAGCTTCCAACGTCACTCTTTAAAGAGATGGAAAAACTGATCACTAACTTTATATGGAAAGGAAAGAGACCTTGGATAAGCAAAATACTGCTTAAGAAGAAAAACAAAGTTGGAGGACTCTCACTCCCTGATCTCAAGTTTTACTACACAGTCACAGTGGTCAAAACAGCCTTGTACTGGTACAATGAAAGATACATAGATCAGTGGAACTGATTTGAGAATCCAGAAGTAAATCCATCCACATACAGTCGGCTGATCTTTCACAATGGGTCAAAATGCCCTACATGGAGAAAAGATAGTCTCTTCAATAAATGCTGTACTGGCAAAACTGGAAATCCATTTATAGAAGAATGAAACAAGACTTTTACCTCATACCAGATACAAAAACAAGCAGCGTAGATTAAAGACTTACATGTAAAACCTAGAACTATAAAGATCTTCAATGAAAAAACAGGGACAAAATACATGGCACAAATACACTGTGAAACATAACTAAAAACACACAAACAGCAGAGGACAAAATAGATGACTGGGACCTCCTGAAATTAAACACTTATGTGCATCAAAAGATCTCGCCAAAAGAGTAAGAAGGGAGCCTACAGACTGGGAAAAAATGTTTTGCAATGACATATCAGACAAGAGACTAATCTCTAAAATTTACAGAAAACTACAACACCTCTACAAGAAAAAGATAAACAACCCAATTAAAAAATGGCAGAGGACATGAACAGATACTTGATCAAGGAAGACATTCAGGCAGCCAACAAACACATGAAGAAATGCTCACGATCATTAGTCATTAGAGAGATGCAAATCAAAACAACCATCTAACCCAGCAATTCCTTTACTTGGAAATATTCACAGGAAATAAGAGCCAGGAAACCAGTAGATCTATGCACACCAATGTTCATCACAGCACTATTCACAATAGCAAAAAGATGGAGACAACCTAAATGCCCATAGATAAACAAACTCTGGAATACTATGCAATGTTGAAGAATAATGATGAATCTGCAAAACACCACATAACATGGATGAACCTGAAAGACTATGCTGAGTGAAATTAATCACAAAAGGACAAATATTGCAACAACAACAAAAAAAGATTCTCAAACTAAAAGAAACATTCCTTGATGGTTAGCAGGGGTGGAAGGGAAGGGAGAGTAATTCGCTCGCTAGAGGGTAGACATGTTAACTCAGGTGATAGGGAGGTAAATATACAAATATTTATAGCTAGGCAAGATTGGCAGAAGAGTGATGAAGACAAGTAGACGCATATGGAGGTATGCAAGGGTTAAAGGGGATAGAGGTTATTAGTATTATATACACAACATTGGAACAACAGTGTTCTATGTATAGACACATGGACAGAAACACAGTCTGAACTGGTAATGCAAAGAAGAGTGGGTGTATATCCACAAATACAGGAGTCTGAAATAGGATATATTTATACATGGTATTTACCTTCGCTGCAAACACAACAATGAATGTGGTGAAACATACAGCAGGGAAAATGATGAAAACTTCTTAGATGTTATCAAACATCTTAAGACAATGAGTTGCTAAGCCTGAGCATTTAGTCTCAAGGGACACCGTGGTCAAACGGCATAACACAGTCCACCAAGACAATGTTCTACATCCTACTTTGGTAAGTAGTATCTGGGATATTAAAAGCTCTTGAGTGGCCATCTAAGGTGCAGCTATTGGTCTCTCCATGTGCAGAAGAAAGAAGAGTGATGAAAATTGAAGATGCTTGGAACCAATTAGGCCAGCGGACTAATGGAACATGTCTGTCTCCACAACTCTAAGACCAGAAGAACTAGATGGTACCCAGCTGCCACTACCAACTGCTCTGAAAGGGATCCCATTAGTAGGTCCCAGATAGAGTGGGAGAAAATGAGGAAAACTTGAAATTATTTTTAAGAAAAGATTAGGCTTGTTGGTCAGAAAAAGACTGAAAGATTTTGAGATTATGGCCTTTGACCTCTGTTCAGGTCTGGAAAGGAACTCACCTTTGTGGCCCAATTTTCAGTCAAGCAGTAGATAGGTCCATAGGGGGACAAATCACCACGGAGTGGTCAATCATTCTAAATCAAAAGTGCAACATTTACCTAAGGACACAGTTGAGAAGGGATGGGAAGTTAGAAGGAATGGAAATAGGAACCACAGGGATGAAGCGGGATAACTGTTGTTGCATGAAGAGGATTGCAATCATTGAGATGAAACAAAGTGTGTGATTTGTTGCATGTGAAACTGACAATCTTGTCTGTAAACCTTCACTCAATTCACATAAAAAAAAAAAAAAAAAAAAAAAGATGAGAATCAATGTGTCCAAAGTTGCTGAGATATTAGAAAGTGATGCTCTGGGAATCATTCATGAATTCAACAACAAAATTCAAAGGAATGTCAGGGCCATATTGCCATGGGGTAAGGAGCAAATAGCAGTGCCTGTGTTCTCTAATGCTGCTTTAACAGAAATCCCACCAAGTGTGTGGTTTTAACAAACAGACGTTTCTTTTCTAAGAGTTTAGGAAGCTGGAAGTCTGAATTCGGGTCACCAGCTCTGGGGAAAGCCACTTTCTCTTTTCAGCTTCCTTCCTTCGCTCCTGAGTGATCTTCCAGGGGCATGGTATCTAACTTTCCCCATCTCTGCTACCTTAATCTGCTCTTTTATATTTCTAAGGAGATAGACTTAAAGCATATCAGACACTAATTGTTTTCGTTGTTGATAAGTACCGTTGAGTCAGTTCCAACTCATAGCGACCTTGTGTAGGGTTTCCAAGAAGCCGTGCCACTTAAATATAGCAAGTGAAACCCATTCCCAAATGGGATTATAACCACAGGTTGAAGGGTTAGGAGTTATAACACATATTTGGACTAGACAGAGTCAATGATGCTGTTGATAGAAGATCATCAAGTAAGTTCTGACTCATAGCAATCCTACAAAGGGTTTCCAAGGAACAGCTGATGGGTTTGAACCACTCAACTTTCAAGTTAGCAGTCCAGTGCTCATCCTACAGTGCAACACCAGGATTCCAGATAAAGAGAGCCCTCCCATGTGAGGAGAGATGGCGGCTGTTAGAACTCTACAGAAAGACTCCCATGTTCCCTGAGGATGGGTCTGTGACCCTAGGAACCACTACATCACACTCTCCTTATGTTGTCCAAACCTCCAGCATACATCCATTAAAATGTCCTGATCTGAGCTATGTTACAAGGAATGAAAGGGAAAGCTTATCCATCCATCTGGAAGGAACTACAGAGAGGATAGCAGTGCCCCTTTTCCCAGGCCAAGGGCAGCCACTCGCTGTTATGATGCAGAGACCAGAACCCAGAACCACACACAGCTGGTCCTTACAAGACATCACATTGAGCCAGACTGAGAAGAGCAGAGGCACATAAGGGCGGGGTACAGGCCCTCCACAGGCAGTGGGCATGTGGCACGGACTGAGACGTGGGATTTTAATGCATGTGACTATTGTATTTCACACCAGTTGCGAGTCCCGTTAAGACTACAGCATCCTCATTCCATGTGTGCTGCAGTCTGTACCGCTGGCACTCCCAGATCCTTGCAGAACAGCTCAGGAGCAGATCTCAGACAAGCTGTTTCCTCATGAAGCAAGAATCAGCACTGAGTAGGACCTGGAGCTGCAAAACGACGTCAACATCAAAGAATTCGGAAGTGTTTTTGAATGACCAGATCCAAATTGCAAATCAACACAAAATCCTCTAAACCAGCTTGGTGCTGGCCCAGGACCCTTGCTTGGACTGCAATGAGAGATGATAATGTCCCTCTCCTCAGAGTCCAGCCCAGGACCCTGAAGCAGACAGCCTGCTTACCTTAAGGACACCAACATTCTTTTCATGTCCCTAATGTGCTATGGACTTGGAATGATCCCAGTCTCACTGACCTCAGCTGGACTCCTTGAGCCAAAAAAGACTAGGAGCCAAAAAGAAAAAGGGGTGTGAGTACTTTTTAAGGAGAAAGATATTTGCAGCTAGGCAAACAGTCCTCTGCTATAAAGCCTTGAAACGTTGCAGTTTACAATCAGATGTTAGCCATGCAGCCTTCAGACTGGGGCAGCAGTCATGTCAGCTCCCAGAATCCTTTACTCCAAGTTGACTGAGTGAGGATTTAAAATGTTGGACATGGGAAAAATTGTCTTCTGGGTGAGATGGAACCAGAGTTTGGGCTTCATGTGTGAGGATGTTGGTGGAGAACTGTAGGATGCTTGTTAGATCGTGGGCTGAGTTTATATACCATCCCTGGAGAAGAACATCATGTGTGGTAAACTACAGGGTGAGCAAAAAAGAGGAAGATAATCAAGAGGATGGATGGACACCATGGATGGGTTCAAACATGGGAGTGATTGTGAGGATGATGTAGGACCAGGCAGTGTTTCATTCTGTCTGTTGTACACGGGGTTGCTGTGAGTTGGAATCGACTCCTCGGCACCTAACAACAACAGTTCTGCAGTGACTCATGCCTTCTCTGCCAGAAAGTAGACAGAACAATCATGAGTCATTGCATAGCTGCAGGAAAACTTTGTGTGTTAAATTCAGCATGTGACCTAACATGTGCCCCTACCATGTCCTCCATCAACTAGGAATTCCACATCTGTCTGCTTTTCCTCACACAAGCAGCCCAGAGCGTGGGCCCAGCTCACCCAGGAAATGATCATGTGCTGGTTCCAGTTTAGGAGACAGAAGGAGAAACCACAGAAACCTAAAAGACAGGAAAGGAAATACAGTGGTCAGTCTAGGTGCAGATGCCCTACAAACAGCAGCTCATTTCATCCTGCCCTCCACCCTGGGTGGGAGGCAGGATGGCTTTCATCTTGCTGGAAGCTTCTCTCTGTGAATCAGCACTCTTGGGAATCATATAAGCTAGCTGTGGGGAAGGGATGCTATGTTTGTCCTGTCTCTGAGACTTAAATATTCTTTGGTCTCATTGATCACTGCCCCCTTTGTCTCCAAACATCCCTTAAAGTTTCTGGGGCTTCTCGCCATTCCTGACTATCCCAGTCAAATCCGGTGGTGCCCAAACAAAAAGATACTGTGAGGCTGAAAGCTCTCCAACCCTCAGATTCCACAGGCAGATCCCGGTGGACTGCAACATCTCCATCATCAGGCTTGGCCAGGTGGACCTAGGTAGAGCTAACTCAGGAAAGTGTTATTTTATGTTGTTATTCCCTTGAACCCACCTTCAGATGTGTAACTGGGGATGCAGACAGTCACATATATGGACACAGGTGGGGACAGAGGTGGTGTGTCCCTCCTTCTCTCTCCAGACTGAGGTTCCAGGCCAGCTGGTATTCCAAAGTCTAGACAGGGTCCTGAAAAGCAGTGGCTGCCTCTGAATATTTGTGGAAGGGGAGGCAGGGAGGCCGATCTGGTGAGATCAGCCAGAAGGGCTCTGCTGAGGGACTTAGAGGGGTCCAACTCAGAGGGGTCCAACCCAGATGCCTCATAGGCTATTTGTTCGGTTCGGCTCAAGGCTGCTCTGAGAGGATTCGGACACATCAAACAACCAGCTTCCCAGAGCGAGGATTATTGCAGTCATGGTGCGCCCCACAGAGAAAGAAAGAAAAATAAAAGGAGGATAAAGAGCTTTGGCGTGTGGCTACATTTCCTGACTCCCAAGGGATCCTGCCCCTTTGGTCCTAAAACGGCCTGGTCAGGCACTGCCCCCTGGTGGCCTATGCCCTCCACAGCAACTGCTTTAAACCTGTAACAAGTTCAGTTCGCTACTCTGTCCATTGTGTGACTCTCTGCTTCCCCTGGTCACACATTTGGAGGTGGGTCCAAGGGAATAACGTAAAAAAGCACTTTCCTGGGTTAGCTCTACCTGCAGAAGAGTGGGCAGTGCAGACCCCCATAAATTCCTCCCAAACCCCTGGAAATGCTGGAATGAAGGAACGCAGTCTGAGCTCTTCTGGGACGTGCTGGAGTGACCCTTCCTTTGTCCAGTACTCTCCCCTTCTTTACAATATTCTCCGTTCTGAGCTTCCAGTATGGCCTGGGTCAAAGCCCTCACTCATGAACTGAGGGAACAATGCCCTGCTGCTCTGTGCTCCCTGAACCCTGCATTGCACTGCTCCAAGCAGTGCCGTTTCCTACTGACTTCAATCAACTATTCACAGATGAGGGCCTCTTTCCTCAGGAGAAGTTCCTTCCCAGGAGGTTGCTCAGACTCTCATGCAAATAGCGCCCCTAGTATTCCACCGACCTCCCCAAGGTTCTCAGAATTTGTCTCTAGCCTAAACCCCTGCTGTATCTGCATGAACGAGCCCTACTGGCACAATGGTTAAAGCATCCAGCTGCCAACCCAAAAGATGCATGTTTAGAACTCAACAGCTGCTCCACAGGAGAAAAATGAAGCAGTGTGCTTCCGTAAAGAGCACACTGCCTTGGAAACCCCATGGGGCACGTCTGCTCTCAGCTGTAGGGTCACTATCTAGTGACTCAGTGGCAATGGGTTTGATTTTTGGCTTTGGCATTTGCAAAGTGAATTTTGCTTGTTTGTTTGATGCTTCAGCTAAGACAGCAGAAGAGATTAACAGGTTAGCTTAGCCACAACTGAGAGCAGAACTAGTATGTAATCCCATAGATACCGGACAAAGGATCAAAAGGGACTACTTTGGTGTTAGAAGATAAGCTCTCTGAAGTGTTCACCAGGATGGGATAGCAATGGAAGTTCTAGATCCATTGAGAGAAAAATTCTAGACAGTAGCATACAGTCAATAACTTATACCAGCATCTCTGGTCCCCAGCAGCCATATTCCGGCTGCTGTTGTTGGGTACACACGCAGGCCGCTTACTTGGGCCTCATCTCTTTTCTTTTGCACCTCAGCCTGAACATTTGTTTCTTCCTCCATTTGGCTCCAAACGTGGTCATTTGGAGGTTTCTAAGATGGCCCTAAGACTGAGAGAGCTGGAAGATGGTGTTTCTATGTTTCGGTTTGTTTTTTTTTAACCAACCAGTTTCTCAGAAATTACTAACAGGGAAAGTGCTAATTGGATATAAATGAAAAAAAGAATGAAGGCATTCTGGGTCCCTGACCTCTTGGTCACCCACCAGCTCTGTGAATCCCTGTCTGTTGGTGCCTCCATTGTTGTTGTTAAGTGCAGTCAACTCAGTTCTAACTTATAGCAACCCTGTATAGGGTTTCCCAAGGAGCGGTTGGTGAGCTTGAACCACATGATCATCTGTTAAAACAGCAAATGCAGGAAGGGTAGGAATGTGGTCTTCATGGAGGAGGGTCTTTTGGCAAAAAAGAACTTGAGAAGGAAACATTACAACAAAGAATGAGCGAGTGGAAACTGAGCCCCAAGTAGCTCCAGGATACCAGGGGAGAGCTTGAGGGGACAGTATGGGACCCAAAGAGAGGGCACAGCAGATGTGGTGGATATCCCACCCAGACTAGCAGAAAACATGCATAGATCTGTTCCCAAACACATGAGCAAAACTCTGGGCACTTTCAGAAATGTCTGTGTCACTTGGGGTGGCGGAAGAAGACATTTAGTCTTGAAGTTGGGGTGATGACGCTAATGTCGCATCATACAGACCCACAGATTAGTGCTTCCTGCAGATACAAACTTGAAGGAGACATGCAGCCTTCTGCCTGGACACGACAATCACACTGGTGCCAAAGATGTAGACATCATGAGTCTTCCATACCTTTGGAGCCAAAACTCAAGTTTCCATCAAATCCATTTCTATTCATGACTGGCTGCCCCAGGTGTTTCAGAGAAGAATTGCCCTCGTGGGGTTTTCAATGGCTGTGCCTTTCTTCTGAGGCCATCTCTGAGTGGATTTAAATCGCCAAACTTTCATTTAATAGCAGTTGATTTAACCATTTCACTCCCCAAGGACTCCTACACTTGGAATGTTGTTAAGTACCATCAAGGTGGATCCGACTCATAGCGACCCTGTATTGGGTTTCTTAGTGAGGCTGGTGATGGCCAACCTTTCAGTTAAGCAGTCTAGTGCTTATCTTACAGTTAGTGCTACATTAGTTTATTCATTTGAGGATCACAGTGACTCTGTAGGATAAGCAATGAACTACAAACCACAATGTCATGGATTCGAGATCCTCCGTGTGAGAAAGATGTGGATTTCTGCTCCAGCTAAGATTTACAGCCTTGGAAAACCCTATACAGGGTCGTTATGAGAGTCAGGAGCGACTTGATGGCATGGAACAGATTCATCTGGGAAACCCTGGAAATGGCATTAGTAGTAACGCGGTATTTTCAGTGCTCCGTTAGGTTTAGAAACCCTGTTATCGTTAAGTGCATTTGAGTCAGTTCTGACACACAGCAACCTGTACAGGGTTCCCAAAGAGCAGTGGGTGGGTTTGAACCACCAACCTTGTGGTTAGCAGTCCAATGCTTATCCTACACCAGGAAGGCAGTAATGAGGCAACAATTAAAGAGACCTTAATGGGCAGGTCTGCACAAGTCTAGAGAGGACGGAGGAGAAATGCCAGCAGCTTCAGCCAAGCTTGCTGGGAACCTTGAGCATTCTGTGTTCCTAGGAAAAAGATCCTGAATTTCCTAAAGGACTGAGCCTTCAAGGCAGACAATATCAGATATGTTAGAATCCAGGACCCTCTGGAGACATGGACGCATATGCTGAATCCAGCCATTCCTGAGGTCTGATCCATCCCTAGTCACATGATCAAATAAATCCTCTTCTGTGCTTCAACAGGGTAGTATTTTTATTACCTATAATTTAGTTCTCTTACAATACAGGAGCTTGTTAAGAACTGAAGGAAGGATTGGATGTGAGCTAATAAAAGGATTGGGAGGATACAGCGCTCCGAAGAGCTACAGGAAGTTAGGTAGGTGGAGCACAGATTTTGTCAGCACATAAACTGAACTAAAGTCTGAACCTCTCTGCCCTAATTTGAATCAGGGGAAAGTCTATTGAACCGTATTCACTTAAAATCATTAGAGCAGCTCTCACCCACCCCTGCACTTCAAGATACCAGCACTTAATGGTAAAATGTTTGGGGTGCCTGGATTGAAAACCACCACACACAATAATAAAATTCTACCCAACTCCAAATGGCATGAACCAACTACACACAAAGAGAAAAAATGAAGCCCCTGTGGATTGAGGATTATTAAGTATGAAGTATGTTTGTCAGGAAAAAACCTTTATTTATATAAACAGTAGAAGTATCGCCATGGTAACGCGACTTGATTTGCTCTGCAGCTCATAAAGACCTCACAGCCAAGTCGCTGCCTCCTTTTTCACTGCTAGCCTACATTTTTTAAAACATCTCCAGCCAAAATTCCATGATCTGCCTTGCTCAGTTTCCAGGCTCAAAAAATATCGCTTAAAAAATACTGGAGTGCGGGTTGAAGCCACTGCCAAAGCTTCTAAATGAAAGCTCATTTCTCACACACACTCTCACACACAAAGACAGATTTTGTTTGCCAACCTACAGTATGCTTTTCCTTTTTGATGTGACCCAAGATTCCCTAGGCCTTAAAAGCTTGCAGCACCAATTAGATAAAAATTAACATATGACCCAGCCATGAAGATATGAAACCTGGGTTACATATTGTAATCCGGGTTTCACGTGGCTCGGTTTTTCTCCTACCTACTCACAAGGTCTTTAAGCAGTTACCTTCAAGGTCAACGCCCATTCACAGTGACCCCATGTTTTCAAGGCTGTGATCTTTTTTTTTTTTTTTTTTGCAAGATCAACAATTAATTCATTGCAAATGTCTTTTTTTTTTTAGCGTTCTATACCTTTTATTTATTTATTAATTTTTTAGCACTTTGTGAATTATGTGA
>NW_006408570.1:5771170-5778438 GCF_000296735.1 Chrysochloris asiatica | reverse complement strand
CTGGGTAGGGTTCCGTTCTCCACTCCTCTCCTTTGATGGCCCCAGGGACCTCCGCTCCTAGACTGCAAGGTTAATCACTTCCTTCCCTCTGCCCCAAAATGTCCACCTTTACATTTCCAGCCCTCACAATCAGTCCTGATAACAATTATTCACTATTGTATCGCAAGAGACCTATCTGCATCTCTTCATCAGCCCTGACTAGGCAGAATGGATACTACTCAGTGGACAGTCTACCTTCCTCCACGCCCTCTGGATCTAGGTTCCCTCTTGAAAGCTTGTAAACCAGTCACTTGTTGCCTCTGTAGCCCTCCCCCACCCCCCATTCTGGGTAACCAATGTCCAAGTTGCCCATCCCTGTCCTTTCTGTGTGCGGAGGACGTGGGAATGATACTCGCTGTGAAGATTTGTTCACTCTTTTGAGCTACTGCTTCCATAGGTGTAGGTCAAGTTCATCAAATAAGCCTGTGATCTTTTAATAGAAAACCACCAAGCCTTTCTTCCAAGGTTCCTCTTGGTGGATTCGAACATCAACCATTTAGCGAAGGGTTATTATTAAGTGCCATCGAGTTGGTTCTGACTCATAGCGACCCTGTATAGGGTTTCTGAGGAGCAGCTGATGGATTTGAACCACCAATCTAGCAATTCAAACCAACATTGCAGTCCAGTGCTGATCCTACAGCACAACACTAGTTAGTTGTTGTTGTTAAGTGCTGTCAAATCGATTCCAACCCAGTAGTCAGATGTGAAAATGGACATGCATCTTACCTCACAAGGGGGGAGGAACAGAATCCACATCAGGCCAAGGAAGCCTCCGCTGAGGTTGCAGACATGCCTCCACCTTCTCTACGAATTCTGACACCAATCATCCCTCCCACGGCACCGTCTTCTCAGCTGAGTGCAAGAACCCATGACGAAGGCTACACAGAACTCAGACATCATACAATTACAGGGTTTCTTAGAGAAGTCAACAGATTATAATTCAGGATTAGAAATGCTCAGGACACAGTTCTTTCAGTTAGGACAGCTTCTTCCCAGCTGTTACTGGCTTCTCAGTAATGGCCCCCTTGGCCTCTGCTTTACTCCACAATGTCATAAAGCTTTCCTGGCTGATGAATGTCCAAAAGGCACTCCACTCGACTTTATGCCTCAGTCCGGAGGTACTCAGCTCACTCAGCTCTAACTCCCTGAGTCAGCTAGTTCCCCAATTAAGAGCCTGGAGGCACCCTACTCCATGGGAGAGCCTCCTGCCCAAAGGCACTCAGCTCTACTTGCTCGGTGGGCTGGGAAGCCCACTGCTCTGTCCTGTATTCTGGTTCTCGGTTCCCCTGCAGCTACACCGCTGCTACCTCTCCAGTGTCACAGCTTCCTGTCCCTTGGTTGCAGAGGTTCAGTGCTTGGGGTCCAAAAAACACACTCCACTCCCAGTTCTCCGTTTGATGGTGAGATCCCCTATTCTGCTTCTGAGCTGGCTCGGTTTATACCCGTATTAGAGTTCCATGTTTTTATAATCACAATTAACCCTGTTAACAGTCATTCACAGCTGTCTCTTATCAGCATCTTCTTCCACTTTCTGTTTCCCAGACCCGTTAGGAAAAAGTTGTTTGTTGGGTTTTACAAAGACCGAGACTAGGAGAGGTGTTAAAAATTCCCCGCACCGCACCAGCACTTACCCATTTGTGTCCCCGGTAACTCCCTCACAAGGCCTTTATTGCTGTTGTCAAATGCCATGGAGTCTATTTTGACTTATAACAACCCCGTGCATGTGAGTAGATGTGCTCCACAGGGTTTTCTAGGCTGTAATCTTGACTGGAGCAAATCTCCAGGCATTTCATGCGTGGAGCCACTGGGAGGGTTCAAACTGCCAACCATTAGCAGTCAAGCTCTTAACTGTTGAGCCACCAGGGCTTCTGACAAGATCTTTAGCCACTGATAAAGTGTTTGTGAGTATTTTGGGGTTGTACTTAGAGGTGCCCCAGACAAATCCATTTTCAGAGGTAGGGGTGCCCGTCTCTGTACCATGACTGTTGGGTCCTGCTAGCACCTCACTCACATGGCCCTGCTCTCCCAAAGAACTCAGCCAGGCTGGCCCAGAAGATGACCCCAAGTGATAGTACCTGGCCCCTCAGGATTGCCTTCCCCAGAAGCTGAAGTCAAATTCATCAAGTCTGGTTCTTCTCACCCTCAGGAAGCTTCAACCGGCCCTCAAACAAGTGGGCTGGGGTAAGTGGGGGAGGCCAGCGTACCAGTTCACACGTCTCATCCCACTTATACCTAAGTGGAGATCCCTGATGAACCCAACAAGAGAGACCACTTGAGGATGCAGCAGTGACAGTCACCCTCTCATCTACCCACTGGAGGCAGTCCATAGGGAGATCTGGAGTCTGGTCAGCACAGTTCCAGGCAGCTAGGCTGAGAGCTGGGGAAAGAGTAGCTTCACTCCAAGCGAAAGGCAAATTGACATCAGATTATTTTCCTTCAGCTTTTCCCATTGCTTAATATTTGCCACATTGCATTCTGCATTCCAATTTCCAAAGAGACAGGAGCATTAATAATAGAAAAGAAAGAAGTGAAATGAACTGGAATAGAGAACGTTATTCTTTTCAAGTGTATCTCTATAGGTGCCATCGGGCTGGTTCCAAGCCATAACCACCTCAGGTACAACAAAACCCTGCCAGGTCCTACACCATCCTCACAATTGTGGCCATGTGTGAGGTCACAACATGTGTCAATCCATCTCTCGGGGATCTTCCTCTTTGTTGCTGACTCTCTATTTACCAAGCATGATGTTCTTCTCTAGGGACTATTCCTTCTTGATTGCATGTACAAAAAATGTTAGATGAAATCGCACCATCCTCCCTTCTTCAGCGCATTCTGGCTGTGCATCTTCCAAGATCAACTTATCAGTTCTTCTGAAAGTCCCTGGTATATTCAATACACTTCACCAACACCAAAACTCAAATGCATAAATCTTCTGTCTGTCTTACTGTCTGGCTTTCGTATGCATAAGAGGTCAATGAAATATCATGACTTGAGTCAGATGCACCTTAGTCCTCAAAGTGAAATATTTGTTTTTCAACACTTTAGAGAAATGGGAAACATCTGGCCTGGCAACTGTATAAGGTCTGGCCCTGCCAAGACAATCGCAGTTCTAGCCATCACATTGGTTGTTGTTGTTAAGTGCCATCAAGTTAGTTTCAACTCTTAGAGACCCTATATAGGTTTCCAAGGAGCAGCTGGTGAATTTGAACTACCACCTTGCAGTTCAAACCAACCTTGTGGTCCAGTGCTTATCCTTCAATGCCACACCAGGACTCCAGCAGGCTAATGATTAGGCTGATAATTTTGTTTGGCCCCTTGTATGATGTTATAAATACCCAAATGGCCTTTAGCAGAAAAGGTGTGGTGCTGTAGGGTCAGCAGTTCAAACACATCAGCTGTCCCTTGGAAGCCCTATATAGGGATGCTGTGAGTTGAAACCAACTCAACAGCACTTAACAACAACCACTGTGTTAGAGAGACCATCTGCAGTGGATGTATCCAAGGCAATATGTCCTTTGATTTCTTGACTGCTGCTTCCATGGACATTGACTGTGGATCCCAGTAAAATAAAATCTTTAACAACTCCCATCTTTTCTCCATTTATCATGATGTTGCTTTTTGGTCTTGTGGTGAAGATTTTTTTTATTTTCTTTATGTTAAGATATATCCATACTGAAGGAAGAAGTCCAAGGTGCATTGAAAGAATTGGCAAAGAACAAGGCACAAGAAATTTATGGAATAAAAATTGAAATCTTTCAAGAGAGTGAGACTGCACAGGAGGCACTCACTCATCTCTGCCAAGAAATTTGCAAGACAACTTATCTGGCCAACCGATTGGAATAGATCCATATTTGTGCCCATTCCAAAGAGAGGTGACCCAACAGAATGTAGAAATCATCAATCTATTAGATATCCCAAGCGAGAAAAGTTTTGCTAAAGGTAATACAGAAATGGCTACAATCATACATTGACAGAGAACTTCCAAAGGTTCAAGCTGGATTCAGAAGAGGCTGTGGAACGAGGGATATCATTGCTGATGTCCAGTGAATTTTGGCTGAAAGCACAGAATATCAGAAAGACAATTACCTGTGTTTTAGTGACTACGCAAAGGCTTTCAACTGTGTGGATCATGACAAGCAATAGACAACATTGTGAAGTATGAGTATTCCGAACACTTAATTGTGCTCATGAGCAATCTGTACATAGACCAAGAGGCAGTTGTTCAAACAGAACATGAGGAACCCTGAATGGTTTAAAAATAAGAAAGGTGTGCAACAAGGTTGTATTCTTTCACCATACTTATGCAACCTGTATGCTGAGCAAATAATCCGAGAAGCAGGGTTCTATGAAGAAAAACGTAGCATCAGGATTGGAGGAAGACTCATTAACAAACTGCGATATGCAGATGATACAACCTTGCTTGCTGAAAGTGAAGAGGTCTTATAAGTATTTAGTGATGAAGATCAAAGAGCATAGTCTTCGGTATGGATTGCATCTCAATGTAACAAAAACAAAAATCCTCACCACTGGATCAATAAACAACATTCTTATCAATGGAGAAAAGATTGAAGTTGTCAAGGACTTCATTCTTCTTGGATCAACTATCAACACTCGCAGAAGTAGCAGTCAAGAAATCAAACGACGTATTGCATTAGGCAAATGTGCTGCACAAGACCTTTTTAAAGTGTTGAAGAGCAAAGATGTCATCTTGAGGACTCGGGTGTACCTGACCCAAGCCATGGTATTTTCAATAACCTCATATGCATGCGAAAGCTGGACAGTGAATAAGGAAGACCGTAGAAGAATTGATGATTTTGAGTTATGGTGTTGGAGGAGAATATTGAAAGTGCCATGGGATGCCAAAAGAACCAACAGATGTTAGAAGAAGTGAAACCAGAGTACTCCTTGAAGGCCAAGATGGCCAAACTTCATCTCTCATACTTTGGACATATTGTCAGGAGGGACCAGTCACTGGAGAAGTATATCATGTTTGGTAATGTGGAGGGTCAGAGAAAAAGAGGAAGACCTCCAACGAGATGGATTGGCCAAGTGACAGCATCAATGGACTCAAGCATGGCAACAGTCGTGAAGTTGGTCCAGGTCTGGCAGTGTTTCGTTCTGCTGTGCATAAGGTCGCTGTGAGTTGGTACCAACTCAATGGTGCCTAACAACAATGCCTGGGATATCAACCTTTATGCTTTCCATTTCATTTTTTACAATTTCCCATTTTCCTTGATTCCTACTTTGTATATTTATGTTTGATTTTTACTGTATGTAAGCAGCTGTTTCTTCTCATTTTAAGTCATACCACATCAGCAAATGAAGATTCCAAAAGCTGTACTTCATCTACACCATTAAGGCCAACTCTACTTTAAGAAGGTAGTATTTTGAGAGCCTTCCAACTTGACAGGTTTATCTTCTATCGCTATACCAGTGTTCCACTGCTACTAGTAAGGTTTTCACTGGCCCATTTTTTGTTGTTGTTTTGTTTTTGTTTTTAAATGTTTGAATTTTTTTTTTAAAGTTTTTATAGGAGCTCTGGTAGTGTAGTGGTTACGAATCAGGCTGCAAACCTCAGGGTCAGCAGTTCGAAACTACCAGCTCTTCCGCAGGAAAAAGATGAGGCTTTCTGCTCCTGTAAAGATTTATAGGCTCAGAAACCCTGTGCAGGGTCGCTGTGAGTCAGAACCGACTCCACGGCACATAACAACAACAACAACATTATGAACTGAGTGATAGTTTACATGGGAGAACTTCAGGTTTACACTCATCCTATGGAATTTCATTTCATTGCAATGATTAAAATCTCCAAGCATCATTATTCAACAGTATTTGCTTCTATTCCCTGTTGTTTTTGTTGTTTTGTTTTGTTCTTTTTTTGGATGTACACCAAAACGCTCAGGAATATACAATCATTCAAACAACCAAAGTGCACATTCTGCAAGCCTGCCTCCTAGCTGCCAGCACACAGTCTTTTTCTTTCTATGAGTCCAGAGTCCTCACCTGTTCTATCTAGCCATGTCATCATCTCTCCCTCCATCTCTGACGTTGCTGCCGCTGCTGCTGCTCTTCTTCTTTGATGGTCCTACGGTGTAATATTCCTGGACTATAAGATTAACTACTCCCCCCTTTCTGTTATAAAATGTCTACCTTTACAATTGTGACAATCGCAATTAGTCGTGATAACAATTACTCGTTATTGAATAATAAGAATCTTATCCCCATCTCCTTTCACCAGACTCGTCTAGACAAGAAGAAAACTATTCAGTGGGGATTCTACCTTCCCCTGCACACTCTAAAACTAAACTCCCGCTTAAAAACTTGCAAGTCACTGGCCCATATTTTTCTAAGTAGATCACAAAGTCATTCTTCCTATAGTCTGTCTAAGTCTGGAAGCTCCACTGAAACAGGCCACCTTGGGGTATTTGAAATAAAAGTATATCAGAGGCATCCCTTCCAGCATTACAGCAAAAATCAAGCCACTGCAGTATGAAAAATTATAAAAAGTGGATATTTATTGTTGACCAAGTATGTCTTGTCCTGATTTTTCTTAACAATAGCAAAACAACAACAAAACAGTTGGATATTTAACTAGAGCCACAGAAATACAGTAAGACTGTCAACAATTCTGTTTAAGTTATGTGCTATTTAGTCAAATTCCACCTGCTCCCTTGGCCATGTGTATGTGTGGTAAATGTATAACAAAACATTTTCTGTACCAACAATCTTCATGTAAGCAATTTAATGACATTATTTATGTTCATCATGTTGTTCAATCACCACCCTCAACCATTCCAAGTTTTTCCATAATGTTTGGTCAGATTTTGAAATCCTCTTTTATTCTTACTGGACTTTCAATAGTGTGGCTTACTTACAGATTAACTATGATCTGTATATGTGCATAGTTGGTATCGTGCCTGGTGCATAAGAAGTTCTCAGACAGTATGTCTCGTTTCATGAGATAAACCACAAAGTCTTGTGGTACCAGGTCAGGAATGGACCCTGGGACCTACCAAGGAAGGAGACTGTTGCCATGGTATTTGAGTAACCAAGGTAGATTCCAGATGATTCAGCATGAACGTGCACCAACTGGGAAGACTCCAGAGACAGTGTGTCTCAGATAAGTCTGTTTCAGGGAGTAAGAAACAGTGTAAACTCTAAGACTCCTAAATATACCGCATGGGGAGGTGATAGTCTCTCAAACAGATGGTGCTGGCAGAACTGGAAAA
>NW_006408570.1:5765361-5769708 GCF_000296735.1 Chrysochloris asiatica | reverse complement strand
TCTGCCTATAACTGATTGGAATACCTAAAATGGGGCTACAACGTGCCTAGTGAAGGAGGCTTCCTGCAGAGCCTCTGCATTACATAAGACTATAGGTGGAATCCTGAACCACATCCAGAATCTTCTAAGGTGGGAAATTTCCACTTGAAAGGACTAGCACAACAGCCTGGAGCAACTAGAAGAACAGAAGATATTTCTTGAAAGAAAGACCTACAGGAAAAATATAAAACAATATAGGCAGACCGACTGTTACTACAAGAACAAGCAAGTTGCTCGGCCAGGACACATCAAGGCAAGTGGTAGGGTCCCCTCAGAGCAAACCCCCTTCCAAGACTAAGACTCAATGGGAATACACACTCTGATTGGTGACCATGTTCATCACCGATAAGGGGAAGTGAGGGAAAAACAGCAATGAAGTTGCAAGCTAAGCCCTACAACATTCAATAGACTCCTGTGAACCCAGGTGGAGACCTGGTTGGCCAGCAGTGTGGCAAGACCTGGGGACTCTTGGGCCCAGAGTCAGTGACATAGCCACAGTGGACTAGAGTGGAGAATGAAGCATCCAGCTGATAAGAAGAGAGGGCATATGCACAAGAACACCCACACTTACAGATAATACCCACTTGACCTGGCTTCAATGACCAGATGATCAGAGCTCAACCAGAAGAATAAAGAAGAGGCAAAAAAGAGTACTCTGATACAATTTGATGAACTTGACCTACACCTGTGGATACAGTAGTTCAAAAGAGGGAACAAATCATTACAGCAAGGATCATTCCCACCCCCTCCACACATTGAGGGGACAGGGATGGGCAATGTGGACATTGGCTACTCACAATGGGGGTGCTATAAAGGCAAGAAGTGACTGGCTTACAAGCTTTCAAGGGGGAACCTAGATCCAGATGGCGTGGAGGAAGGTAGAATCGCCACTGAGTATGATCCAATCTGTCTAGGCGGGGCTGATAGGTCTCTTGTGATACAATAGTGAATAATTGTTATCAGGACTGCTTGTGAGGGTTGGCAATGTAAAGGTAGACGTTTTGTAGCAAGGAGGGGAGTGATTAACTGTGCAGTCTAGGAGCGGAGGTCCCTGGGACCATCAAGGGAGAAGAGCAGAAAGCGGGACCCTACCCAGAGAAGCAGTGATGCCTGAGATGGAGGCAGAGACGATGACGTGGAGAAATGGAGCAGCTGGGGACTTTAGACACAGAGAGGAAGATGGGCTGTGTGCTGACGACCAGGAGATAGGCTTGTAGTGTATACTCTTTGGTTGGTTGATGATGTATGGAGGGGAATGTAACCATAGCAATGAAACAGTATATGATAGGATGAATGTAAAACTAATGTTCTCCCATGTAAACTGTCACATAATTCACAATAAAACATTAAAAAAAAAAAAAAAGCCCTAGTAGTGCAGCAGTTAAGCTCCCAGCTGTTAAACAAGTAGGTGGTTCAAACTGACCCAGTGGTACCTGATCATGTGCTTATGTGAGATTCCAAACTGAACCTGTTGCCATCAAGTTGATTCCAACTCACAGTGAGCCTGTAGGACAGAGTAGAACTACACTCGTAGGATTTCAAAGACTATAAATCTTTATAGAAGCAGACTGCCTCATCTTTCTTCCACAGAGCGGCCGGTGGGTTCAAACCCACAGCCTTTGGTTAGCAGCCCAATGCTTAATGCACTGTGTCACCAGGGTTCCTCCTGTAAAGAGTACAGCCTATGAAACCCTATGAGTCAGTTCTCCTCTATCACATGGAGTTTCCATGTGTTAAAACCAACTAAGTGACACCTCACAATGTTAAAAACAAGTCTAGAAAATCCTTTGGGGCAGGTCTACTACTTCACTTGGGGTCATCTTAAATTGAAATTGACTTGATGATGATACTCAACAAGTAGTTTGGGGGTCATGAGGCTTTAATGCCTTCCCATTGCTCATAGGATGACCTGCCAATGTTACCATGTCTATAGGCAATGGGAAGACATTAGAGATTTTAAACCATGAAATGACATGATTGGATGCACATTTCAGAGAAACCATTATACATATCCAGTGTCCATGCTGGGGTCGTGGCTGGGAATGGTGAGAGTTGCAGAGAAGTTAGAACACTGAGCTCAGACATGTGATACTCAGCCACACAGAAATGGAGTTCTGCTACACTGATAACCTCCTGACAAGGACAAACCTTGAAAACATTATGCTGAGTGAAATAAGTCTATCATTAAAGGGCAAATATTGTATGGTCCCACTCATGTGAGATATCGCGAGGTTGGCCCAGGATAGGGCAGTGTTTCGTTGTGCTGTGCATAGGGTCGCTATGAGTCAGTACCAACTCAATGGCACCTAAGAACAACAACAAGGCAAGTCAAGTGTGTGCAGACCTAAGATTATTAGTGGTCACCCGGGTTGGGCAGGAAGGAGGAGGAAAGGGAGACTCATTGCTTAGGTGACACTGAGTTTCTGTTGAAGGTGATAGAAAAATTTAGAAATGGATAATGGTGTGATAGTTGAATGTGATAAACATGTTATTGAATTGCACATGTTTAGAATGCTAAAACGGTAAGTGTTTTGTTACATATATATTTACCACAATTAAGATATGGGGAAAAATAAGTTAGTGACAAGGAGACTAGGGCTCAGACCCCAGCTCTACTATGAAGCAGCTCATCAGGGGCTTGTCATTTGGACAGGCTTAGCCATTGTTTCCCCATTTGTAGAATGGGATGCTATTAGTTTCCTACTGCTGATTGCCACAAACTTGTTGTTTTTGAGTGTTGACAGGATTGCATTCTTTCTGAAAGCTCTAGGGGAGAATCCATTTCCTTGCCTTTTCCAGTTTCTAGACACTGCCTTCACTCCTTGACTGAGACCCGACCAGTCCCATGGTCCCCTTCCATCTTCAAAGCCAGTAACAACCAAATGAGCCTTTCTCATGATGTCGTCTCTCTGATCAGATCCTTCTGCCTCCCTTTTCCCCAGTTAAGCACGCATGTGATTACATTGACTTCACCCATATTATCCAGGAAAGGCTTAATTTTAAGGGCAGATGATTAACACTCTAACTCTTGCCATGTAATGTAACATAGTCAAAGGTTCCTGAGGTTAAAGTATAAACATATTTGTAAGGCCTCTATTCCACCTATCCCATGGGATAATAATGTTTTTCACCTAATATTATAAGGAAATTAAATGAACCAATGCATATTAAGTTTCTAACAGCATTTTGCAGGATAGTCAATGAATGGTTCTTAGTTTCCTTCCTTTTTCTGTCCTTTTGAGGACTTAGGGCTACAACAATAGCAGTCCAGAGGAAGAGAATGGTGCACACGAGTGACTCGTTAGATACAGAGGCAGAAGGAAATGTTGACGATTTCTAAGTTTGTAATGTGATAAACTTAAAAAAAGAAATGTGGTCACTGGGGCAAATTACTCTGCTATTTGTATTACCAATTTGGGCTTTATAACTCCCACTATCATCTTTTGGAATCCTGGTGTGACAATGTAGGATAAGCATTGGACTGCTAAACAAAAGGTTAGCAGTTCAAACCCACCAACTGCTCCTTGTTGTTGTTGTTGTTAGGTGCCAATGAGTCAGTACCGACTCATAGCAACCCTATGCACAACAGAACAAAACACTGCCCAAGAGGAACAAACAAGATGGTGGATTGGGTGAAAGTGCAGTAAAGGAGCTCCGCCAGCAACAACACAGAATACTTGATCAAAAAGGCTCAGGGGATGGTCCCAGAACTCTGAACCACATATAAAGGAATATTTAGAAGGGTGGAAGGCTTACAGTTGGAGGAATTTGTGGCAGAAGCAAGAAATCCATTGCTTTCTAATTCAAGATGCTCAGCTGCTCGAGGAGCCGCCATCTTGGGTGAGACCAAGTGGAGGAAGGATCTGAGCGGCCACAGATGCCTGGCAGAACTACAGAGATAAAGGTGTGGACATTCTTTTCTTTTGGTAGCTGTTCATTGGTCCATTGCTGACTGCGTACCTCCATTCAGGTGACTATAGGGGTGCCTGAGCTAGTGGGCACCCCAGCCCCACTCTCGGAGGGTTCTACTACGCATGCACACAGATCTCCTTGACATTTAAAGAGACAGTTTCCAATTAAAACCAAAAGGCCACAGTCGGCCCTGAACTGTTTACAACTAGAAACAAGGCCTAAACGGGGACTGTGTAGTGGGACAAGCAGACAAAAAAGGAAATAAGCCGAAAATTAAATCCTACATTACCTCAAAACGGCCAACAGTGGCATCTTGAAATTTTTCAAGAAGAAGAGTGAAAAGGGAAGCCCATTTCCTGATCACATCTACCTGGAGGCAATCAGAAAGCATAAAAA
>NW_006408570.1:5758050-5762808 GCF_000296735.1 Chrysochloris asiatica | reverse complement strand
ATGGAGGGGATTATAATCAATGTAATGAAACAAGGTATATGATTTGTTTAATGTAAAACTGATGATATGCCCTGTAAACTTCCACTCAATCCACAATAAAAACCTAAAATTAAAAAACAAAAAAATCAACACTGCCCAATTCTGGGCCAACCTCACAATTGTTGCCATACTTGAGCCCACTGATGCTTCCACTTTGCCAATCCATTTTGCTGGGGGTCTTCCTCTTTTCTCTCACCCTCCCCCTTACCAAACATGATATCCTTCTCCAGCGACTGCTCCCTGATGACAATATGTCCCAAGTATGAGAGATGAAATTTGGCCATCCTAGCCTCCAAGGAGACCTCTGGCTGCACTTCTTCCAACACAGATCTGTTGGTTCTTTTGGTAGCCCATGGCACTTTCAATATTCTCCTTCAACACCATAACTCAAAAATATCAATTCTTCTATGGTCTTCCTTATTCACTGTACAGCGTTTGCATGCATATGAGATTATTGAAAACACATGGTTTGGTTCAGGCACACCTTAGTCCTCAAGTTGACATCTTTGCTCTTCAACACTTTAAAAAAATCTTTTAAAAAAGCAGATTTGCCTAATGCAATAATACGTTGTCTGACTTCTTGACCTTTGCTTCCATGAGTGTTGATAGTTGATCCAAAAAGAATGAAGTCCTTGACAACTTCAATCTTTTCTCCGTTGATAAGAATGTTGTTTATTGATTCAGTGGTGAGAATTTTTGTGTTCTTTACTTTGAGATGCAATCCATACTGAAGGTTGTGCTCTTTGATTTTCATCAGTAAATATTTTAAGTCCTCATCACTTTCAACAAGCAAGGTTGTATCCTCTGCATATCACAGGTTGTTAATGAGTCTTCCTCCAATCCTGATGCCATGTATTTCTTCATATAACCCAGGTTCTAGGATTATTTGCTCATCATACAGGTTGAATAAGTATGGTGAAAGAATACAACCCATTCAGTGTTCCCATGTTCTGTTTGAATAATTGTCTCTTGGTTCAGGTACAGATTTCTCATGAGCACAATGAAGTGTTCAGGAATATTCATACTTTGCAATGTTATCCATAGCTTATCATGTTCCACACAAATTGAAAGCCTTTGTGTAGTCAGTAAAGCATAGGTAAACGTCTTTCTGGTATTTTCTGCTTTTAGCTCCTCAGAAACCTATAAAGGGTAGCTATGAGTCCGAAGCAACTCAACAGCACTTAACAACAACAGCAAAATCTTTTAGGACTCAACATCTGAGGAGGGAGGTGTGCAGAGGTGGGGTTAGAGACATGGCATATGAAGAAAGGGAGTGTAAATGGAAATGCTCTCATGTGATATTAACCAGAAGCTGTCCCCTACCCATCCACACCCAGGAGATCAAAGTAAGCTGCATTGGTGCTTATTTAGCACACTAGAAGAAGAGAACTCTAAGAAATTAAACCATGAACTGGACTTGGTGCAGATTTAAACCTAAAATTTACATAACTTTTATAAAACATCAAGCAATTAATCTTCTTTAAGTAATTCTGACCTGGTAGAGTTCTCAGGTACCTCACAGAAGCAAACCACCTCTGAAAGAAGACACATTCAATCTAAGCCTCAAAGAATTTCCAAAAATAATTTTTTTTTAATGAGCAAATCACAGTAAAAACTAACAGAACACCAAGTGGCAAAACATCAAGAGAGAACTGCTACAGAAACAGCAGCCAGCCCATTGAAGATATCAGATACAGATTTAAAATCAACTCTGCGTATCATATTTGAGAATGTAGAAGATGAATAGAAATGGTTGGAATGGCCAGTGTTTTATTACATATATTTTATCACAACAAATTTAGGATAAAAAGCACATATGAGCAAGCTGGAGTCCTGGTGTGGCACTGTGGGTTAATATGCTGGACTGCAAGGTTGGTCTGAACCACACAAGGTCTGTGGTTCAGGTTCACCAACCGCTCCTTGGATACCCTATACAGGGTCGCTATGAGTAGGAACCAACTTGACAGCACTTAACAACAATATGAGTAAGCAGGAGATAAATGAAATTGAAATTCTCCTAGATTCCTGGTGTGGCACTACGGAATAAGCACTGGACTGCTAACTGCAAGACTGGCAATTCAAACCCACCTCAGAAACCCTATATAAGATCTCTATGAGTCAGAACTGACTCGATGGCACTTAACAAAAGTGACAACAAAGTCCTAACATATGGAGACCTGGGGTCTTTAGGTTGCCAACAAGGAAAAACATTCATCATTTCATCATTTAATATGAAATTTGCTCTATTGTTATGAGGTGCCGTTGAGTCAATTCTGACTCATAATGACACTATGAACAACAGGTCAGAACTCTACCTGGTCCTGCACCAGTCTCACGATTGTTATGTTTGGGCCCATTGCTGCTGCCACTGTATCACTCCACCTAATTGGGGGTATTCCTCTCTTTCACTGACCATCCATGGAACCAAGCATGATGTCCTTTTCCAGGGACTGGCCCCTCCCAATATCATGTCTTAAGTATTAGAGGTGGAGTCTTGCTATTCTGGCTACACACTGTTCTTCTGGCCGTCCCATGGTACTTCCAATATTCTTCCCCAACACCACAATTCAAATGCTTCGATTAGTCTTTGATCTTCCTTAGTCATAGTTCCATGTTCACAAGCACATGAAGCAATTGAAAAACTATGGCTTGGGTCAAGGCACATCTTAGTCCTGAAAGTTCTTTACCACTTTAGAGAGTTCTTACGCAGCAGATTTTCCCAATACAACACATCATTTGATTTTTTGACAATGGTTCCACAAGTGTTGATTGTGGATCCCAGCAAAATGGAGTCCCAGACAAAGTCTACACTCATCATAGGATAACCACGTCTCAACTGCAAAATCACATCCTGTCCACTTGGCTGAAAGCAGAGAACATCAGAAAGACGTTTACCTGAGCTTTATTGACTATGCAAAGGCTTCTGATTGTGTGGATCATGACAAACTATGGACAACATTGCAAAGTTTGAGTATTCTGGAACACTTTAATTGTGCTCATGAGGAATCTCTACATGAGTGTGTTCTTCCCTTTTGGTTTTCTGACCCCAGGTCTTTGCACATTTCATTCTAATGCTTAACTTTGTCTTCTCGAGCTGCCCTTTGTAGTTCTTCTGTTCAGCTCTTTGACTTCCTCATTTCTATCATTTGTTTTAACTTCTTTACACTTAATAAAGTTTCAGCGTCTTTTCTGACATCCATTCTTTTCTTTTTCTTGTCTTTGGTCTTTTTAATGACCTTTTACTTTTCTCCTGTATAATATTTTTGATGTCATCCCACAATTCTTCTGGTCTTCAGACATTAGTGCCTAATGCATCAAATCTGTTCTTGAGATGGTTTCTAAATTCAGGTGGAACATATATAATTAAGGTCATATTTTGGCTCTAGGTTTTTACAAATGCCCTTTATCAAGTTAAAGAAGTTGTTTTTCTCTTCCTCGTTTGCTGAAAGTTTAGAAAAATTATTATTAATCCCATATGTCTACTGAGTTTTATCAAATACTTTTTCTGCATCATTGAGATAATCGTATTATTCTCCTCTTTTAGTCTTTTAGTCTTGTCTTCCTGGGATAAACTCAACTTGGCTACTTTCAGACTGTAAATTTCCTTCTAAGAGTTGCTTCAGGTTGTGATATGTAATATTTTCACTATTTAATCCAAGGTATTTTATTTCCACTATGAATTCTTCTTTGACTCATGAGTTGCTCAAGTGTTTAATTTCCAGACATATTGTTTTAGTTATCTTTATGTTACTGATATCTACAGTGGTAACAGAATGTGCTCTGAATTATTTTAATCTTTTATATCTTGTGGATGCTTAGTTTTCACCTGTATTCCAATCTTTTTGCTTTTCATTTGTATTTTCTGTGTGCCAGTCCTATGTTTCTTTTTCTCATGTTTGCTTGTTGTTGTTGTTTTAAATGAAATATTTATAATCATTCAACTTTCTTTTTTTCCTGTTTCTGTTCCTGTACAGATTACTGCTGAAATGACAGTGAAATCTATGATAGTCAAAACTTGGTGGGACTGCCTTGTTTTCCTGGTCTCACAGGTTTTCCACATTTGAAAGGCTGAAGTCTTTCCAATCATCCATATCTCATTTAAGTATAAAATATTTGATGTTTGTATTTTACACAGGACTTGAAATACTTACTGATAAAGATCAAAGCCTTCAGTATAGATTCCACCTCAATTTAAAGAAAACAAAAATTCACAAGGTTGGCAGTATGCACCAGCCGCTGCACAGAAACCCTATCCAGGATCGCTAGGAGTCAGGATTGACTTGATGGCACTTAACAACAAAAACATTTGCCAGGAAATTCATCTTTAATTAATTTATCTGCAATGTCATCTATGTAATATTAATATGTAAAGTGTTTGTTTTATGGATTACTTGTCTCTGCACCAATAGAGCACCGTCTGCATTTTGTAGCTTTGAAAAATAGTCTTGATGTCTGGTATTTCCTTATTGTTCTTCTTCAGTAAAGTGTTGATTATTCTTTTATATTTTGCATTCTTATAGAAATTTTAGAAACATCAAACTACACAACATACCAAACTGCAGAGATTTTTACTGGGATTGAGTTGATTTTACAGGTAAATGGGAAGAACTTACAATTTTATCATTTTGAGTCTTCCAGTCTATGCCTGTGGTATAAAAAGAAATCTGTTGAAGAGTAGACAGGGATGGGCAACTTGGACACTGGCTAGCCAAAATGGGG
>NW_006408570.1:5744289-5757475 GCF_000296735.1 Chrysochloris asiatica | reverse complement strand
AAAAAAAAAAAAAAAGACATCTGTTGAATTAAAGTCCAACACCAAACCCATTACTACCAAGTCAATTCCACCTCATAGCAACTTGATAGGATGGAGCATAACTACTCCATGGGCTCCTACCACAGTAAGGCTTTATAGGAGCAGACAGCCTCAAGTTCTCCCATGAAGTAGCTGGTAGGTTCAAACCACCAACCTTTACAGTTAGCAGCCCAATGCTTAACTCACTGAACCACCAGCATCCCTTTTAATTTTTTATTAATTACTCTAAATTTCAATCATTGTAATCTTTAGAGGCCAAATGATGTCTCTCAAAGTTGTCCTAATCACTGGAACTTGTAAATGTTAACCTTATATGGTACAAAAGGTCTTTGTCATGTAATTAAATTAAGGATCGTGAGCCGGTGACATTATGCTGGATTACCTGAGTGGGCCCTAACTGCAACTGCATGTATGCTTAAGAGAGAGAAGCAAAGGCAGGTCTGACGCAGAAGAAGAGGTGTTAACAATGTGGCCACAGAGGCAGAGTCTGAAGTGATGCGACCACATGCCAAAGAATGCTTGCTGGCAGTCACAGAAACTGTGGTTAGAACTGCGCCATCCCTTTTAACAAAACAGGATCCTTTTTGCTGAGAAAAAGGGTATCCATGCCACACTAGGATCCCTCTTGACAAATAGTGTTGAGACTCTCAGCATGCCAAAGGGAATGCTGGGTATGGCACTGGGTATGGCACTGACTGAAACGCAACGTCATTTGAGCTTCAAGGTTGGCGGTTCAACCCCATCAGCTGCTTTCAGGAAACCCTATACACTATGAGTTGGAACTGACTCAATGGCATTCAACAATAACAATATGAATAAAAAGAAAGTAAATGAATCCCTTATTTTATACCAAACTCAAAATCAATTTAGAGTGGATTAAAAACCCAAGTGTGAAAGGTAAAGCTGTAAGAGTTTTAAAAGACAAACAGAACATATTTATGATCTTGGGAGAAGGATGCTTAAACAATTCACATAAAAACACTAAACCACAAAGGGGAAAAATGATAAATCTGACTATTTTATAATGAGTAACTTTTAAACACCACCACAAAGACAATGCTAAGACAAATCACAAAAGGAAGACACTATCTTCAATATAAACAACAAGAAATCAGGATCTATAAAGGACTATTGCAAATTAAGAAGTTAGTAATAGATCATCTAATTCTTAAAAATTGGTTTAGAAATACTTGAACAGGTTAAAATGAGAGAGAAAAAGACCTGAACATGCTTTTCATACACATACAGAAAAGTCAATTAGCATGTACAAAGATGTTCAGCATACTGATTACAAAGGAAATATAAGTGAAAATTATACTGATATAAATGCTTAAGGAGTCCTGGTGTGGCACTGTGGGTGAATGTGCTGGACTACAAAGTTGGTTTGAACTGCAAAGTCAGTGGTTCCAGCTCACCAGCTACTCCTTGGAAACCCTACACAGGGTCGCTATGGGCCAGAACCAACTCAACAGCACTTAACAACATAAATGCATAACCACCATTTGGCAAAAGCTTAAAAAGCTTTACAATTCCAAATAGTTTATAGATTTTCTTTGTTGCTGTTGTTTTAGAGTTTACTAAATCTTTATGATTTTCCTCTTTTTGCTTTTTTTGAGGAGACATTTTATTGATGTTCTTTGAGTCTACCTTATATTTTTTTTCCCTTCCAAGTTTAAAATAATCTGTTCTATGCTGAAATCTAGGAGTCCTGATGTAGTGCTTTAGGATAAGCACTGGACCACAAAGTCAGTTTGAACTGCAAGGTCAGCAGTTCAAACCCTAAACAGGGTTGCTATGAGTTGGAACTGACTCAAAGACACTTAACAACAACATCTTGAAACCTACTTGATTTCCTTCTCATTAGGAAGTTCTGTAATTACTCTTTCTTTTCACTTTGTGATTTTTGATGTTGTTGTTACAAACTGATTACTTCTGGTTCCCTATTTTTACTCTTGTATGTTTGTTTTACTTTTAGATCTGGCTTCTGGGTGGTATGGTTATGTATGTTAATCTCGGGTTGTTGTATGCTACTGTTGGTTCTCTGAAGACCAAAAAACTCAGCACAGAAAATTATGCTGAACAAAGAAATCAGCAGCACACACACACAAAACCCAGCAAAATGACTGCAATCAATTCAGACCCACTGATAATTACACTGAAAGTAAATTGATTAACTGCACCAGTTAAAAGAAAGAGTGTAGCAGAATGGATAAGAAAACAGGGCCCACTGATGTACTGTCTGTCTACAAGAGACTCACTTTAGACACCAAGACAAAAATTAACTAAAAATCATATATATCATGAATCATATGAAAATATATGAGGCTAATAGTAATCAGGAGTTCTGGTGTGGCACTGTGGGTTAATGCATCAGATTGCAAAGCTGTTTGAACTGCAAGGTCAGCGGTTCAAGCTCACCAGCTGCTCCTCGGAAACCTGATACAGGGTCGCTATGGGTCGGAATCGACTTGACGGCACTTAACAACAACAATGGTAATCAAAATGAGGAGTAGCAATGTTAAATTTTGGTAGAATAGGTTTTATAGTAAAAACCGGTATAAGAAACAAAGAAGGATATTATATAATAAAGGGCCAACTGAACAAGAGGACATAACCATAATAAATATTTGTGTACCCAATGAAAGAGCTCCAAGATACATAAATCAAACTATCATACCTGAAGAAATAGACAACTCTACAATAATAGTATTTTAATACACCACTTTTTATGAAGGACAGAAAAATAGAAAGAAACTCAACAAAGACACAGGAGTACTGAACAACACAATCAACCAACTTGGCCTCACAGACTTATACACAACACTCAAGCCAACAATAATACAATATAAAGTGCACATGAACATTCACCAGAACAGACCGTATGTTTGGCCACATGGCAAGCCTCAGTAAATTTTAAAACATTGAACTACTACAAATCATTTTCTCAGATTACAACACTATAAAATTAAACATCAACAATTGGAAGACCAAGTGGGGAAAAATCAAATACATGGAAATGGAATAAGCAGCTGCTTTAAAACTACGGGGTAATAGAAGAAATAAAAAGTGACATTTTTGAAATCCTTGAACAAAAGGAGAGGCAGGCCTTGATGGCAGACTAGGCAGGAAGGCTGTGCAGACCCTCTTCAACAAAGACACGGAAAACCAGACAAAACAGATCCAAAGGATGGGCCCAGAACTCTTGTGCTTCAGATAAAGGGATAAATATGGTGATTGAGTTCTTACCAGGAGTAAGAATTTGAACAGAAACAAGAATGGAGGTGACTTCTGCTTTGGGGCGGCCAACATGACCTGCTGCAGCCATTTGGAACAGGAGTGAATGGGTTGAGAGATCAGAGAGAGCATTCCCATTGTAGAAGCCTGTCTGCAACTTCCAGAGACAACGGTACAATGATTTATTTTTCATTTTCTCTTTCTACTCACTTCCCCTTTAGTAACCAGAGGTGAGACCGGTACAAGGAAGCACCCCCAAGGAAGGCCCCCACATGGAGGCAATAGCTGGGCACATAATCAGAGAGGGAGGATATAACAGAAACAGCCTACACCAGCAGTCTCTTCCAAATCAGACCTAGCCAAGCCTGAGCTGGCGCTCACCAGGAGAAGCAGCTGAACAGACTTGAGGGAAAGAAAAAAAGGGGAAAGGAAAGGAAAAAAAGCTGGGTAAAGAGACACAAGTGGACCCTCTTGAAATTTCTCAGGTGGTTGTGAAGGCAAGAGTCCACTAGGTGGTGATAAAGAATTAAATCTTACCTTCCAGCTGTCAGTTCCTAGGTGTTTCTTTTTCCAGTTTTAGGTTTTTGTTTCTTTGTCTTTCTGTCCAGTGGGAGCATTTTCTCTTCTTGCCTCATCCAACATGAGACAGCAACTGTAGCCATATAGCTAAGCTACAACTGCACCCTCTAAAACCTCATCAATTGGGGAAAGGCCAATACCACCTGCTATATACCAAAGCAGTGACTACAACCAACATCTGCCAGATTCATTCTGAATTAAACTGTATGAACAGTGAACAAATAAGCTTATCTACTGACCACACCCACCAGGAGGCAACTGGTGAGTACCTAAGAATACACCAACACACATTCATCAACTTAATACAAATTAACACCACCAACAATGCGTAAAAAGCAACAGAAAAGTTCTGTGCTCACATGCACAAACAAGGCAGAGTGGCTCAAATGTATGACCAAGAGGAAGAGCTAGAAAATTATTTTGAGGGAGAAGAGGCTCTGGAGCTAGCTGAAAAAAATAATTCAGGAAAATGATAATTGAGGTATATCCAAATGTTCTACAGAAAGGCCGAGGAAAACAAGAAAGAATTCAGAAAAGTGTTGCAGGAACAATCAAACAAAATAGAGACAGCATGGGAGACAATAAAAATCCATGAATGAAATAGAGAATAAAAATACAACATACCAAAACCTTTGGGGCACAACAAAAGCAGTGCTTACAGGCAATTTTTTACAATAAACTCACACATCCACAAAGAAGGGGAAAAGCAACATCTCCAACAATTAGAAAAGAACAGCAAACTAAGACTACATTTAACAGAAGAAAAAAAAATTAGTGCAAAAATAAATGAAACTGTTATCATGACTATCGTGACTGTCACACTTGTAAAGGTAGAAGTTTTGTAACAAAAAAAGGGGAGTAGTTAATCTTACAGTCCAGAAATAGAGGACCCTTGGACCATCAAGAGAGAAGCGCACAAGCAGAGTGCGGGACCTTATCCAGAGAAGCAGCAGCACCAGTGATGGAGGCAGAGATGGGGGCATGGAGAGGGGGAGCGGCTAAGGACTCTAGATTCATCAACTAAGAAGAGAAGGACTAAGAACTGGTGGCCAGGAGCAGACTTGCAGAATGTGCCCTTTGGAGATGTAATTTATTATATATGCCTGAGTGGGTTTTTTTGTTTGTGTGTTTTTTAAAAAGCTAAAGTGGATAGAGAGAAATACTTTTAACTCATGGTATATGGAAGGGATTATTATAATCAATATAATGAAACAAGTTATATGAATGGTTCAATGTGAAACTGACGATGTGCCCTGTAAACTTTCACTCAATCCACAATAAAAACCTTAAATTAAAAAAAAAAAAAAAAAAAAAAGCTAAAGTGGATAGAAATACTGTTTAACTGATGGTACATGGAGGGGATTATAATCAATGTAATGAAACAAGGTATATGATTTGTTGGATGTAAAACTGATGATATGCCCTGTAAACTTTCATGCAATCCACAATAAAAACCTTAAATAAAAAAAAAAGAAAGAAAATAAATAAATAAATAAATAAATGAAATAGAAAACAACCAAATCAACAAGGTAAGAAGTTGATTCTTTGAAAGGATTAATAAAATTGACAATCCACTAGCAAATCTAACAAAGGAGAAGATGCAAATAAAATGAATAAAGAATGAAATGGGTGATGTCACAATAGAACCAACAGAAATAAAAACCATAGTAACAGAGTATTATAAATAAATGTTTTCCAACAAACTTGGAAATCTAGAAGAAATGGACAAATTTCTAGGCTACCTACTTAAACTAACATGGACTGAAGAAAAATTCAACAGACCCATCCATAACCAAAAAGAAATTGATCAGGTCATTTTAAAACTTTAAACAAAAAAATTCCAGGCCCAGACAGCTTCACTGGTGAATTCTACCAAATTTTCAAAGAAGAGCTAACACCAATTTTACTCAAATTTTTTCTTAGTATAGAAATGGATGGGAAACTCCCAAATTAATTTTTATGAAGCGAGCATAACTTGATACTAAAATCCAGTGAAGACAATTATAGACCAATATCTTTCATGAGGGCTTCTGGTGTGGTGCTGTAGGATCATCACTGGACTTCAAACAATGGAAGGTCAGCAGTTCAAACCCACCAGCTACTCCTTGGAAACCCTATGAAGGGTTGTTGAGTCTAGAACTGACTTGATAGCACTTAACAGTCCTTTATGAACACGATGCAAAAATTCTCAACAAAACCCTAGCCAGTAGAATCCAACAATATATCAAAAAATTAATACATCACGAGCAAGTGGGATTAATACAAGGTATGCAAGGAGTCCTGGTGTGGCGCTGGAGCATAAACACTAGACAACAACGTCAGAGGTTCAAACTCACCAGCCATTCCTCAGCAACCCTATACAGTGTCACTAGGAGTTGTAACTGGCTTGATGGCACTTAACAACAAACACAAGGATGGTTCAGCATTAAATAAACAATCAACATGACCCTCCACATAAATGAAAGAAAAGAATCACATGATCATATCAATTGATGCAGAAAAAACATCTGACAAAATCCAACCATCATTCCTAATAAAAACACTAAACAAATAGGAATAGAAAGGCAATTCCTCAACATAATTCAGGGCACGTGTGATGCTATAAAACAAGAACTGGACTGCTAACCGTAAGGTTGAAGGTTCACACCCACCAGCACCTCCTTGGATACCCTATACAGGGTCACTATGTATCAGAACTGACTCGAGAAAACTTAACAACATTCACAAAACCAACAGCCAACATTATTTTCAAGGGAGGGAAACCAAGCATTCTCCTTTAAATAAAAACTAGACAAGGCTGCCCTTCATCACCACTACTATTCAATAAAGTGCTGGAATTCTTAGCCAGAGTTAGTTAGAAGGCAAGAAAAGTAAATTAAAGGCATTCAAATGTCAAAGAAGTTAAACTCTATTTGCAGATGACAATCTCAAGGGCTCAAATGAAAGGTCCAGTGAAGTGACAGGTGTAAGATCAACATACAAAAATTCAGTTGGATTCTTTTACATTAATAGAAGGAGCTCAGAAAAGAAAATCAGGAAAATAATAGCATATACAATAGCTACCCCAAAAATGAAATACTTACCAAAAAAAATCTAACCAGAGAAACCATATTGATTTTAAAAAATTTTAAGGCTCTCAAAATGCAAAACTTGCAATATACAAAAAAAGAGTAAAGGGTTCTATCCTTTCACAATACTATTCTATCTGCTTGCTAAACAAATAATCTAAGAAGCTGGAGTACATGAAGAATGCAGTATTAGTATCATTAGCAGCCTGAAATATGCAGATCACACAGCATTGCTTGCTGGAAATGAAGAGAATTTGAAGCATTTACCAATGAAGACCAAAGAGTAATTCTTCTGTATGGATTACAGCTCAACATAAAGAAGGCAAAAACCCTCACAACTGGACCAATAAGCAGTTATCATGATAAACAAAGAAAATACTGGAAGTTATCAAGGGTTTTATTTTACTTGGTTCTACAACCAACACTCATGGAAGCAACAGTCAAGAAGCAAAGGAGCATCTGATCCAAGTCATGGTATTTTCAATCATCTCCTTTGCAAGAAAAAGCTGGATAGTGAATAAGGTAGACATAAGAATTGATGCCTGTCAATTACTGTGCTGGCAAAGAATATTAAATATAGGCTGGATGATCAGAAAGAGGAATAAATGTCTTATACATACAATCAGAATGCTCCTTCAGAGCGAGTATGGTTGAGACTTCATCACACATACTTAGAACATGTTATCAGTAGGGACCAGTCCCTGGAGAAGGGAATTGTCATGGATTCACTTGTATGCCCACAAAATGTGTCAGCTGACTAGAACAAAATTCTCAGAGGTTTAGCAGTCATGTAATGATGCAATCGTGATTCTTTTTCTCACCTCTAATGGATCATATGAACATTAGTCTCCAAGACCTTGAGGCCAGAACAACTAGATAGTGTCCAGGTACCACTACCAACTGCTCGCAAAGAGATCCAACAGAAGATCCTAGAAAGAGTGGGAGAACAAACGTGGAACAAAAATCAAAATCATAAAATAGAACAGGCTTACTGGCTGGATAGACTGGTGGAACCCCAAGACTATGGTCCTTAGAAATGAACTGACCCCCATGGTTCAATATTGCACCAATTATGATATTCTTGTTCTCCTTTGGAAATGTAAATATGAGCACAAGCTTCAAGTATGGATGCTGTGTATTCAAAAGGGTGAATCCTGCTGAACAATGTCTGTTGCCAATAGACTACCCCATCCTTTTAAGTGCTCCTTTTTACTGTTCAAAAAACCTGATTAGGTTTTACCATTGAGAGCTATTTGTACACACTTTGGAAGGGAAAAGATAAGAGATCTTTCTTTTCCATGGTACCTGCAAACGGGCATCAGTGTGATGGTTAAGGTTGTGTGTCAATTTGGCTGGTACAGGGGTTCTCAATGGTTTGGCAGTTATGACGTAGTCATCTCCCATAATGAGATCTGAAATAATCACCTCCAAGATAAGATCTGCTATGAGCAGCCAATCAAAATGAAAGGGAGTTTCCTTGAGGGTGTGGCCTGCTCCCAATATATGTGGAAGCACTGACAAAACCCTCTTGCTTTCTGGTAATCTGGATCCTGCATCTGACTCATCATCTAACTTCAGGTTATTTGGACTTGAGCCTGCAGTCTGCAGTACTGCCCATCTATCCTGGGAGTCAAAGCCACTACAGCCTTTTGAATCAGCTGCCTGACATCTTAACTGCAGACCTGGCACTCAATTGCCTCTGCAACCAGCAGCCTGCCAGCTAACCTGCCAATCATGGTTTCAAGATTAGTTCAAAAAGCCTCTCCACAGACTTGGAACTTGTCAGTCTCTACAACTGTGTGACAGGAGCCATTTCCTTGAGATAAATGCGTATGTGTAGATAGACGGAGGGAGGGAGGATGTGTGTGTCCTGCTGTGGCCTTGTAAGATAAGCACTGGAATGCAAGGTCGGTTTGAACTGCAAGTTTGACAGTTCAAACTTAGCAGTTGCTCCTTGGAAACCCTATACAGGGTTGCTATGAGTTGGCACCAACTTGATGGCACTTAACAACATATATATGTTTGGCTTCTCTAGAGAACCCAGTCTAAGACAAACAGGGGATTTGCCATCAGCTTCTGGGCACCTTGCTGAGAATCACCTACCCTCTTGCTAAAATCACCAGCAGTACCTTCCCTGAAATTTCTATACTTGTAGATTTCACTGTGACCTCGG
This sequence comes from Chrysochloris asiatica, assembly GCF_000296735.1. Taxonomy (NCBI): domain Eukaryota; kingdom Metazoa; phylum Chordata; class Mammalia; order Afrosoricida; family Chrysochloridae; genus Chrysochloris; species Chrysochloris asiatica. The sequence goes on along the minus strand of NW_006408570.1, from coordinate 5,748,382 downwards.
ATCCGCATTTTCCTGGCCTTCTAAGGCCTGTGTAAACCCAATTCCTCAAATTAAATCTTTTCCTCCTGGTTAATACATAGAGTGACTTCTGATAATTTGACTGAATCCTGACACAATTATAGCACTGGAAGAAAAAAATAAGGTGGAAAATGCTCTTTATGATTACAGCTGATATTGGCAAGCATTTCATTAAGCAACTACTCTGGTGGTCATTTTGCTTAAACATTGAGAAATACTCATGTTGCTTAAAGGGCCATTTGTCCACAGCTACCTCTCACCTGACCTTTATACCAAGGGACCCACTACAATGGTAAGTAACCACTAGAGCCAAGGTAAGAGAATGGAAAACAAGAACTGCCTATTTCATTTCGTGAGTTATTCACTTAAATAATGCCCCAAGTTCTGAAGCATACATACCATCTGGGATCAAGTCAAAGCATAGTTAGGTTTTTTTAAATTTAAAAATAATATTAAAACTGTCCTATCTTCTGATTTAGGAATTGATTAAGGAATTTTTGTAGCGTAGTGGTTCTGGCTGCTATTCTAATGGTCATTAGTTCAAAACCGTATCTTCTGATTGGGGGATTACCAACATTTTCAGAGCTGATCTTAACTTCAGCATATTAAGCAACTGGAGTTGAGAATTATTCACTCATGAATCTATCTGTTGGGTGAATGATGCCTGAAACCTCACACACACACACACACACACACACACAAAAGCTCTACATGCAAAGTCCAACAGAGAAAAACACAAAAGTAGAAAAACCTGGAACAAATCGAACTGGCTAGGCATATTCATGTCTAACAAGAGAAAACCTAGAATTTAGTAATTTCTCTTGCCTAGAAACTAAGTCTTTATGTCTCAGATATTTATCATCCCATTGTTATTGTTGCTACATGCTGTTGAGACAGTTCTAACTCAAAGCGGTTCCCCAGAAGCGGCTGATGCACTTGAACCACTGCCCCTGCAATTCAAACTGACCTTGTGGTCCAGTGCAATATCCTACACTGCTACACCTTTACTTCAAGACTATGGATTATGCTTTCAAGTCCATCTCAAATTGAACTTGTCAAGGTAAAACACCAATGAGTAACAGCTGTCCTCAAGGAGGACCACAATGTCACCAAATGGAGGACGTTAGCAGAAGCAAGCTGTAATGACACTGATAAGATGTTGTATGACAATCTAAATTAGGATAGCAACCTCTGGGTCTCATAATAAAGGATGTATTAAAAGTACCAAGAAACTATACTGGGTTCACAATACTGTTTCCATCACCTCCTCTCAACTAGGATTCTCAGGGAGTATTTATTAATATGCTCTGGAAATTCTGGCAATTTCCCTTCCAAGATAAGAGTACCCTTATCTCCATTTCAAAACATGCAAAGCTAACAAAGGCAAAATTTAACCCCTAAAGATCACAAGTATACAATAGCCAATTTTTATTATTTTTTTAATCTGTGAATTTCATGATATGCCTTATTTGGTGGCTTAAGGTTTTTAGATTATTTAATACTTTTAATCATTCATTATTAATGGGAAAAATTGAAAGCATCTATAAAAATAAGCCAATTACTTTCATCCAAATAAACACACTTTAAAATTTTAAACACACATAGAGCAAATTGCTATGTAAATGGGAAGGACATTACTATAATTCTATCCAAAGAGCATTTCTCAAATTCTAAATGCTTCATTTTAATTCCATGTTTTAAATTATACATTATACAATAGCATTTTTATGAGAAAATATATAAATGAACCTTGGAATTTGAGTCAGTGAGTCATTCTACTATGAAGTTCACAAATGTGCCTTTCCTATCTCGGCTATAACCCATTAAACATACTAATCACACCCACACATATGCTGGGCAGAGGTCAGCTGTAACCTGGTTAACTTTTCTGTACATGAGTATAAGATTAGTTTATAGCTCCAGGATGCTTGTTAATAAAAGCTAAAAAATACGGGGAAAAATGATTAACCTTCAAACGAATCAAAGAAATTGAATGCTTACTTCTTCCCCTTATCTAGAAAAGCTAAAATTGTCCCCCAAATCCACTTCAATGAAAACTGGTCTCTTAACTTTTAGAGAAATTCTTCCTTGGCCATTAGTTAAGTACTCAGTTGTTGTTATGTGCCGTGGAGTCGGTTCCGACTCATAGTGACCCTGTACAGGGTTTCTGAGACTATAAATCTACAGAAGCAGAAAGCCTCCTATTTCTCCTGCAGAACAGCAGCTGGTAGTTTCGAACTGCTGACCTTGTGGTTCACAGCCCGATTCGTAACTACTATGCTACCAAAGCTCCTCAGTAAATATTAACAAAATAATTGGGGAGATTTTAGAGAAAACTGTTCATTAGGAATAAAGCTGAACTTTATGCTAAAAAAATGTGACCTGTGGTAAAAATGATCAGAGTTGGTGTGGCTGCCCGAGGCTCTGCTGCAGAGCCACCTAAGAGACAAACAGCCCATCTATTCATCCAGAGCACCCTGGCATAACTGACTCCTGCCATAGCACTAGGCACAGAGACTCTAGCTTGCTGCTTCTAAAAAGAATCACTGTTCTAATTAATGTATTGCCAGATACACAGAAACTTTAGACTTAAGATAAATGTGGTCTTGCTACTCACCTGCTTTAAACATCCTTCTTTAGCTGCACATAAAATATTATTTCAAAAACTTTAAGGCAATTTGAAAGAATCTCTACAGAGTGTGACAGCAAAAAGAAAACAGTCTTTGTTTTTTCAGTCTTTCTAAAACAACTGGAAACTTGGGATGAAGAAATGTAGTTTTTGATAATGTTTACACAACAATTTCTTTAAAAAAAGCAAAAGAATAAACGTTTGGCATCAGAAATGTTTACTAACAACTAAACTAAGTACAGAGTACACTCTTAGTACAATACAATCTTTAACACAACTACAAAAGTGTATATACTCTTCAAATGTTGGAAAATTGTTTCAAAATGCAACTCTCAGCAAGTTTTTGGTAATTTATTCACAGTTCAGGCTTAGCATCACTGGACTTATAAGACATAAGGAAGAAATAACCAGTTGGTTCACTAAACTAAACACTAAATTCAAAGAACAGAAAACTGAAACAAAAGGGTGATTCTAAAATTTCCAGTTCACAAAATGTATTATTTAAACAAATACCAAATTTTATTTGAGCAAAATCACATTCAACATAGAACATTTCAAAAGTTAACAGGATCATTTCTATATTCGTTCTTAAAACTAGTATGGAAGGTATTTTGAGAACTTCCTAACTCTCTAGCCATTATTTATGGTATACTCCATAAAATATTTGATATCAAGTTATTATATATTTAAGTTAATATGGCAGAACTTTATAGCCATGCTAATTACATGTGATTTTTACTTTAACCCTGGGCAGTACTGGTTTGAGGCTAATGTTACCAGTTTTGCTGAAGTCAGCACTGATTCAAGCTAGGGAGACAGAATGGGAAAAAAAAAGATTTGTGCTAAAACTTCTAGAGATCCTAAGAGCTAGAACAAAGTCAACTGAAATCTGTTTCCGTGGGCAAAATACTTCATTCTGGAATACCTGTATACAAAATCAATTAGTAAATGTATTAATCTCAGAAGACTAAGTTATCTTTCTTTACCAATCCTTTCAATTTCTTTGGCTTTCACAAATTTAATGTTATTAATATTTTTAATAAATACTTTTAAATGACATTGTGCTTAAGTTGTACCATACAATAGTTATAGGTAACATTAACCTTTCTTTTACTGCTATTAAAAAGAAAAGACCTTCTAGAAAATCTTCTTGGGCACACTTCTGTGCTCTCATTACCACCGTCAGACACCAGGTGCCTTGGTCCTGCATGATGGCAGAGTCTCCTTAATGCTCTGCCTCCAGACTCAGTTTCCTAATTCTTCCCCCAGAAATCAAAATAGCATAATATAGTTTTTAAAGTTTATGTTCTACATTCCAGTATTGTGAATAGTATCTGGGGTCTTATAAGATTATGCTTTGCCATCCAAGAATCAAGCATTGACCTTTATTCATTTAGAACATAAGAGAAAAAAGAAAAGCCAAGAATGAGAGAAGTAACTGGACTA
>NW_006408570.1:5728350-5744189 GCF_000296735.1 Chrysochloris asiatica | reverse complement strand
ATTTTTAATAAATACTTTTAAAAGACATTGTGCTTTTTGGAAAAATCACAAAGAAAAAGTTGTACCATAAATAGTTAGAGGTAACATTAGTCTTTCTTTTACTGCTATTAAAAAAAGACTTCATGGGCGCCCTTCTCTCTGCTCTCCTTACACTGTCAGACATAAAGTACCTTGGTCCTGGCGGATGGCAGAGCCTCCTTCATGCTCTGCCTCCAGACTCAGATTCCCGACTCTTCCACCAGAACTTGAAACCACCAATCCCATCATGCCACACTCACTGCTCCAAGGCAAACTTCAGACTCACAGATTCTGTGACCTCAGCCCCACCTTTCCCCTCAGCCCCTTCCAAACATAACTGTAGACAAAAATTATATAAGGGAAAAGACTGACATTTGATTATGCAAAAAGTAAAAATATCTGCAAAAACCCACCAATAACAAAAGGTAGGGGGTAAATAAGGTGAGTGACAAAACAGGAAAAAAAAAATGTGAATTTATGTGCGTGTGTGTGTGTGGCAAGCTATAGAATAAAGGATTAACATGTTAAATACATAAACGAGTTCTAATAACCATTAAGGAAAATGATTGCCTCAACAGAAAAATGAGCAAAGAAACAATAAGAAAAATTCACCACAGGAAAAAAAAAAAGTGAAAGGAAAAATGGGAGCGAGGGAGGGAGGGAGACAAGGACAGAGGAAGAGGACAGAGGCAGGGAAGAGTCAGAAAACAGACAATACAAAGAAAAAAAAACTAGGAAATACTGAGTTTGATGCACTCTTTCACCAGTAGAATTTCTCAGAGTCTAGTCTACCATGTACATTTAGAATCAAATGATTGTTCAAAAGACTTACAGATCTTCCAAACTGACTCTAAGGTACTCTTCTTATACAACAAAACAGGGAAATAAAGCAGAAAACAATCTAAAGTTGAAGAGGTATGGATGGTACCAACATATTAGTATTGATTTAAAGAGATGTTTGATAGCAGCTCTCAGTTGTAATTTCAAAGAACAACAACAACAGTAACAAACCAGCAGCTACTTAAAAATAAAAGACTACAGATACATGGAAATAAAAATAACCACTTTTAGGAGATGAAAAAAAAAACCAAAGTGTACGATGCCCAACATGTACACACCCCAACTTGAATTTTAAAATTATATTGTTGCAACTCAAATGTAAAGTTTGTGCTATATATTTGTGCAAATACATTTTGTTAAGGGTTGAGGAAAACCAATGCCATATTATAATCATTTGCTTCTTAAACTCGCTTGACCTACAGACTCTTAGATGCTACATTTCAGAACTTAAGGTTAACCTAGTTTAGATATAAACCCCAGCAAGAAAGGTTTTCCATTTTTCAGTTTTACAGTTTGATTTCAAACCATAACAGAAACAAGTTTCAGAATCAATCACAGCATCTTCTCTTTCTGTATAATTTAGGAAAACCTTAATGAAATGCCCACGAATGCACTGAGATACACCGCAAGTGGCTTTAGATATTCCAATTTCATACACTCCCCTCTCACTAGTCTGCATGGCACGGTAAAACAAATGCCAATGAGTTTTAAAATATACAACCCTCTCACATGAAGTAGAGGGCCCAGAAATTCAACAAAAAATAACAGTTAAAATCTCTTTGACACAGATTCCAATATAGATTCCATTATTCAAACTCCTCTACAGATTACTGGAAAAATATGAGGTAATTTTCACAAAAACCACTAATTGAGTGGAATAATTATAACCGATATATAAATAAATTTTTACTAAAAAAGGCTTAAAAGGGTGATATTTTAAATCAAGGTTTTAAATACAAAAGGTGTCTCGTGTTGCTTCATTGCCTAGAGTTTCAGATATTCTTTATTCTACAGTTACAGATTTGGCAAGATTCCGTGGGAAATCAACCTGGAAAAAAAAAGAAAAAGGATAAGATTTGAGAGATTATACTGGTGTGGGAAAACATCCTGTTTTTATTAAAAAGAAAAGGAGGAGAATTCTTATTAACTATGTTTATTATACAAAGAATAAGATTAGAAAATATAATTATATCTTTTTAAAAGCTGAAATTCATTAGGGAAAAGAATTCTTTACAGTCAGTTTAGCACAGATGAGCTACCACGGCCCTCCAGAGAGGAGGTGGACCTCCTGGGGAAGGCTGGGAACATGTCCAGGGCAGAATGTTGTCACAATGACAGGGAGACCAAGATCACTGAAAGTCCTGCAGTGTGCAGGACAGTCCAAAACAAGAAAGAATTGTCCTGCCTCAAAATTATAATAGCTTCCCTGTTAGCAAACACCAGTGTATACTAAGAAAACAGATTGTGAGTCCCCAAGTAGGGCCACAATCTAAGGGCAAGAAAATGTTATGCTGGAACCTAAAAATTAGGCCACGCAAATATATCAGGTAGCAGATGTTGTTAAAAACTGGGGACAAAAACGATCCAAATGTGCACAGGGTAAGGAACCATAACAGGGTTTCCTCGTGGTAGACTACTTACATCATAGCCTCTCAGTACAGCAAGGTGGAAAGCCAGCAGCTGTAAGGGGATCACGCTGAGAATGCCCTGCAAGCAGTCCACTGAGTGGGGCACCTTGATTGTTCGTTTTGTGTTCTTAATGGTCTCGGTATCTTCCTTATCACAAATCACCACGGGGCGCCCCTGGGAAAGAAAATCCCAACACACATACAGAGATGCATATCAGTGGCAACCACAGGCAAGGCTGTGTAGCACACAGATGGGTAAATTTTACACCGCATGACCCAGAACTGGCCACACTGACATAGATTTACTTAATCATAATCCTAGGAAGTCAGTCTGAGGATCTCACTTAGAGCTACGGAAATGAAGGCTTAGTGGGATACAGCAATTTGTTTAAACTCACACAACTAATCAAACACCAGGCTGAGTACTTAACCCAGGCCTGACTGCCTTCAAAATTCCTGTCTATAATCTCTATCTTATGCCTTCCTAATAAAATCTTGTCCCTGAGGAGTAGTATCTTTTGAGATTTATGCATAAAATCAAGTGATCCAAGAGAGTATCCATTAAGTAGAGTATCTGTAACATTAATAGAAAGTCTAAAATTAAGTTTCTCCCAAAATTCCCTGGAGAAGGACATGATGCTTGGTAAACTAGAGGGTTAACAAAAAAGAGGAAGACCATCAATGAGATGGACGGTACACAGTGACTGCAACTATGGGTTCAACAACAATGACTGTGACGCTGGCAAAGAACTGAACGACGCTCTGCTCTGCTCTGTTATAAACCGTCGCTATGAACTGGAATTGCCTCAACAGCATCTAATGACAACGACAACAATGAGAAGAGAAATGCTCGTGCGCACTGAAAGACGACAGGATTTGACTACCAAGACCTAAGTTTTGGTCTTGGTTCCGCCTATTCTGAGATTTATGAGCTAAGGCATGTCAAAATTGACTTTGATCAGATTCCCCACATGTAAACCTCAAAGGTTGTATTTCTAAGCTAATGACTTAATGAGTGTGGACATGTTTTGCAGCCATTTATCAGTGGTCTGCCACATTAAATTTCATAAAACTCAAATACGCTTTAGGAGCCCAACGCTGCTCCTCACAGCAACCCGACTGACCTGCCGAGCAACCACCTGCTGAAGAGCATTCTGACACTTGGCGTAAGTGTGGTCTCTCATGATGATCATGATGACAGGCATCAGTTTATCCACCAAAGCCAGAGGGCCATGCTTCAACTCACCAGCGAGGATGCCTTCTGAGTGCATATAGGTGATTTCTTTGATTTTCTAACAGGAAAGAGCATGATTAATCTTCAATCTGTTCAAAACCTATCCTTAATTAAATTTTATATAAAACATCTGATATCTGTAGTCAATGTCTAAACAAAGTGTTAGAGGACTTTGTTGTTGTTGTTGTTAAGTGATGATAAGTCAGTTTCAACTCACAGAGACCCTGGATAGGGTTTCTGAGGAGCAGTTAATAGATTTGAACCTCTGACCTTGCAGTTCATATCAACGTTGTGGCCCAGTGCACTATCCTGCAGCAACACACTAGGACTCTATTAAAGGACTACTGTTCTGTAAACAGAGCTAACAAGCTATTGTTGTTAAGTGCCGACTGAGCCAGATTTGACTCACGTGACCCTGTACAGGGTTTCCGAGGAGCACCTGGTGGGTTCGAACTGCCAACCTTGTAGTTCAAACTGACATTGCAGTTCAGTGTTGATTTCCATAATACCAGTAACTTAAATAATTAGAAGTGTTAAAACTCCACAAAAACCTTTTGAATGTTTTTGAATATCGTGACCTTACTCACATTTCTTTTTAAACTATTCTTCTACTTGCTTTATTCCTGACTTCCATTCATTTTACATCTAAAGAACTTCAACTATTATGGCACATTTGAGGAAAAATTAACCCAAGCTACTTGTAAATTATCATGCTACTTATGAATTATTGTTATTGCTAAGAGTCATCCAGTCAAAAGCACCACACCAGGCCTGCCATTTATGATAAGTACTCCATTTACAGCATGATCTCAAGAAAAACAAAGCCAGAACACATAAATACAAAAGCACTTTTAAAAGTTCCACATATTTCATTCATGCAATCTGAACTTCGAAATTGACTGTGAGAACACTTACTAGTGCTCCTTCCAGACAGGTAGCATAATGATAGCCACGCCCCATTATCAAGACTGACTTCTGATGGTAAAGCTCTGTTGCAAGTTTCTGAATTTCATCGTCCATGCTCAGCACTTCCTTAATCAAATCTGTTCAATAATATTAGATAAAGCTATGAAAAAAGGACAATAAACTGAACAGCTCTAATAATAGTAATATATTGATGATGTTGTTGTTAAGTGCCATGGAGTCAGTTTTGACTCCGAGCAACCCTGTATAGGGTTTCCGAGGTGTGTCTGGTGAGTGTGAACCGCCAACCTTGCGGTCCAGCGCTTATCCTACAAGCGCCACACCAGGACTCCAATACATTGATAGCAACCAAAAACAGCCAGTGTTCTATTCTTCCATGACAAAAGTATGGGATTTTTCAATGCAAAGGAACACAAATAATAAACTCAAACACACACTCTTACTAACTAACTAACTAGCTATAAACCACAGCTTCTAAGGACAGGAAGTGAATTTCATCCATCACCTGCTCCCTTAGACAACAGAAGGGTAATGTGTTATTGTTAACTTCGTACCAGGCAGCCGTTTCAACCCCAGCATAATCTCTTTGCGTCTTTCTTGCATGGAGATCCTGTCATCACACATCATGAGGGCGAACATCACAAGGGACACAAACTGGCTGGTGTAAGCCTGAGCACCACAAAAAATAAAAAAATTAAAAAAAGCAAGAGAATAAGCTGCAGTTGCATTTTAAAAGAACTTGGAATGTTTAAGCTGAAAAAAGATGAAAAAATTTTTAAAGTCCACTGGCCTTATGTATATATAACTTGTCCTTTAGAAACAGCATTAGCAACAGTGAACTCCATCAGTCTACCAATCTCTATTTCTGTGAATCTTGAGCAAACTGCCTTAATCTTTATGTTACCTTATAACATTAAAACACCTTCTAATGATTTGGATCCTTATGAATTTCTAAATACCCGCTGAGAAAGGAAAAAATAAGCAAGTCAAAGAAAGATGACTAGAAAATAAATCTGTATGTATCTAAGCAAATAAAGTTTTCAATGTAAGTGAAAACCCAACGGCTTCTATCTTCCTTTCCCATTATTATAACTTTTCCTGACTAAACAGGACAGAACTTCTAAAACAGGGATAGCAAACATGTTTCATATAGGGTCAATCTTAACACATTGGTATTCACAATGAAGCATTGTATTAAGGAAGATTCTAGATTCTAAGGCTACCTTTTGTGTTTCTGCTTCACAGAACCAAAAACCAAACTCAATTGCTGTCAAGCTGATTCCAACGCACAGTGACCCTTCAGGGCAGAGAAGAACTGCTCGATAGGGTTTGTGAAGCTGTGAATCTTCACAGATACAGACGCTCTCATCTTTCTCCTGCAGAGCCGTTGGTGGGTTTAAGTTGCTAACCTTTCACTTAGCTGTCCAATGCTTAACTTGCTGCACCACCAGAACTCCTTCCTGCCTCGAATTCAGACAAATTCAATCCTAGAAAGGTTCTGGAAAAGCAACTGAGGCTCAGAGATCAAAGTCCCGAAGCTTTCTGGTTTACAGTTCACTCATTTGTTTTAGTCTATTAGCTCTCTCCTTCTGCTTTATTGGGCTTTCTTTTTCTAACTTTATGAGTTAAACAAATCTTTTCAAAGATAAACTTTTTTTTTTTAACTGTATAAAGTGGTATTATCTTTATTTTTGCAAAATTTAATTTCAGAACAAAATAAACAACAAAAAACACGTAATATACAGTATCTAACCTCAGTCCCAAATAAGAGAAGGGGACGGGGCCTGAGGACCTTACATCCTGCCTTACCCACAAGGCCATGAGACAAAATAACCACTAAATCTCAGTAGATGGAGCCAGGTGGGGTAGGGCCACTCAAGGCTGCCATGGGATCCTATATAGAGGGCACCAGTTTTGTGGGTAGAAATGCCTAACCTACTTCTGCCATGTATGATGTATCCTCATCACCCTCAAACGGGTAGGATCTCATCAGGAACAGCAGCTCTGGGTTCCTCAGCTGTCACTTCAAATTCATCAATGCCTAAAGCCCAGCTTGATCATGCATTAAGATGCGTTTGGAGTAAGTGGGTATCTTCAGGGAAGAAGCCAAAAGAGAGCAGTGCAGTTTCAAAGAGCAGGAGGGTATCGCCAGATCTTTGACGGTTTTGTAGTTCGTGTCTGCTTCAGCCTTCTGCCTCAGTGTCTCCACGATGGGGTGATCAGGGTTGATCTCTAGGTGTTTGTAGAGTTGTCCCCAAGTGCCCGGGCTTTCAAGATACGTTCCATGTTGGCCGTCTAGCCATACGTACTAGTTTCCGTGCAGCAGAGTGAAGACAGACACAAAGTCTATTGGAAATTGTCACCTTCTGAACCTTCTTATCCAAGATTTCCTTCATGAGCTTGCAGAGGTTCTCAAACTTGGCCTTGCTCTCTTCTGTTCTCTTTTCTCTCTTCATCCTCAGGTAGCTCTAGGCCTTCTTTGGTAACTGAGGCCAGGCTCTTCCCATTACATCCTTGAGCTGTTTGCATAGTACGCGTCAGAAGGTTCAGTCATACACAACCTCAAAGCCCCACTTCCATACTCGCTTGACAAAAGTAGAGTTGGCTAACTGCTCTTTGCTCTCATCAGTGAGATAGCCCATGGCTTTCTGGGTCTCTTTCACGTGAGAGAGATGTCATTTCATCTCCAGACTGGAAAGTGTGACAGGGCAGCAGCTCAGACAGGCATCACTGGTTAGTAGATGCCCAGCTTCAGGTTCTTAGAGAATGACCCACAGAGTTTCTTACAGTTCTCCCCGTTGCTGCCAACTCAGAGAAGAGCCCAAGGCACTTCATGACAATGTTTTTGGAGATGACCTCAAGATTTTGCTCTGCTGGGGCAGGTCCTCAGAGTCTACCACACCACATATGAAACTGAGATACTCTGGTATTACCTCATCACAGCTGTCCTTGATGAAAATGCAGCAGACATAAAGTTTAATGTTATATTTTCCTTCTTGTTCTCTAAAAGGTTAAAGGCAATCCGGCGGGGGATAAACCGCAATGCCCTAAATTTCAACTAACCTTCACAGACAAGTGCTTCACTACCAAGTGGTCGTCCCAGTCATTTGTAAGGCTCTTGGAGAATTCCCCCATATTCCTCCTGGTTGTTGTCATCAGGCTATATGATCCAAATGGGCTTGGTCTTGTTGAGTTCTTCGTGGTCAGTGCTTTTCTCCTTAATCTTTTTCTTGTCCTTACCACTATCATCTTCCTCATCTGAGCCCACTTCTTCAATCTTGGACTTCTAGTCTTCAGCCTTATCTTCTTTCTCACCTTTCACTTCCTCTGCCTCATCATCACTGATTTCCTTCCCACTCTCATTTCTTCTCCAGGTAAAGGGTGATGGGACAGCCTATGAACTGCAAGTGCTTCTTCGCTATTTCTTTTGACTCACCTGTCCTCTAGGTACTCTCCCTGGTCTTCTTGAGGCGCAGAATCACTTTGGTACTCCAACCAGTGGTCTCACTGTGGTCAGCACCAACAGTAAAGGAACCCCAAGCAGAAGACTCCCAGGCATACTGCTCATCATCATCATGCTTTGTGATCACAAGCACTTTCCCTGCCACCAAACAGGCAGAATAAAAGCCAACACCAAATTGTCCAATCATGGAAATGTTTACACCAGCCTGTAGATCCTCCATAAATGCTTTGGTACCAAACTTGGCAATGGTTCCCAGATTGTTTATGAAATCAGCCTTGGTCATGCCAACACCAGTATTCAATAGAGTACATTCCTGGGGATTGAGGGTGATGCCAATTTTTGACTCTTTACCGCTGTCCAACTTGGAAGGATCTGTCAGACTCTCATAGTGAATCTTGTCCAAGGCATCAAAAGCATTAGAGATCAACTCTTGGAAGAAAATGTCCTCATTGGAACAGAAGACATTGATGATGGGCGACATGAATTGAACAACCTCTGCCTCTCTGTGGTGCACTTCCACAAGGACTTTGAAGGAGAAGGAAGGGCTGCAAGTAGCAAACAGCTGTGGGCAGTGGATGAATGAGGCTCACACAAGGCATGTGGGGGCGGCGGTGGGCGTGTGTGTGTGTGTGTGTGTGAGAGACTCAAGGGAGCTCAGGTGAAACATTTAAAGCACCGAAATTACCTCTAATTACACTATGGCCATACCCTCCTCAAGTTTTACCCACGTTATTCATTGTAATTATTTTTTTCTGTAGTCTTTTAAAAGAGCAGTTTTGGTATTTTTTAGCCCAATGGTTATTTAGGAGTCCTGGTTAGTGGTGCAGGATAAGCACTGGACTGCTAACTGCAAGATCAGTGGTTCAAACCCACCAACAACTCCTCAGAAACCCTATAAAGGGGTCATTATGAGTCAACACCAACTCGATGGCACTTAACAACATCAACAATGGCTATTTAAAGTAACATTTTTATGCTTTGGTTATTTAGGCCTTTTATTTGTATTTTAATTTTTGAATCACTGAGATCTCAGTCGTAGTGTTACATATAATTTTCTTCTTAAAGTTTTATTTATTACCGTTGTTGAGAAATATACAGCAAAATATGTATCAATTCAATAGTTTCTACACATATACTTTAATAACATAATTACATTTTTCGAGCTGTAAAACCAGCTTTTCTGAATTGTTCCTCCCTCATTAACTTAACAATAGATTTTAATTATATTTTATTATAAAGGTTTACACAGCAGTTTAGGTTTCCATTCAAAAATGCCTACACAGATTATTCAGTGACATTGGCTACATTCTTTACAATGTAGGAAATAGGCTCAGTATTTCCATTCTGGTTGTACCATTTTCATTCATCTAGTTCTCCTGCCCCCGTATTACACCCCATCTTTGTTTTTAAATAACTGCTGACTGTTAGACTTCATATAGATGAATTTTTAAGAAGCTCTGGTAGCGCAGTGGTTACAAGTCAGGCTGCTAACCTCAAAGTGAGCAGTTCTAAACTGCCAGCTGTTCTGTGGGAGAAAGATGAAGCTCTCTGCTCCTGTACAGCCTCAGAAACCCTGTGCAGGGTTTCTATGAGTCAGACCGACTTGACAGCACAGCACACCACCACCACCACCAAATGAATGTTTAAAGGAGCAGGTTATGGACAACTTTACTTTTGTGTGTATCCCATTACATCCTGAAATTCTATTACTCTTTTCTGGATAAGAGATCACTTCATTTTAAAGTATTTCCTGTTATGATGTGGATAAATGAGATTCTCTGTTAAAAAATTTTTTTTTAAAAAATCACAATCTGACTGTGAGTTAAATGAGACTCCTTATTTCCTCCTGTTGAACCTTTGGCCCCTGCTATCAGCTGCTCATATGATCCAATACCAACTGCTGGTCACTATAAACCTATTATGTTTCCACCTATTTACTGTGCTTTTTTTGCAATAGCAACCAAGTGGATTTGGAGTCACTACACTATAGTCTGTTGTTGCTGAGTGCTGTCGAGTCAGTTCCAACTCTCAGTAAGCCTGTATAGGGTTTCTAAGGAGAAGCTGTTAAGTTTGAACCACCAACTTTGTGATTCAAACTGACCTTGCGGTTGAGTGTTTATTCTACAGTACCACACCAGGACTCCAGCCTCCAGTTCAATGAGCACATATGTATTCTACATTTCCGTCTCTCCCTTCTGGGATGGCAGAGTAGTGCAACACTTCCATATACAGAGTTCTATCTACATGGCAGATGTGTCCACGGTGTTCATATACTGAGAGCTAGCTATATGGCAGACATGTCCTATATGCTCATATATAGAGAGCTACGTACTTGGCAGATCAGTCCAACATATCCATATACAGAGAGCTAGCTACACGGCAGGGTAGTGCAACATTTCCATATACAGATTTCTAGCTACAAGGCAGATGAGTCCAACTTGTCTACATATAGAGATCTAACTACATGGCAGGGTAGTGCAACATGTCCATATTCAGGGTAGTAGCTACATGGCAGATGTGTCCAACATGTCCATATACTGAGAGCCACCTACAGGGCAGACAAGTCCAATATGTTCATATATAGCGAGCTACCTACTTGGCAGATCAGTCCAACATAATTAATCACAAAAGATTAATCACAAAAGATACCATAAGGGCAAAGTGAGATATCAGGTAGCTGGGACTCCTGGGATCCCTAAGCTATTTCCAACCCAAGCCTATCAGGTTATGAGTATATTAGTTCCTCTAGCATATAACTACACATATTACTCTACGGATCAGTATTTCTTTGTTTGAATTTAAAACATCTCCAATTTGACTGTTAAGTACAAATGTTGACACATACATTTTTCCATTCCATTCTAATTACATATTAATTTCCAAGTTCATATTTTCAATTTCATCAATACATACCAGAAAATCATTTATAAGAAAAATAAGCTATACCCCCCCACATTTACAATCTACTGAGCTTTAAAAGAATTTAACAGGAAAATATTGACTCTGAAGATTTGAAGTTTCTTTTTTTTTTTTTTTCTTTTCACTCAGTCAAAAATAAAGTTACATTGGTTTATTTTAGAAAATTAACAAAAGTCAGTACTATGGGGAAATTCTAAACACCTGCAATAACATACAAAAACTGATGAGCCTTCAAATTTATATCCATCAATTCCTACAGAAAAATTGTTTATGGTCTGATGCTGTAAGAATGTCAGAAATGTTCTTCTAACTCTGACAGTTTTCTAGGAAAAGTTGGGAATTTGTAAACAAGATTACAGAATTCCACAGCTCATTCCACCACTGCGCCCAAAGATCAGAATCAATAATCAACTTATTTCAACCATTAACATATCAACTTATACCTATCATTCCGAAATGGTCTGTGAATAAATCCCCCAAAACTTAAATAACCCCTTGCCCTAAAGTCTAGGGCAATTGAAAAAAAACAAATTACTTTAAAATACAAGAAAAATAAAAGTAACACAAAACTTCCAGACTATTAAAATTTTTAAAAGAGCCATTTGTGTGTTAAGAAATTAAAAGTGTGTACAATTTAAAGATTCCCTTATATAGGAACAATGACATGATACTCTTCTCAAGGAGTATGCAATGCATTCCAACTGCTTTATCCAACTGCCATGGAGTCGATCCCGACTCAGAGTTTCCAAGCTATAAATCATCCTAGGAGCAGGCAGCTTCATCTTTTCTAAGTGCCAACTTTGTGGTTAACAGTTCAGTGGTTATCCTACAGTGCCACCTGAGCTCTTTTTAGTGGTATGTCAGGAACATGAAAAAGTGTCACAATATAAAAACTGAAGCAATTAATTTCACTTTAAGCTTGAATGAATATTTTCAAGAGCAAAAGTCTTATAAGCTAGGTTCTAACAAAAGAATTATGCCTTTGAATAGTGAATTTTTTAAAATATGGAGAATATATTCTCATCTTTTCAAAATATACTCATCAATAATGCTGGGGAAATTAAAGTTCTTTCTTTATATATTCTCTCCCTCAAATAGTCCTAAAACATACGTCAGAACTTACAGTGAAAGCAGACAAGGTATCATTACTCCATATTATCTATCAGATGCTTTTCAGGAATGGAAAAGAGTAACGTGTGACTGGTGAGGTAACTGTGATTGGTCACAGAGAAAACTGAAGTGTTTTTTCTATGACCAATCATTTCACCGCACCAGACAAAGTCGACCTCAATAAGGAGATTTTTTAAATTAATGGCAGAATACAGGTAATAAGGTAATAAGGAATACAGGTAACAAGAATATGGGTCCTAATGTAAAAGTCTTTTAACTTTTTGTACATTTGAAAAATCATCTTAATAAAATGCTAAAACAAATTTAAGTTCCTATGAGCAAAAGATTTAGAAATTGGTAGTTCACCTTTTTGAAGGTTTTATAAAAAGGGAAGGCAATAGTATCCACTCAGTGTTATAACCCCTTATACCACACATGCCATGGTAAAGCCCAAGTTTCATGAGGTAAGAATAAGGGACCCAGGAATTCCAATCCTCCAATTAAAGCTGTCTCCACATTGTTCCAAAAACCTAAAAGCTACTGTTGAGAGCTGCTGGTTATTTATTCAGTCACAAGATCGGAATCCAAGCACAAACACCTTACATGTTTTAATTACCACATTCATAAAATTAAGGTTTCAGCTCTCTGTAAATTACAGTGCTTACAATATCAAGTAGCCAAAAATCAAAAAACCTCACTAAGGTTTTACATAAGAATCACAAACTTTCCACACACAAAAGAATTCTGCAGATTTTTTTAAAAGAGGAAAAAACAATTCCAATGTGATTATTTACTAGTTATTAGACAACTAGTAAAAGATAATCAACTTAAGCAGCAAAATAAACAATGAGAAACTTAAAATTTAGAATCATAAAGAGTAAAAAGCATTCGGAGAGAAGTCGTATTATTCACATTTAAACAGCTTTCCTATTTTTTGACTAGTATTAGATTTATACAAATTTCAAGAATAAAGCAGACTCACTGGGTCTTTTTAAAAACAAGAAGGTACTTTAAAACCTCCACAGAGAAACAAATACATTATCATATAATACTCACTCAATCCTCCTACTTACAAATTTTCAAAGGTATTATATTCTGACTATTTTTAGAAACCATGAATAGGTAAATATGAATAAGTTAAAATTATTAGAATTAAGCTGGATGTTTCTAACCTGGTACTTGTAAAAGAAAGGGATATTGCACTTAAACATGCATCCACAACAGCTGGCAGGAGAGATTTTAGTGATGAATGGGGAGAGCCAGCAGAGACCCTATCAAAGTGGACTGATGTATATAAACGTTTCTCTTAAACACTAAGATCTAGGAATGGGGGACAAATCTTTTATCTATTACCGACTCTCAAGTCTTACAATGATTATTAGCAAAAGGTGTTAAGTTCCATAACTGCTAACAAATGAAACCTATGATCCAGACCTATCTGTTTCATCACTACTATGATTAAATAATCACATGAGAAATAAACCAAGATTTTACCTTTGTACTGGCCACACCAATCTCAGGACCTGCATTAATGTGAACTCCACAGTCTGTCTCTCTTGATATAGAGCTGCCAACTGTATTTGTGATCCCCACAGTTAAAGCTCCTCTCTCCTTACAATACCTAAGACCCATCAGGGTATCTGCTGTCTCACCTGTATAAAAATTAAGACAAACCACTGTCAGACACATGAGACATTTCAACAGATGCTGTTCCTTAGATACAAAATAAAAAACCAGAAGCCATTTAGATGTTAAATTTCATTTGTTTAAACTATAAAACATGTTTAAAATAACTTATAACATTTAATAACAAGATTTTTAACATCTCTTTTTCTTCTCTATCTATGAATATTTAGCCCTCCGAGAATTACAGATTAATTTTACTAATTCATAAAGAATTATGTAATATCCAAAGGTATTTGTCAAGTAATCTGCAATACCAGTTGATATTTGTTGTAAGGTGCTGTTCAGTGACCCTATGCACAACAGAACAAAATACTGCCCAGTCCTGTGCCATCCTCACAAATGTTATATTTGAGCCCATTGTTGTTGCCACTGTTGATTCATCTTGTTGGGGGGTCTTCTTCTTTATCAGTGACTCTCCACTTGACCAAGCATAATGTCCTTTTCTAAGGACTAATCCCTCCTGACATGTCCAAAGAATGAGAGACAAAGTCTCGCCATCCTCGCCTCCAAAAAGCATTCTGGCTATACCTCTTCCAAAACAGACCAAGATACCAGCTATGACTGCTGTTAAGTGTCGAGTCAGTTCCACAACCTTGTACAGGGTTTCTGAGAAGCAGCTGGTGGGTCTGAACCACCAACTTTATCCTGCAGTTAAGTGCAGTGTTTATCCTACAGCATCACATTAGTATCTTTAAATATCAAGTTTTGCCAAGATAGGCCAGAAACAATATAAAGAGCCCGTTCTCTTCTTTTTATGACTTTAAATTAGCATACCTGACTGACTAATGAAAAAGCAAACATCATCTCGAAAAACTGGTGTATTTCGATCCAGGAAGTCACTGGCTAGTTCCACCATCACAGGCAACTCAGTCAGCTCCTCAAGAACTTGGCGTGTCTGCAGAGAAAAAGGGGACTTAGTCATATAACCTTATTTCAGTACTCCACCACTTTTTCAGTGTACTTTGGACTCAATGTATTTATTGTTTTCACTTTTTCTAACTATAAAAATAATCGTTGTTGTTGTTGGTGGTGGTGTTGTCAAGTGCCTTCAAGTTGGTTCTTAGCAACCCAGAGTCTGAGTAGCCGACGACCCTGTGGTCGAGTGCTTATCCTAGAGCACCACACCAGGACTCCATAAAAGTGATAGATGGATAGTTGTCTAGAGAGACTTACACTAAAATGTTAACAGTAGTTTTCATAGCAGGATTTTGATTATTTTTTTAATTTAATGCTTTAATCTCTGTTGTTGTTGCTAATCTCTTTATCTGCTAATTATATATATATATATATATATCACTCTCATATACATATATTATTAGAAGATATGGAGATTACAGCATTCAGTTAAAAAATAATCAAAATCCTGTCATCAAAACCACTGTTAACATTTATAGTGTAAGTTTCTTTAGACAACTATCCATGCATAGATTCATACAAGCAAATACACCAACATATAGAAAATGTCATCTTGTTTTTAAGTGCAGCCCAGTCAGTTCTGACTCATAGCAACACTGTATAGGATTTCTGAGGCTACAAATCTTTTCAGGAATAGAAAGCCTAATCCTTCTCCTGAGGAGCAGGTGGTGGGCTCGAACCACCAAACCTGTGTTTTGCAGTTCAGTGCATACCCTAAAGAGCCACCATGCACCCCTATGAAATATCCAGAGACGTTAAATTGGAAAAGCACTGCTGTGAATCCATTTCATGGCATATCTAATTTTGTTATTCCAAATCTTCAAACAGAAATTCATATAATACCTATAGTAGCTGAGAAATTTTAAATGAGATAACAAAAGGTGTCCAAATAGTGAAAAGTACTTTAAATAGGCAACGTATTCATAAAAGGCAGTTTCCCAAAAAGAGTCAATACATTTTGGAACTCTTATTTAAGAAGGCTCACTGTTCCCCTCTAAGACTGAAACTCAAAGGGAACAAACACATGAGCAGGTAGGTAAGCCTGCTGATCACCACATTGGTCTACTGGTGAGTGGAAGAGGAGGAAAGGCAGCAATGAAGA
>NW_006408570.1:5689482-5726225 GCF_000296735.1 Chrysochloris asiatica | reverse complement strand
TTGTCTTGCAGAAATCTATCATTCGTTCTCCAGCATCATTTCTATCACCAAGTCCAAATTTTCCAACTACTGGTCCCTCCTCTTTGCTACCTGACTACAGGAAGATAAAAAGAAAAAAAACCAATTTCTGAAAAAGGAATCAAGGATAAATTGCTACAAATTTGATGAACTTGACCTATACTTATGGAGGTAGTAACTCTAAATACCAACTGACAGTGAAGGAGTCTTCATATCAAGTATCAATGCTATCCCCTCTGTACACAGGGTAGATAGGGATGGGCAACTCAGACACTGGTTACCTAAAATGAAGGGGACGATAAAGGCATGAAGTGACTAGCTTGCAAGGTTTCAAAGGGGAAATTAGTTTAATAGTGTGTGTGTGGGGGGGGGGAAAGTCCCTACCGAATAGTTTTCATCTTGTCTAGGTAGATCTGGTTCAAAGAGACGGGGATAAGATTCTTATGATTCAATAGTAATTGTTTCCATGACTAATTGTGACTGTCACAACTGTAAAGGTAAAAGTTTTGTAACAAAAACGGGGGAGTAGTTAATCTGACAGTACAGAAACAGAGGAACCCTAGGACAATTAAGGGACAAGAGCACAAGTGGAATGCGAGACCTCATCCAGAGAAGCAGCGATACCAGGGATGGAGGTAGAGAGAGGGAGCAGCTGAGGACTCTAGATTCATGGGAAAGGAGGCCCTAAGAGACGGCGGCCAGGAGGCAGACTTGCAAAATGTGCCCTTTGATGGTGTAAATTATTGTATATGCCCAAGTGTTTTTTTAAATAAATAAAGAGCTAAAGTGAATAGAGAAATACTGTTAACTGATGGTACATGGAGGGGATTGTAATCATTGTAATAAAACAAGGTCTATAATTTGTTCAATGTAAAACTGATGATCTGCCCTGTAAACTTTCACTCAATCCACAATAAAACTCGTTTTTTTAAAAAAGAAGGCTCACTGTTTACAAACTATGTGGTAAGGGGGCTGGATCGATGGTCTGTATGTGTCTGTTCAAAGACACCTAACAATCCATTTTACTAAAATTTCACTCAAATTAAATTCCTTTTACTCAAAACATCAAGGAGCTCTGGTAGCACTGTGGTTACAAATAGGGCTGCTAATCTCATGGTCAGTAGTTCAAAACTACCAGTGGTTCCGCAGGAGAAAGATGGGTCGATTCCACGGCACATCACCACCACTGCTCAAAACATCAAAAAATGGAAATGATAGAAAAATACACTTTCAGGCAGCCAATGTATATGTTTGTACAGATGTCTGTATTTAGCACAGTTCTCATGACTACTTGCTTCGCAAATATCTCAAATATGCTTGGTCCAACACTTTTTAACAATGTTATAACATCTCTTACCAAAAAATATTCAAGATACAATGTTCCTATTTTTCACTTTTTCCACTGATACATTTACTAGTTACATGTAAAGGAACCCTGGTAGTGCTGTAGAATAAGTAATTGGACTGCTAACCAGAGGTGAAAAGTTCAAACTCCCCAAGGGCTCCGATGAGGAGGAGGCTTTTTGTTCCCATAAAAATTTACAACCTTAGAAACCCTACCCAGGATTGCTGTGAGTTGGATTAGACTGGATGACAGAGAAAGACTTGAGTTATAATATAATTAAATTACTGACACTGAAATGCTAAACACTTTCCCTCAAATATAAATCAAACTTTCCTCAGTGTATAAATTTTATACTGGAAATGCAGTCTTCAACATAATTAAAAAAAAAAAAAAACCTGGCAGCTTACTAGATATTTTTAAAATACACCCCGAAAAAGTAATCTCAAGATACATCTGTGCCATTGGAGTCCTGGTGCAGTGCTGAAGGATAAGCACTGGACTGCAAACCACAAGGTCACCGGTTCAAACCCACCAGCCACTCCTTGAAAACCCTGTACATGGCTGCTATAAATTGGAACTGAACAACAACAACAACAATGAATAATTTGTTCTTTCAGCAAATGCCACTCTTTAAAATAAACCGAATGACATATTTTCATTAGAGACTAACTTAACGCCTTTGCATGATGTTGGGAAATTCAGAGACCATCAACATTTTAGAAAGCATGCTATGCTTAGAGTGATCTGGGTGTGGTCAGTTGTCACTGTTGAGCATACAAAACATACAGAAAAACTAGTTCTGCAAATGCATCATTCACTTTTGATGTCACCCAAAAAATAAACAGCAAAAACTCTGATTAGACTTCATGTGAATAATGGCACTATTTTGTATGATAAATCACAAGGGAGTTTCCAATGCTTGCTAACTATAGTTGTCTTGGCATTTGCACATACATATACTTGTAGTTGTTGGTGTTAAAAGTTTTTCGAGGAGGGCTGGTGGGTTTGAACTGTCTATCTTGAGGTTAGCAGTCCAGTGCTTATTCTATTGCACCACACTAGGACTATATACCCTTGTTGTTGTTGTGTGCTGTCGAGTTGGTATCGACTTGTTGTGTACCGACTCATAGCAACCCTGTATAAAATTTCCAAGGAGCATCTGGTAAGCTTAAACTGCCAACTTTGCAGTTCAAACCGACTTTGCAGTCCAGCACATTAGCCCACAACGCCACACCAGGACTCCTTACATGTTCCCAAATCACAAAACCAGAGAATTCCAACACAGCATATAATTCCACCCAAAGATTCAGGGTCGGCTTTAGATTAAGACAATCAAATCGCACTTGTTTATAAATGGAGGGTTCATTTAGTACTAGATCAAAGTCGCCACTAAATCAGTCAATCCCTTGTTTAACTTAAATAGCTTTAATTGATTCTTCTTTTTCATGGTTGAAACCATCACCTAGACTTCTTAAGTACTAAGACTTTCTTTTCAGAACTTTTATCACAAGGAGGAAAAAAGCTTTAGAGAAGATTAAAGCTTTGTAGAGATGTAAGGACTAGGTGACCAGCTAGTTTAATTCACTAGTTAAAAGACCTCCTCCTGCAAGTGTTGAGATCAAACCTATGTGTATATATAGCAGCAAAAGAAAAATTACTGTCATGAATTATGAGAATCCATCCTAAATATTATTACTGTCTTCTGTATTTTACTTACGAGAGTTGACATCACAGCACATATATTTTTAAAAAAAAAAAGGAAGCTACATATGGATGTGATTTTATTGAACTAACACAATATTATACTTTTATTCTTCTGTACGGAGTCCTGGTGTGGCGCTGCGGGCTAATGCATCACATGGCAAAGTCGTTTGGACTGCAATGTCAGTGGTTCAAGCTCACCAGTTGCTCCTTGGAAACCCTATACAGGGTTGCTATGGGTCAGAATCGACTCAACGGCACTTAACAACAGTAACAATTTTTCTCTACTGACAATGAACAAATGTTCTCGATTCAGAATTTCAGTTTCCAAATTTACAGTCAAAAAGAGTTTGAACAAAAGCAGGCTTCATCTGTTTGCAGACAGACAGGCACCCTGCAACGCTGCTACCATCTGCCTGGGACAAGTGAACAACAGTTAAGGAAAACCCAATGACTGCTCTACACAAGCAGGAATCCTCCCTAGACCAATGTCTGTTGTTGTTCCTAAGTGCCGTCGAGTAGATTCCAACTCATAGCGACCCTGTATAGGGTTTCCAAAGAATGGCTGGTAGGTTTGAACCACCAAAGCCTGCTTATCTTATAACACCACACCAGGACTCCAAAAACTCCCACACTTTGCTTTACACGAAGTCAGTTTCAAGTGGTCTATCTGATAAACTAAGGATCTTTCTAAAACACATCTTCTGATGATAAAATAACCCAAGCAGTACTAAAATTTCACCCTCTACACCTTTGGGTTTTTAATACTATAAACATGGAAGAACATAATATTTTAACAAAGAACAGTTCTACATGGTGTACACTAGAGGTACTATTTTCTTGCACATATCTCCTAATACCCAAGATAACTAAATATTCAGAAGCCACTTACTGCTACACCAGCATGATAACTTGTTCCACATGCAATAAGAATCAAACGCCGACACCTCTGGATCTCCTTAATGTGATCCTTCAAACCGCCCAAATTCACTGAAATCAAAGTTTGAATATATCATTAGGAAAAAAACATGAATTTGGAAATGACTTTCCATGAGCACTCACTCACTACCAATCTAGGAAACAATACTGCCATTATAAAGAATTTATATTCTTCTTAGTAAGAGTACTCGACAACATTAGCTCTAAAGCCACAATGAGTTGTTTAGGGAACAGTAAATCCTTGGAATGGAGTGAAAGAATTTGAGACGAGATGGTTAGAGATAGTGAGGATGAAGACTGTTAACAACTGAAGAATGTAATGAACATCACCTAAACTGCTCATGTGAAAACTGCTGAATGAGTGGAATTTTTGTTTTGTATATATTTGCACACACACATAAAGAATAGCTCTTCCTAGAAATTTTGAAAAACAAATATGACACAAACAATTGCCCCTAGTCCTGGTGTGGCGCTGTGTGTTAATGCACTGGTCTGCAAAGTCGGGTTGAACCTCAAGGTCGGTAGTTCAAGCTCACCAGTCGCTCCTCGGAAACCCTACATAGGGTCGCTATGGGTTGGAACCAACTTGACAGCACTCAAGAACAACCTTATAACTGACCTTACTCACCCCACTACAGGCCACACAGTGAAAAATTTATTGCATCTGACTTTATTTAGTCATTTTCCATAGCTGGGGTTGGGAGACAACAAAGAGGCACAAGGAAATTTCTGGAACTGTTCCATATATCTGGATTGTTCTGAAAGTTAGGATTAGGATTATGCTGTCGTTTGTCTTTGAGGTAAATACTATACTACACAGGATAAATTTTATTGTATATGAAATATAATTTCAATAAACCTAGCCAGCAAAAATTATTTTAGCTAGCTTCATTTTCTGTATGATAACAAGATCAGCTTATAATACAAGGAGACTTCCAAATGTCCATGTAAAAAAATGGAAGAAGAAATAATGGAATTTTTCCATGGATGTTTTGAAGTCCTGTTGCATCTGCTCATTCTTCTCTGTTTTTCCTATCTTGGTAAATGCCATTACCATTTACCCTAATGCTCCAGTCAAAAACAGACTGGGTTACTGGTCAGAAAAAGATTTGAGATACCCAAGATTATAACCTTTGGCCACCCTTCAGGTCTGGAAAAGAACTCATCACCACCCAATTCTCAGCCAAGCAGCGGTGGTGATGGTGTGCTGTAGAGTCGGTTCCAACTCATAGTGACCCCGTATAGGGTTTCCAAGGCTGTAAATCTTTCCGGGAGCAGAAAGCCTCATCTTCCTCCCACAGAACAGCTGGTAGTTTTGAACTGCTGGCCTTGAGGTTAGCAGCCTGACTTGTAACCACTATGCTTGTAAAGCAGTACATACAGACAGGCAACAACACTAGTAAGGAATGCTCAGCATGGAACTGTCAGTCATTCAAGATCAAAGGGCAACACTTACCTAAGGACAAAGTTGAGAAGGGCTGGGAAGGAGGGTGGAATGGAAAGAGGAACCATAGGGAGGGAAGCAGGATAACTGTTGTTATAGGGAGGGGACTGCAACAATCATTGAGATGAAATAAAGTGTACGTTTGTTGAATGTAAAACTGATGATCTTGTCTGTATGCCTTCACTCAATTCACAATTAAAAATTTAAAAAAAAAAATGAATTCCTAACTGAGAAGCTTAGCCTAAAGCTTGTTTGTTTCTTAAACTGTTCATTAAACCACTTATGGAAAGCAGTTTACCAAAAAAAAGGCAATAAATCATTTAGGAATATTTTATAATTTAAGACTATCAATCTTAGACCCATAACAAAAATATGCACGAATTGTCACAACCCAGGGTCAAGACAGCATTTCAGAAACAAGACTAGTACTGCACTTTCATCCCTACCTTTAAAATGAGGGCAGAGGCAAAAACCTAAAAGATCTCTGGAGAAGTTCACATCTTTACTCATTTATAAACTGAGAGCACCTAAACTGAATGGATACGTATTAAGCTTCCTAACTCAGGGAAGACCAAATTTCATTCTTGCTACAATTCACAGTACTAACATAGTCCTTGGTGCACATAGGTCAAATAAATTTCTGTAGAACTGAAAAGAAGTTTTCAATGAATAGATGACTAAGCTCCACTGATGATTCACAGCTGTACTTGTTCTACAGACCAATAAAGGACAATGAACTTTCAGATTTTCTAAACGGCAACCCCACAAGAGACTCTGTACTAATAAAATAATTCACATGCAATTACCAGTATAGTCATCAAAGTTGACTCTTCCTCTCATTGTATTCACAACTGACTCTGGCTGCTCAAAAATTTCCTTCTGCATAAAAGAACTGAAGTTGCCTGAAATAATATCAATATGTCATTACATGAAAAAAAAACCAGAGTAAGAAAAACAATCTGTATATAACTAAAAGTCTATTTCTTTTAATCTTAGTAAATATTGCATAAAGGATTAGCTAAATGTGAAGAGAAATGAGCAAGTAAGAAGCAAAAATTACTTTAGCTTCATTCCTAACATATGCAGTTACAGCAAAACAAAGGGGTATACAAGCTTAAGCTTTGGAGTCATATCCAGGGAAGGTTCTATCTAAGTACCTGTGGGGAAATTAATCTATAAAACAGGCATAACAGCTGCTTAGTAGGATTAGAGTGTGAATTACAACAGTAAAGAACTTGACATGTAGTAGACATATAATTCACATTAGCTATAACTCCTACTACAGCTCCATCAGAAAGGAGATTAATAACTGTAATAGATAACAGCATCAAGCACTGTGTACGACTTATAGAGTATGCCTAAAATAGCTCTAAATGCTGTATTTTAGTTCACTTAATCTTCAAAACAGCCTTAAGAAGATGGTTGTATTACCCCCATTTTACACATCAGAAACATGAAGCACAGAGAGGATAAGAAAGGAATAAACAACAGAACAAAAATCATATGTATGTTTATGAAGTATCTCAAATACGTCAAGGAGTACGTGAACTCCTGCTGCAAAACCATCAAATACTTTCTCTCACCCGTCCTCCTGGGGTTCTTTTATTCCTTCACCAAACATGTGAAGGTTTCACTCGGTATGCATAACGACAGACTAGAACAGAAGCATAGACACCAAGGGCATCAAGCTATAACATGACAAAAACTTCACCCTTCATGATCTGCTGCAGCTCCATCTGGAGGGTTTGCACAGCTCGTCCGGGATGATCTCCCGCAGTTCGTTTAATTCGGTGGATAGAAAGACGGCCATCTACCACCGCTGCAACGTCATCATCTTCAAGAAATATGACGCGGTTGGTGTGTTCTATGACAGCACTATTGAATGTTTAAGATTCAAATTAATTCTCAAAGATAATTATTACAGATCAATCTAGCACTAGGTCACAAAGATCCAAGTAAAAAACAAACTCTATCATCCTGCACTATCTCCCAATTATAAAGTATTATACATAACAATGAACTGGTAGCATCTATTAAAGTCTAATTTATTTTCAATAAATTTTACTTCATAATTTAAAGACATTTTGGTTAACTAACTCAATGGGTCATAATGATGAGTAAGTCTACGTACCTACCTGGGAAGCAGCATAGGCAGTTTGTAAGACAGAAACATAAATACGTAAAATACGTGGGGAAATAAGAGATTAATAATTGTGCAAGCTCAGAACAGGAGAAAGCCATGTTGAGGGATAAGGATGGGCTTCCTGAAAGACATTATGCTTGAAACAGCACTATGGAGAAAGTCATTACATTTACAAGAACAAGGAAATTATCTTGACCAGAACACGCTACAGTTTTGTATTAGGAGGAAGCGTACTTAGTAAAATATAACATGCTTAATTAGGTGAGTTGAATGCTGTTATTATAAAGTGTTCTCAGCTGACCTAACAGCATTCTCCTAACTTGTCCAACCTCCTAAGTCGTTCCCTCAACTTCCTTCATTTCAGCAAAAATGGATCTTATCCAAAAAGCAACTCTAAATCAACATTTCTTCCTCATCCAACAAACTACCTGATGGCTTCCCTTTGGCTCTTAGAAAAACAAAATGCCTTAATGTGACCATTATCCCTTCTCCAGCTTGATCTCCTACCAAAATCTCTTTTGTTTTATCTTTTTTATTCCAACCACATTCAAAACCATTCCAGGAGCTCATGAACTAATCCATCGTAATAGAATGAATGCTCTTCCCCCCATCTCTTCTTCTAATCAACTCCTAATTTCCCTCAGTTTAGGTAACATTCCCTTAAAGTTTACCCACAGGACAGTGAATCACCCTGTTATAGGCATTCTGTAGCTCTTGTCACAGTTGGAAGTCTACACATGTTTATATGGTTGTTGTTGTTGTTGTTGTTAAGTGCAGTTGAGTCAGTTCCAACGCATGGAGACCCTGTATAGGGTTTCCAAGGAGCCGCTGGTGAGCTTGAACTGCCGACCTTGCAGTTCAAATGACTTTGCAGTCTGGCACATTAACCCACAGCGCCACACCAGGGCTCAGTTTATGTAGTTACTGATTATAAATTCCCCATTAGACTCTGAGTTCCTTGCAGGCAAGTAATATTTATATTTTTACTCAACACTTGTCTCCTGAACCTTGCATATGGATTGGCGCAGTGTTGAATGCAAATGCATGAGAACCTGAAAAATGGCTGATGTACTTGCTTCTGCAATTTCTCATTTACTGAGCCCCTGTCAACTCAGTAACAAATCTACTTAATGACAGCCATGACACATCTTAGCACTAACTACATGTAGCTTTACATAGCTGCAAAAATGAGAAAACAGTGAAGTCCATTTTCTCACTACGATATTACATCCCCTGAAACTCTGAACTGAAGCTCGGTTTCTCATTTTTTATTCTTCATATGTCAGGCACAATGAATGACTCAAATATGTGTTAGAAATGTAGGTGGCTCCATTTTAATCTCGTTGCTACTGCTACTTCATTTACCAAAACATCTAAACATCCCACCGCATTTTCTTTCAAAATGTCTCAACCTAGTACTTTTTCCTCTAAAATAAATGATAATACTTTGAATTGCTTCTGAATTAAAGGTCGAAGTCTCCATATTAGATGGAAACCACAATGGTTCAGTGACTATACCATCACTGGTAGAATGCTAAGCCAGAGGACTTTTTCACCCTCCGGTCTAAAATCTTTTCTGCACCACAACTAGTGTAAGCCTCCTCAAAGAAAAGAACAGCAAAATACAAGAGCTCTCAGGTAAATGGACTAGAACAAGGTTCAAACTACATCTATGCTCGGTACACTGACCTATGTGTTATGTGCTTTGAATTGAGTGGAAAGATATCCTTAGGAGTCTGTCTCCAAAATGGTCACCTACATTTCTTTAATTGAAAGGAAAAATTGAATCTCCTATACAGCACAACTCAACTTATACAAAATAACTGCTTGGCTTTCTGTGGTATGAAAAATTTTATAAAACATTCTCTTTGAATCAACTAAGGAAGCTCACCTTGCATCAGAAGCAAAGTAATACTCAACTGCTTTTTCTTCAACGGGGAAAAGGCAAGTTGTGCTGTCAACACGTGAGAGATTACAGCTTCCTTTCTTGTCTTTGCCTAGAGCACAATATTTACATGAATCAACAAACATGTACAAAATCATAGCCAATAAAAAATACACATATTATCTATCAAATCAACAACAAAAACCCCATAGCAAAACAAAATAATTTCAGCAATTTTTAAATGCTAGGTAGGTATCTATTTCCATGCAATGAGCCAATGAGAACAACAGACAAAAATGTGTAGAGTGAAATAGCAACTATCAAAGAATGTGTGGCAGATAATAGCATTACACTGAAATTTGTAAATACTTCTTTTCGAGGTAAACATGAAATAATTGATTTGTTTTTGTTTTTGTTTTTTTTTTAATTTTTTAACTGTTAAATAATTAGCTTTTTTTAGTCAAAGCAAGTTATATTCATAATTTGCTGTTAAATGCCATTGAGTCAGTTCCGACCCATAGAGACCCAGTACAGGGTTTCTGAGGAGTGGCTGGTGAGTTTGAGCCACCAACCTGCACATTAACCCACAGCACCACACCAGGACTCCTTAATTTAACACTCTATAACTGAATTTAACTATGTTGTTGTTAAGTGGCGTCGAGTTGATTCCGACCCATAGCAATCCTGTAAAGGGTTTCCAAGGAGCAGGTGGTGAGCCTGAACCGCCAACCTTGCAATTCAAACAGCTGTGCAGTCTGGCGCGTTAACCCAAAGCGCCACACCAGGACTGCGGAATGTAACTGTATAATTACATACATATATAAATAATACTACATAAAACTTGAAAGGAGTTCAGTCATACGCTTGTACAGCAACACGTACAACAGAAATAACATTAAAAATATAAAAATCATGCAATGAAAAATAAAATTAAGACTAATGGCACATTCATTTTTGTTATTTCATTGCAAAAATTTCCTAGATTTAAATAGCACATCACCATAAAACGTCAAATTAGAGAGTATATTAACTCTGAATTTAAAAAAAAAATGAAACAAAGACATTATCACTCTCTAGTGGTTAGGAATCGAGCTACCAAGTGCCAAGGTCAGCAGTTTGAAACTACGGGAGGTTCTGCGGGAGAAAGATGAGGCATTCTGCTCCTGTAAAGATTTATAGCCTCGGAAACCCGTGCAGGGTCACTATGAGTTGCAACTGACTCCGCAGTAGTTAACAACAACAACCACCACCATGATATGAGGGGGCTTCAAAAAGTTTGCGAAAAATGGAATTAAAAGATAATAGCATTTACCCATGAACATCTTGAAGCCCCTTTTTATATTGTTGTTGTTGTTGTTATTAGCCGTGGAGTCGGTTCTGACTCTTAGCGATCCTGTACAGAGTTTCCGAGGCTGTAAATCTTTACGGGAGCAGAAAGCCTCACCTTTCTCCCGCGGAACAACTGGTAGTTTCAAACTTGCAGTTCGCAGCCCGACTCGTAACCACTACACTACCAGAGCTCCTTTTTGTATGTAGTATGTGGCAATTATTGCTATAGACTAAAAATACTCCAAACCTAGAGCAGCTCCTCTCTTATAATTAGGTTTCTTTATATTTCCTTTTGGAGTCCTGGTGTGGTATTGTGGGGCAAAGCACTGGGCTGCAAGATCAGTCTGAACTACAAGGTCAGCAGTTCAAACACCAACCACTCCTCAGAAACCCTGTACAGGGTTGTTACGAGTCGGAACCACTCAAAAGCACTTAACATATTTCTTATAAGTTGAAGACTATATATCTTTGTTAAGATGTATATCTTACTTCATTCAAAATACGACTACAGTTGACCTTATAACCTACAGGCACTTATAAAAACTCTTATTGTACTTATTCTCTACAACACCTGGCAGTAATTATAAAGACTTGGTAATCATTAGTCTTAGAAATGCTTACTCAAAGTTCTCCAACATCCTTGATTATTTGATGTGCCTTGGGCATAAAAACAACTCTTTCCATCCAAATTCAACAGCAGAAAAGATACCACACTTCAAAAAAGAAATTTAAGGGTCTGGTAAAAAGAGATGGGGATAAGATTCTTTTGATTCAATAGTAATTGTTATCATGACTAATTGCGACTGTCACAACTGTAAAGGTAGAAGTTTTGTAACAAAAACAGGGGAGTGTAGTTGATCTTGCAGACTGGAAACAGAAGACCCTAGGACAATCAAGGGAGAAGAGTGAAAGCGGAATGTGGGACCCTATCCAGAGAAGCAGCGACACCAGAGATGGAGGCAGAGATGGAGTCATAGAGGGGGCAGCAGAGGACTCTAGATTCATGGACAGAGAGGGACTAAGAGCTGGCAGCTAAGCAGCAGACTTGCAGAATGTGCCCTTTGGTGGTTTAAATTATTATATATGCCTGAGTGTTACAAAAGAAAAAAAAAAAGAGAGAGCTAAAATGAATAGAGAGAAATACTGTTAAGTGATGGTACATGGAGGGGATTATAACCATTGTAATGAAACAAAATATATGATCTGTTGAATGTGAAACTGATGATCTGCCCTGTAAACTTTCACTCAATTCACAATAAAAACTAAAAAAAAAAGTTAGATGATATTCTAGAAAAGGCAATACTACATACAGAAAGAGAAAATAGACCAGTGTTTGCTGTTTGCTAGGGACTGAGAATAGGAGGAAGGGTTGACTACAAAGAGGTAGCCAGAGAGAGATCTTTCTAGGAAGATGGGATTGTTCTGTTTCTTTATTATAGTGGTGGTTATATAACTGTTTGCTTTTGATAAAACTTGCAAAAATTGTACATCAGAGTAAATTTACTATAGAATGGTCAATCGTTTGAGATCAAAAGGGCACCATTTACCAAAGTACAAAATTCAGAAGGGTGGGAAAAGATGGAGGAATGGAAACAAGAACTACAAGGAGAAACTGGAAGAAGTGATGTCACAGTAAGGGGATTGCAGATCAAATTAAATGATTGATTTGTTGAATGTAAAATGGATGATCTGCTCCGTAAACCTTCACTCAATTCACAATGCTGTTGCTGCTGTGTGCCGTGGAGTCATAGTGATCCTGTACAGGGTTTCTGAGAGCAGCTGGTGGGTTTGATCTGCTGACTTTGCAATTACCAGTCCAGTGCTTATCCTACAGTGCCATACCAGGACTCTAATTCATAATAAATAGTTTTGAAAATGTGGATTTTATTGCATGTGGGGAAAAAATGAGCTAAAAAATTGGTAAAAGGATAGTCCAGCACTACAAACGTAAGGGGGTTTATTTTGTGGAAAAATTCTATTATCTTTTAATCCCATTTTTCCACAAACTGTTTTGGAGCTCCCTTGCATAGGTAGCTTTGTTATAAAACGTCCTAGTGGGAATGCAAGGAGCTCTGGTAGTATAGTGGTTACGAATCAGGCTGTGAAATGCAAGGTGAGCAGTTTGAAACTACCAGCTGTTCCACGGGAGAAAGATGAGGCTTTCTGCTCCGGTAAAGACTGACAGCCTCGGAAACCCTATAAGGGGTCGCTGTGAGTCGGACCCAACTCCGTGGCACACCACCACCATCAGTGGGGTTGCAGTTCATTATGTCCTTTCTCCAAATACTAACTATTTCATTCTTCAGGTAACATTTAAATGTAAAGTGTATTAAAATATTTAAAATAATTTGAGGTATTCACTGCGCATAGAAATAAAAAACAGGGTCGCTATGGGGCGGAACTGACTCGATGGGACTTAACAACAACATATGGCTTTCACTATCTACAAAATATTTTCACATATATCTACTACCTCATCTCACTTGATATTTAAATGGAACACTATATCAACCTTGTCTTACAGAGAAGCCCTGGTGGCAGACTGGGTTAAGCACTGGATTGCTAACCACAAGGTCAGCAGGTCAAACCCACCAGCCACTCTGTAGGAGAAAGACAAGACTGTCTAATCTTATCAAGACTCATAGTCTCTGAAAACCCTCCCTCACTATGAGTCAGAATACACTCCAGTGGCATTGGTAATTATGTCAATAAAGTGATCCAGAGTATTACAGAAAAACACATTTCAAACATAAGCACTAAAAAAGGAAGAATGACTCCAAATTCAAACCAAAGTCATCAAGATATTTAATCTTAATCTAAAAATAAAATATCATGCAGAAAATAAAGATCACTAATGAATTTGCATTAAATGCTAGGCTATAATTATTAAAAAAGAAAAAATGTGTGGCTACATTTTTAAAATGCCAATTATTTAAACTATGTAGCCACACTTTTAATAACCCCAGCAGTTATCTTTATTCCACACGATTCTAACACATAGAAGAAAAAAAGTGTTTTAATCTCAACTACTATCTGAAATCTCAAAGATTTTAAGGAAACAAATTATTGAAAGCAATTTTCTAAATGCCAAAAGCACACAGACAAAATATACTCTGCAAATTAGAAAAACAATATCAAACTATGCTTCCCCATAAAATAAGCACAATTTTAGAGGCTCAGCACATTCATTCACTCCAAGAACAAGGAATTAGTATAGATTGAACAAAAGAAGGTAAGATTCCTCCCCATCCATGCAGAGTGCATTTCCCACCTCTTTCTCCCTGTGATCCCCACCGTGTGAATTTTGATCCAATCTGAGTCCTAGCTAAGGATATACAACAGAAAAAAAAGTCTACTAGTCAAAGAAATCACAATAGCAAATCCTTTTCATGACTACACAGAACTATATAAATGTAGATCTGACCAATGGGGCAGTTAATCAAATTTAAAGAAAGCAATGCTTTCTATCTACTGTACTTAATTTATGAAATTTCCCCTGTAGCATGCTATAAGAATAGTTCTTACCTGTTCTGTAAAGTATTGGAATATGATCAGTTGAGAGCTTATGTTCACTTCGTACGCCAATCAACAGAGGGCTACCCCTCCTATAAGAACAAAATTAGTCAGACTTGTGCAGATATAAAATTTTAATTTAATGAGCCAATACTCTTCAAATAATGTTTAAAAATCGCCCTTCAGCTCTACTCTTGAAATAACAAAGTACATAAACAGAACTGACATCAAAATTCTGCACCAGGTTCACAAATTAGGGGCAATTATGCTATTTTTGTAAATAAAATTTTATTA
Organism: Chrysochloris asiatica; assembly: GCF_000296735.1. NCBI lineage: Eukaryota > Metazoa > Chordata > Mammalia > Afrosoricida > Chrysochloridae > Chrysochloris > Chrysochloris asiatica. Next base: position 5,711,614 of record NW_006408570.1, on the reverse strand, counting down.
CAACATAGCCATGCCTACTCAATTACAAATCGTCTATGGTTGTTTCCAACCTATGGCCCACAAATTCTGAAATATTTACTAGCTGACCCTTTACAAAAAGTTTACCAATGGGCCTTTAAAGAGTTTGTAGAAAAATTAAGACAGTGGAACTTTTCCATGAACTTTTTGAAGCTCCTTCATGTTTCAGATTGTTCTCCTTTTTAATGTTAACTGCAACCTTTTGTTCATACACAGAATTATGATATATGAAGGTTTAGCTCCTTCTTAGTTATTCTGCCAGTGGACTGTTACTGTTCTAAAAAAGGGCTTTATGATCAGGCTCAAATATTACAGTCAATGTAGTGATTGTGCAATTACCTAGGAACCTACTGACTGATTAGTTTAATTGACTACTCTCCTTTCTGTGGAAACACTAGTTTTGTCTCTATTTACAATTCAATTTAACATTATTTTACTCCATATAAATTTGAGCCTTGAATTAGTAACATATTCCCAGCTCCTTCATATGAACATTAGACAGGAAACAAATGCATTTCTCAAAAATTCTAGAGGATTTTTTGACCAAAAATTATAAAACTTGCAACCCAGATGTTTCAACACAGAATTATCAGTGATTATTAACTTTTTATGTACCTTGTTACAACTGCTTGCCCTGGAAAATGAACACTTTTAAATACAAGTGCAAAGGCACCTTCCTACAGAGGAAAAAAAAGGCATTTGTCATATTTATTGTAATGAATTATCAAATGAGTAATGTCACAAACACACTGAACTCAAAATAGAAATACTGGTTCACACACTGCTCTTCTGCACTTGTTTATTAACAAATCTAGTATGTCCAATAGAGGATAGCCTCCCAAAATAAATCATTTTAAAAGTACTTGTGTACGTGCTATTCTCGATATTTCTTAATAGATTTTTTGAAATTTTGATAATAGCCAGACTGCAAAGCCAATTGAGCTGAAAGGTCAGTGGTTCTAGGTCACCAGCTGCTCCTCGGAAACCCTATACAGAGTCGCTATATGAGTCGGAAACAACTAGACGGCACTTAATACAACAACAATTATCAAAATTCTTAACAGATACATTATCTCTCCCCAATACAGGGAAGGCAGAATTTTAAAATATCCCAAGTTCAAAATCAAAATTTATTGTCTAGCCTATTAATTGTACAGCACTGACCACTTCCATTCTTTTGACCTTGGTATTGAGGATATAAACACATATTGACTCACACACCATACCAACTCCTCAAGGATAGGCCCTAAGGAACTAAGGAAGAGATCAAGAAGGAACATGAGGTAGCAAAGGTAAGGGACCACCACAAACACAAACTGGATTACACAATGAGTAGAAGGAGAAAGCCTGGGAGGCACATACTCAGCTTGGGTCAAAGGAAGAAACAAGCCTCTATGCTCTCCATCATCAGTGACTCCTCCTTTAGCTGCAGGCTTCATAAGATTTGGGTGAAGGTAGGAGGTGAGGGCTGCATCTTAGCAGAAGTTAAGGGTTTTATTCAAAATGCAAAGACTATACACTTTGATGAACTTGATCGACACCTATGGATGCAGTAGCTCGTAAGAGGGAACAAATCTTTACAGCGAGGATCATTCCCACCCTCTCCATACACAGAGTAGACAGGGATGGGCAACTTGGACACTGGCTACCCAAAATGGGGGGGGGGGTGCCTACAAAGGCAAGAAATGACTGGCTACAAGCTTTCATGAGGGAACCTAGATCCAGAGGGTGTGGAAGAAGGTAGAATCTCCACTGAATAGTATCCAATCTGTCTATGCGGGGCTGATGAAATGAAATGTGGATAGGTCTCTTGTGATACAATAGTGAATAATTGTTATCAAGACTGATGGTGAGGGTTGTAAATATAAAGGTAGACATTTTGTAGCAAGGAGGGGAGTGATTAACTTTTCAGTCTAGGAGTGGAGATCCCTGGGACCATCAAGGGAGAAGAGCAGAGAGTGGGACCCTACCCAGAGAAGCAGTGATCCCTGAGCTGGAGGAAGAGATGATGACGTGGAGAGATGGAGCAGTTGGGGACTCTACACCCAGAGAGGGAGAGGGGCTGTGTGCTGACGACCGGGGGGACAGGCTTGCAGGGCATACCCTTTGGTTGGTTGATGGTGCATGGAGGGGATTATAACCATGGCAATGAAACAATATATGATAGGATGAATGTAAAACTAATGTTCTCCCATGTAAACTATCACATAATTCACAGTAAAACATTTTTTTTTTAATGCAAAGACTAGAGAGATGAGGAGGGAGATGTGGCTATCACTGTGGCCTTGGACTGTTGTGGTCCTCTGATCACTTTACTATTTAGGGCAACAGGGATGAGGTCAGAAAGAATATTGTTTTTCTTTTGGACTGGGAAGTGACTTTTCTGTAGAGGTAAAGGGACAAGAAAAAGTCCCCATGGCAGGCTGGCAGGGTACACCCTTTGGTTGGTTGATGATGCATGGAGGGGACTGTAACCATGGCAATGAGACGATATACAATAGGACGAATGTAAAACTAATGTTCTCCCATGTAAACTATCACATAATTCACAATAAAACATTAAAAAAAGAAAGAAAAAGTCCCCATGAAGAAAACTAAAGAGTTGACTAAACTGTCTCAGAGACACACAGACATCCTACAATAAAGAGTAGCTTTCTCTGAAGCTACACTTGTGCCATGGTATTGGCTTAGAACAGACAATCAAGTAAGCAGGAAGCAAGAGAAAGAAATCTCTGACATGCATACTGTGTACATGTTTGCATGTGCTATGTATGTGCTAGTGTACACGCACCACTTTTACACAAACTGTTGACTACTTTTTTACTTCCCATGGCAACAAACCATAGTAAGTTGTATTCTGGGGTGGAGAAGAGAGAAATAATAAAATAGTTTCTCAAGTCAAACTGAATAGTGTATCCTCAAAAACCCACTGCTGTGGAATTGATTCCAACTCATAGCAACTTTACAGGACAAAGCAAAACTGCTCCATAGGATTCCAAGACTACACATCTTTGTGAAAACAGACAGTTGCATCTTTCTCTTGAAGGGAAGCTTGTGAGTTTGAACTGGCAAGCTATCAGTTAGCAGCCCACAGCTTACCTCACACCAGAACTCCTTGAACAGTGTATATAACATATTTGTAAAATTTCATATATATGAAGTAAAAGTAACAAAACACAAGAAATTAGCATCATTCCTACTTTTCACACTTAACTCTAAGAAAAGTTATCCTAACTAATGTTTAGTACCAATTGTTGAATGACTCTCTCCACCAATGTAGTGAAGCTGGTATCCTGACTTTCCCGATTGTCATACATATACTTAACAAGCTTGGCAATTGTCTCTGTGTCTGTTTCAGATTCAAAGTCATAGCCTTTGCTCTCCTGTAATTAGAAAAGAAAACAACATATTTAAGGCAATCATCAAAATAAGCAAACCTTTCTCCAGAATTTTTTTTCCTCAAAAATCTCACTAAACTTATTTGACTACAGTAACACTTGCTCTAGTCAAATTAGTTATGTGACAATAATAGAATAAAATAATAAGAAATAATAAGTTAGTTATTTCTCAATGAGTTAAGCAAAACTGCATAAATCCATAAATATGGAGGAAAGCAGGAGTCAGAAAATCATTATATACCGAGATGATTCATTCTGTATATAAAATGCTAACAAAATCGTGAACACTCATTAAGATGTATTTAATTCACTTATCTTAATAAGAGAAAATAAGGAAGAATAACTTTTTCTTCACAAAATTGCTTGCATCTTAACATTTTTTGGGAAAAAAAAAATCTCACTAAACAACTTCTAGCATTTTTCTGAGAACCATACCCCATGTTCAATATTAATGTCATAATCTTAGCCCAGTAAACTAGAACTAGTGAGGCTTCTATGCAATTTAACACACACTTAGTGAAGCCCTGGTGTGGCACTGCAGGTTAATGTGCTGAACTGCAAAGTCAGTTTGAACAGCAAGGTCAGTGGTTCAAGCTCACCAGCCACTCCTCAGAAACATTTTACAGGGTCTCTATGGGTTGTAACTGACTCAACTCACTTAACAACAACAATCTAGAATTGCATAAATTTCTGTCACATATGAATAAAACACATTTTAGATAATTAAAACATAACTCACAAAACACTAATTCCGTAATGAACATATTCTTTTGAGTAATTAAATGTTAAATTTTATGTAACTAATTAATTAAAATTTAAATTGCCACATGTGAGCGTTGTTGTTAAGTGCCTTCAAGTAGGTTCCAACTAATGGCAACTCTATACAGGGTTTCCAAGAAACTGCTGGTAGGTTTGAACTGCCAATCTTGCGGTTAGCAGTCCAGCACTGATCCTACAGTGCCACACATATAAATAGTGGCTATTATATCAGACAACAATATCATCCTCAAAGAAAGAATATATTCATTTCGGAACAAGTGTTTTGAGAGTTACATTTCATTTACGTTGTTGTTGTTAAGTGCCGTAGAATAAGTTTCGACTCATAACAATCCTGGCACAAAATTTTTAAGGAGCAGCTGTGAATTTGAACTGCCAACCTTGTGGTTGATAGTCCAGGGCTGATCCTACAGCGCCACACCAGGATTTGTAAAAATTTAATTACTTCACATGTGACATACTGAAATGTATGGAAGTTAAATGTATGTTAAATTACCTAGACTCTCTCACAATTTTGGGTTTACTGTACTAGAATTCAATTCCTCAGTCACACTAGCAGAAGGCCCACATGCTTCTGTACTGTAAGGGACAGCCCTACTGTAAGGTACAGCCCTGAGTAAATATTACCAGGCAGCCTAGAGCTATAGAGGGAATTTAATTTCTCCCGATTCTAGCTATATATCCTAAAATCGTTTTTCAAAATGACAAAAGAAGGTCTTTAACAATGTAAAAGGTGTCCTCTAAAATTTCTGTTTAATTTGACCTCTAAGTCATTCATAATAAAGCTTATTATTTCCTTCACATATAAGAAACACAGAATTATTCCACTGTTAACAAAGAACAGTGCAATAAACCACCATAGCCTTGCAATTACCTTAGGAACTACCTGATCATATTTAAACATTGTTATACATCCCAACAACTAAACTCACTGTTCTCTTTAGAAGTATTCACAAAAATTTCTGTCTTTTAACATCACTTTGCTTACCAAAAACTTTTTCAAATCTTTGTAGTTGGTAATGATTCCATTGTGAATAACAATAAATTCTAAAAAAAAAGAATAGAGTACTGATTAAAAACAATTACAAGTCTGATAAACATTTTAAATGGCTATTCGAAACTACCAGCTGCTTCACGGGAGAAAGATGAGGCATTCTGCTCCTGTAAAGATTTAACAGCCTCGGAAACCCTGTACATGGTCGCTATGAGTCGGAACCGACTCCTTGGCACATAACAACAACAACAATTATATCATGAACAGATTCTCCTCAAGTCAAAAATATTTGTCTCCGATGACATGGAGAGATGAAGCTGATGTGGAAAGATGAAGCAGCTGGGGATCCTGGACTCAGGGAGGGAGAGGGACTGTGTACTGACAGCCAGGGTGTGCGCTTGTGGGGTGTGTTCTTTGGTTGTTTAAATGGTTGTATATTCCTGACTGCTTCAGTGAACATAAAAAAAACAAAAAACAAAAAAACGGGTGTGGGAGGGGGAATAATTGTCTCACAATAAAAAAGTTAAAAAAAAAAAAAATTCTGCCACATGCAAGTTTTCCAATACAAACAAGTATCCATCTGCTTTGCACTACTGAATTATTCAGCAATGCTGTTTATGTGGCGGAGCTAAAGCACAGTGCTAGGAGGTGGGTATCACAGGGAAGTAAGAGAAAACTAGGAGTCTAGAGACAACATTTTCAGTAGTGGGTACACGACTAACTCAGCATCACCATGAGAAAGTAGAACATTTATTAGGGCTGTTTTCCTCATTTGCAAACTGAAAGGATTGAATTATTGTTTTCATTTCTCTGTTCATTCAGGCCTATGAAAAAAAACATTATTGAATACAACTTTAAAGAGGCTTTTTAAAAGGATATTACCTGATTTACATTAAATGAGTTTAAGAAACAAAGTAATTTAATGAGAAAAATAGCTCTATAGTTCAATTTACTTTGAACTGTATTTTTTCATCCTGAGATCCAGAAAATTTCTAGGATGTCAGATAAGTAAACATTAAATATTCCAAAATAAAAGTCTTGGGATAATTTTAATCATTTCTGATTAACTGCTAACTCTGTAAAAGGAAAGAATAAAAAATCAAGAGCTGACAATTCTTTGCAGCCACTGATTTTATGCACAAAAACTACCAAAGTAAATTTATCACTCGCGCTATCAGGAGAGAAATCATTACGCAATCAATTTACATAGATTATGTAAATGATCCTAATATGCTATCAGGCATTCTGAGTTAACTTCAAAGGAGCTTAAATTCAACTGCATTACAAATCAAATAATAAAAAACATGTTGACTGGATTTTTAAGTAAGAGAAGATGCTATTAATTATGAAAATAAAGTTTTTAAATGTTAATTTTAGAACACAGAAAATGATAAATAGCTGACATAAAGTCTTAAATTGAAACCAAATCTTCAAAATGCAATCTAGATATTCAGAGATATCTTCAGGAATCTTTTACAACAGCCTTGTCCTTTTAAAAGGCTGCAAACATCCTAATCCAATATCATGTGAAGTACAAGAAACAAAAAGGCAGCTTTTGAATTTAAGTATAACCCTTATCTCCAAGGGGTAATATATGTGTGTGCATATATGTGTGCATACACACATACATACAAATGAGGAGGCTTCAAAAGTTCATGGAAAAATGGGATTATAAAATTATGAAATTTTCCATGAACTTTTTGAAGCCCCATCATACATAAACATACATATATACTTCTATAAGGTTGTCATCTGCCACATCATTCTCCTGCAGAGGCTAGTGGGTTTGAACCACCAACCTTCTGATTCTAAAGAGCCCAGCTCTTTAGTCACTATGCCACCAGGACTCCTGGTTGTGGTATGCCATGGAGTTAGTTCCGAATCATAGTGACCATGGTACAGGTTTTCTGAGACTGTAAATCTTTACAGGAGCAGAAAGCCTCATCCTTCTCCCTCGGAGTGGCTGGTAGATTCAAACTGCTGACCTTGAGGTTTACAGTCCAGCTCGTAACCCACGTCACTACCAGTGCTCCTTGAAGGGGTATAAACTTAACTGATGAAATACTTTAAAATGTGATTATGTACTTACTGCTTCTTACTGTTTTAAGTTTCCAGATTAAAGAAAATTAAAAGAACAAAACCATCAGAGCCTTCAGGCACCTCCCATTCTTAGTCCTTTACTATCATCCTAGAGCACACAGAATCTGTCCATACCGTTATTTTTATCCGAGCGCTGGGGATGGCTATTGACTGGGTTGGGTTCTCCATGCGTTGCCCAGCGGGTATGAGCTATTCCCAGGTGTACATCAAATTCTATATCCAAGTCCATATCTTGCTGTTCTGAAGAAGACAAAATGAAAAATAATAATATTACATTATGCTACAGAGAAAATGCTAAAAGTTATATTTAAGTATAATTATTATAACACTGTTCACCTGGAATATATGATTATTGGAATTGAAAATCAGACATATTCAAAATAGTGATTAAAAGATATAAAAGTTAATGCAGTTGAAGTATTAAAGAAAAACTGTCCTATAACAAAAAAAGGCATCTAGAGAGAGAAGGCAAATGTGACAAAATGTGAACAATTAGTAAAGCCAGATGAAGTGTAAATGGATGATAAATGTACTTAATTCTTTCTGTTTTCCTGGAGGTTTGAAATTTTTCAATGAGTTAAAAAATAAAGTATCACAATGATTTTTTTTAAACCTCAATGTTTAATCCTTGCCTTGAACACAAACCTATCATTTTAATCAGATATGTGAAGATAAATTGGATTTTCTTAATGCATACAATATTGTGACTATACTTTCTTTGGTTTTCAATGGATGTAAATATATCTAACAACATAAAATGAAATTACGAACACCTTCCAAAATCAAAAATTAGACCTAGAGAACAGAGCAAAGTGTGAAGTTATGGGGTTACTGGGATTCAACAAGGCTGGTGCTCCTTCATGTTGATAATGAAAAATTGAAAGCATCTAATCTAATCACTTTTCCCTAAAATTAACTCTTCTTGATTCTTCTAGAAAAAAATGGACAGCTCTGGTTATTAATTGACAATGTCCCCTTCCTAATTACCTAAGTATACAATTCATCTGAATAAGAAACCAGATCACAAAACCAGAATTAGGTCTGCAGTGAGAACAAACTGCTCAGGAGTCAGAAGAGGAAAGTCTGTAAACTTTAGCACATACTCTTTGTCGGGTGTATACTGGCTAATCCGAGGTCATCATAAAGCACAAATCTGACCCAAGACCACTGTTTAAAATCCTTGAATAGATTTCCATTGCTTACAAAAGTTGTTTGCAACCCAACCTGTATATATGAATGATCCTAAATCTGGGCACAAGGATTTGTAACGAGATCCTCACAATTCTAATGTAAAACCAGAAAGCCATTTTCTAACAAGATAAACCCCAACATCATTTCGTGCCATACAAGGCCTGTCACTATCTGGCTCCACCTAGCTCTCCATCCTTATTGCCAATCACTCCTCAAAGTTCTCAGTGCACTTCTACAAATAGCAGCAAACCTGTGCCAGGGACTAGAGATTCTCACCGCTCTGTCCTTATCGCTGCAGCCCCATGAAAACCTTCTAACAGCTTCCCATCACACAGAGCAAAACCTAATGTCCCTAAGAGCCGACCTGACGAGCTCTCGCCACATCTAGTCTCATCTCCAGCCACTTTCATTTACTTTAGCAGTAAGCATGCCAAGTCTACAGTCTACTAAGGGTCCTTTCATTTGGTATTCCCTCTCCCTAGAATTCTCTCCTTGAGATAATCACATGCTCTTTGTTCAATTGTAACCTCTACCACACCATGTCTTCACAACACTAATGACTAGTGGTGGTGGTTATGTGCCGTGAAGTCAGTTGCGACTCATAGCGACCCTGTACAGGGTTTCCAAGGCTGGAAATCTTTACGGGAGCAGAAAGCTTCATCTTTCTCCTGTGGAACAGCAGGTAGCTTCAAACTGCTGACCGTGAGGTTCACAGCCTGATTTGTAACCACTACACTACCAGAGCTCCTTGCACTAATGACTACCTAATGTTATATCTATGTTGGCTTACTGTCTGCCCCCTCCCCAGTAGACAGCAAACTCCATCTGGGCAGGTAATCTGTCTATCTTGTTCTGTGTTGTGTCTCCAGGGTCTAGAGCAGTGCCTGGTATAAAATAAGTACTCAGTAAATATTCATTTTATGAATGAATCCTTGCAGTACTCTGCTTTGTGGGTACTACAGTCCCCACTATATAAATAAAGACCTAAGACTCAAAGAGGCAGAGACATCTAGCAAGAAGTAGAGACAGGATTTGAACCCAGTCTGAGACGAAAAGCACAACGGTATACTGTGCTGCTGCATGACGATGGCACCTATGACAAACACTGTTATCAATCTGACTTCCCCCAGAATGTGAGTCCCACAAAAGCAGCAGCTTGTCTTATCTTCCAATGCTAAGCACTGACTAATAGCTGCACAGGGCAGATACTCAGATTTTTGTTGAAGTGCTCAATAAACCAATCAATGGATACAAACATGTATATATTCTTTCCTGGCTTATCTGTGTTCTGAATAATTAACGGTGGCCTGATAAACAACCTCTAGAAAAGTAAAGGATTACTGTTTATCACCATTTAACTTGGTCCATGCAGTAAGCACTGGACTACTAACCACAAGATCTGAAGTTCAAGCTCACCAGCTGCTCCAGGAGGAAAACGAGGCTTTCTGCTCCCAAGAAGATTTAAAACCTTGGAAACCCTACACAGGATCATTGAGTCAATCAACTAGACAGTTCTTAACAAGCGATTAATAGGTTAATCAAGCAAGGAAAACATTTCACTATTTTTTTAAGCTAAGTATAATTAAAATACTGCACCTCCCAAAGCAAATCCAGAGAATGACACCGAACTCTAAAATAAGTCCACTTCAAGTTCATGCTAACCCTGACTGCTGCCAAAGGAACACTACCTACTAAGATCCACTGCTATGACAACAAACACATTCCTCTGCCAACAAATGTTTCGTATGTTATAGAAGTTAAACATGATTTCCAATCCTTGATTCTTTCTTCTCTCTATCGTTGCCCCATTGCTGAACTCTAAATATAATCCCCACATTCAGTGTTCTCTGTCAAGCAACACTGGAGACAATCACAAAATGTGAACTGAGTCCATTTCAAATCCATACTAATTACCATACCTACTTCACTGTTGCCAATGACACATTTATCCAAGCTCTGTATTTGTTAAGCCAAGAGCTTATCTAACTCCCCAGCAGCTCTTCATATCTTTGTTATTCTCCTTAACCCCCAATCCTACCCACAGTCCCTCGTTTCCTACTTTACTTAGCCTTTCTCTCATCACCTCAAGTTGAAGTCCTAAGCCCTAGATATGTGAATGTGACTGCTTCTAAGTAAGGTTTCTTCTGTTGTGTTGAGAACATAGTCGAGGAGGGTAGGTCATAAACCTGATTCTAATTTGGTACTGTCTCCAAAGAGAGCAGCACATATAGACACATATGAAGGAAGGAAGGCAGACAGACCCCAGGTGAAGAGCTAACTAAAAGCCACCAAAAAATGCCAAGAAAACACCCAGAGCTACAAAAACTAAAAGGATCCTCCCCTAGCACCCAGTGAGTGCCTAGCTCTGCTGCTGTCCTTAATTTGGACTCCTAACCTCTAAAACAGTATGATAACAATAAATTCTTGTTCTGTCAAACCATCTGTTTGTGGTATTTTCTGACAGCTAAGACACTTCAGACTCTGTTTCACCTTTGATTCCTAAAGTATCCTAGTTCTGTAAAGACCAACCCTCTACTTGTGCTCTGACCTGAGCTGTATTCCTTTACTTAACCAGCTCACTGGCATCTTTTGGTCCAGCCCTGTGGCTACTTGCCTTCTGCATGCAAGCTCAGGTTAGACCTTTGTCGGAAGTTATCTTGCTTAGTGACAGTTCAGAAACTTTAAAATTTGCTAAGAATAATAAACTAAGTACCTGAAAACCTATACTCAAAAAGAGTAAAAAAAACTATTAACATTTAGCCATTTATTCTTCACATCTTCTTTAAAGATACTCAGCAGTTTAAACTTGAAACTTTTTGTCACTCTCTAAAACACAGCCCGTTCAAACCCTTCCTCTACTCCAAACTTGACTACATAGCTGACACCATCAAATGACAAGTCCTATGCAACTGTGTCTCAATTTCCTCATCAACAACACGGACAGGAGTCCTGGTATGGTGCTGTAGGATAAGCACTGGAATGCTAATCACAAGGTCAGTGGTTCAAACCTACCATCCACTCCTCAGAAACCTTATACAGGGTCACAATGAGTCAGAAGTGACTTGAGGCACTTAACAAAAATGAGGAATAAACAAGTTAATGCACATAGAGCAGAACAGTACCCGGGGCACAGAAAGCACAATCAGCAAGTACCCGTTATTGTAGGACAAGCACTGGACTGCTAAGCACAAGGTGGGCAGTTCAAGCCCACCAGCCAATGCTCAGAACCGTACACATGGTGGCTGAGTCACAACTGACTTCATGGCACTTAACAATTATACCAAAATCAAAAGCTAACAGTAACCTCAAATCTATCAATTCAACGTCCTTTATCAAATGTCATCCTCCTCTCCCCAACTTTTCAAAAAAAAATAGGTTACATGCATGAAACTTGCTCTAATCTTGCCAATAAAACAACCACCACCATCCAAAACCCAAACACACCCAGGGTTACCAATTTAGCCACTGAGCTTTAGATCAAATGTCCACTTATAGGTGAGGCTTCCCGTTGTACCTTGCCCCATCCTATTTCCTACTCTTCTTCCCCAAAGCAGGATCAAATTCATGCACAACCCTCCTACCCTGCCTTTAAGCCTCTATTATGCTACTATAACTCCATAAAGATAGTGTGGTCCTACATTTTTATACTTTACATAAATGGTCCTTTACTTTACATATCCTTTCCCAAGTTGCTTTTTTCAGTCAATACTAGGTTTCCAGAAATTATCCATGTTCCTAGTTGCAGAATCAGATTTAGTGTATTCCTTTCATGTACTAGATATGGTCATTCACTAGCATACAAAAGCAGTCAGGGTGGCACAGTGGTTAAAGGGATCAGCAGTGTGACCTCACCACCCTCTCCACAGGAGAAAGATGTGGCTGAGTCTGCTTTCCACACAGACAGCAGCCTTGGAAACCCCATGGGGCAGAATCAACTCAGTAGCAATGGGTTTGATTTATTCTCACCTTGACCCCAGCTATTCTGATTAAAAGGTTTTCTTTTCCCACCTTCACTGCCCAAATATATTCAGGGCTAGCTCAGTCTCTCAGCCTGTCCAGCCTGTGGCAGGTCTCCTTGACTCACACCAATCTGTTTTTTCTTTCCTATAAATCCACTCACTCCATGAATTAACTACAATTCATAAAGACTCTACATAACAGAGTAGAGTTGTTCCTTAGGGTTTCTGAGACTGTAAATCTTTATGGGCACAAACTGCTTCATCTTTCTTCCTCAGAGCAGCTAATGAGTTTAAACCTTGGCCTCTTAGTTAGCAGCCCAGCACTTAATCCATAGAATAACTAAGGGTCCTTTTCTCTGCTATGTTATTGCTTTTAAGTGCCATTGAGTTGTTTCTGACTCATAGCAACCCCATACCCTGTATGAGGCTGTGCATCTTTGTGGAAACAGAAAGCATTATGTTTTTCCCGTGGAGTGGCTGGTGGACTCAAACCATCGATCTTGTGGCTCATGGTCCAGTACTATCACACAGAGCCCCTGAGCCTACTATACTTGGCCTGATATACAGAATTTAGTCTCCACTGTATACAGAATGCATGCACTATAGTTTTTCAAGGATAGCTATTTGGGGGTCAACCTAATCCCTAGCAAATTTTACCCATAATATATACAAAGTAAGTATTAATTTTAATTTTTAAACAGTTACTGCACAGCTAAATGTATGGTTTATGTAAAAAAATTCCTAAAGCAATCATTTCCCGCTACCACCTATCCTGCTTTGCAATGATTATGACAGCATTCATTTTGAGTGGGGAAATAAAACACCTGCTAGTTCTTGGTTTTAAGTACCGTGGAGTTGGTTCCGACTCATAGTGACCCTGAAGAGTTTCTGAGACTGTAAATCTTTACGGGAGCAGAAAGCCTCATCTTTCTCCCACGGAATGGCTGGTAGTTTCAAACTGCCGACCTTGAGATTAGCAGCCCAATTAGTAACCACTATGCTACCAGAGCTCCAGGGAATACAATTTTCTTTTCCCTCAAATCAACCTATTTCCAAATTCTTGGTGTTTGTTTTTTTAAGTTTCCAGTGAAAAAATAAAATTTGCAAGCCTAAGGTTATGAACTAAATATTGACAAGTATATTCTCTTTAATAGTGCAAGTGTCTCTGGGCAATTACTCTGTACCAGGGAAGTAAGACAATAGTGAGGCAAGAACGGAACTCACCTAGCTACGTCAAACCTGCTAAAAAGTACAACCTCCAGACTGACTACACATCCAATTTCAGCACTTAATCCAAAATGAAGACAATCACAAAATGAAGATATATGAGTAAGGATATTACTAAAAATATCTTTTGTCTTATAAAAGGTGTTTCCTCAGAAACTATGGTTCTAAAGCTACTTCATTTTAGGCTAACTGAGCCTGCTCTGAATACAATGAGCCTAATTTATATTTAATTTAATTGTTGTTGCTAAGTGCCATCAAGTTATTCTGACTCATAATTACCCTGTGAGTGGAGAAGTGGTTAATGAGTTTGAACCACTGACATTGTGTTAGCAATGCGGTACTTATCCTACAGTGCCGCACCATTTTTACAGAGTAAAAATTAAAGCAGTCCTGGTAGCATAGTGGATTATGAGCTGGGCTGCTAACTACAAAGTCAGCAGTTCAAATCGACCAGCCACTTTCTGCTTCCATAAAGATTTACAGCCTCAGAAACCCTATAGAGAGTCACTGTGAGTTGGAACCAACTCAGTGGAACACAACAACCACCAATATAATTACATGAATACCTAATAATAATTCATTTTTGCTGTGATCATTTTTGAAGCAACAGGTAAGTTTTAAAACTAGTCCAGATAATATCAAAACACCCTTTTCCTCTAGTCGCTCAACTTAAAAAACTATTAATCTTAAAAGAGATGCCTGGTGGCACAGTGGTTAAGCTTTCAGCTGCTGACAAAAAGGCTAGCAGTTCAAATCTATCTATCAGTGGCTCTGCAGGAAAAAGACATGCCATTCAGCTTACTAAGATTTACAGCCTTGGAAACACTCCATGGGCAGTGCTACTCTGTTCTATAGGGTCACTATGAATTAAAATCTACTCAATAGCAATAATCTTAAAACAGGCACCAAATGTTGGAGAAATAGTTAATTTGATGTGGAAGAAGAAATTTAAAAAAGGAAAGTTTAGATAAAAATCAAACTAAATACATTACTGTGAACTTCTTCATCCAGTGCCTTGACTTTACCCTTCTTCTTAATGAGCTGGATTTTGCAGGCATTGGCTTCCCAGTCTTTGTCATTGCCTCCATCAACTCCCACACCTAAATGATCAACAGTTGGAAAAGTAAGAGAGACACTGCTCATTGCTTAGATAATTAATCACTGTGAGACAGTCTTTCATTTTAAAAATTACATTTTCAGCTAATGCATGCATTTATTTATTATTTTAACATCTGCTGAACACCTACTACCTGTCCAGAACCATGACAAAAAAATGCAACAACAACAACAAAAAAGAAATACGTTTCCTATCCTAAAATTTCTAATAAGTCTATTAGGAAGACAAGCAAAGATCATTACAGTAGAGTGCACATTATAGTACAGGTAATAATAAAAGAGCTATAGCGTTAAAGTGCCGTACAAGAGCGAGACAAAGAAGATAGGCATCCATCTCAGAAGGAAGACAAGGAGGAAGTATCAGGAAATACCTATCTTGAGAGTATACTTAAGCACCTATAAAATTTGAAAAAGTTGCAACAAAGGTACTGGAAAAGCAGTCCTAAGAAGGGAAGTAACATAATAAAAATTTTTTATGTTAAAAAAAAAAACTCTCTTTGAAAATAAGGTAGAAAATAGATTGCTATCATTTTTGTTAAGTGCTGTGTTGGGTCAGTTCTGATTCACAGTGACCCTGTATAGGATTTCCAAGATTGAAATCTTTGCAGGAGCAGAAAACCACATCCTGCAAAGCGGCTGGTGGGCTCAAACCACCAACATTGTGGTTTGCAGTATAGTGTTTATCCTACAGAGAGCCTCCATACTCCCAGAAATTGGATTGGAGGAGGAGAAACAGAAAGAGATCAATTACCAGAGGATATAGCCATAGCAAAGGAAAAGAGGAAGCGGTTGAAAGTAGGACAAATCTGGGATATTTCCTTGGCTCAAAGGACTGGCTAAATGATGACTAATAAAAGGAGCACAGATAGAACAAACTGGGGAGTAGGGGTGATGAAATGACTACTCAGTTCAATTTTGAATGGAAAGTTTAAGATATCATGATTCACGTAAAAAGAAGTATCTAGAAGGCAGATGGAACTTGGTAAATACATTTGGTTTAGAGATAGACATTGCAAGCCAGCCACCAACATATATGAGGCTGATGAAGTCAGAGTTAACTCATGAAGACACACACACAAAGAAAAAAAAATAATTAAAAAAAAAACAAAAACAAAACTCAGGGATAGGAATTAATTTCCATCCCTCGTCTGTCAGTGTGTTGTACTGAGGCAGCTAGCTTGTGATGATGGAAGCTATAACACCAGTGTTTTAAATACCAGCAGGGTCACCCATAGTGGATAGATTTCAGAAGATCTTTCAGACTAAGACAGACTAGGAAAAAGGTGAGGCAGACTACTACTTCTCAGCAGTAAGACACTGAAAACCTTATGAAAAGCAGCAGAACACTGTCAGGTATAGTGTTGGAAGTTGAGCCCCGCAGGTTGGAAGGCAATCAAAATATAATTAGGAAACAGATGTCTGCTCAAAATAGAGTTGACCTGGTGTGGCACCATAGAATAAGCACTCAACCTCAAGGTCAGTTTGAACTGCAAGGTCGGAGGTTCAAACTCAAGTCGCTCCTTGGTTACCCTATACATGGTTGCTATAAGTCAGAACTGACTCAATGGCACTTAACAACAACAACAACATATTGACATGAATGGAGTAAAGCTTATGAGACCTTCATTTGCAAATGCAGCACAACTCAAATGAGAAGAAACAGCTACAAAAATTCACTAATCATTGGAACATGGAATGTGTAGAGTATAAATCTAGGAAAATTGGAAGCTGTCACACATGAAAAGGGACGCATGAAGATCGATATCCTAGGCATCAGTGAGCTGAAATGGTACTGGACATTTTGAAACAGACAATCATATGTTTTACTATGCCACAAAGGACAAACTGAAGATTAATCATCAAAAAGAACATTTCAAGATCCCTCTTGAAAGTACAATGCTAATCTACAATAGGATAATATCCGTATGACTACAAGGAAGACCGGTTAATACCACTATTATTAAAATTTACACACCAACCACTAAAGCCAGTGATGAGGAAACTAAAGAACTCCATCAACTTCTTCAGTATGAAATTAATCAAACATGCAATCATGATGCATTGGTAATTACTGGTGAGCGGCATGCAAAAGTTGGATGGAAGTTGGAAAATAGCCCTTGGTGACAGAAATTATGCTGGAAATCATCTGCTATAAAATTTTGTAAGACCAATGACTTATTCACCGCAAATATGTTTCTTAAGCAGTATAAACAGTGACTACATACATGGACCTCACCAGATGGAATACACAATAATCAAACTGACTACATCTGTCAAAAGAGACAGTGGAAAAGCTCAGTATCATCAGCCAAAACAAGACCAGGGGCCAACTGTGGAACAAACCATCAGTTACTCAAATGTAAGTTCAGAATGAAGTTGAAGAAAATGAAAATAACTGCATGAGAACTAAAATATGACATTGAGTTATATTTCATCAGAATTGAGAAACCATATCAAGAACAGATGTGCATTATAATAACCAAAGACTAGAAGAGTTGTGGGATGACATCAAGACCATACAAGAAGTAAGCAAAAGATCATTAAAAAGGCAGGAAAGGAAGAAAAAACCAAAAATGGATGCCAGAAGAGACTCCGAACCTTGCTCTTAAGCATAGAGAAGCTAAAGTAACCGGAAGAAATGAGGAAGTAAAAGAGCTGAACAGAAAATTTCAAAGGGCAGCCGAGAAGACAAAGTCAAATACTATAACAAAATGTGCAAAGCCTAGAGTCAGAAACACAAAAAGGAAGAATACACTCTGCATTTTTCAAGCTAAAAAACAAAAAAAAAATCCAAGCCTCAACTTGCAATATTGAAGGATGCTATGGGCATTAGGCAAATCTGCTGCACAAGACCTTTTTAAAGTGTTGAAGAGGAAAGATGTCAGCTTGAGGACTAAGGTGCACCTGATCCAAGCCACGGTACTTTCAATAACCTCATATATATGCGAAAGCTGGACAGTGAGTAAAGAAGAGCATAGAAGAAGTGCAGCCAGAGTGCTCCTTGGAGGCCAGGATGGCCAAACTTTGCCTCTCATACTTCGGACATATTGTCAGGAGGGACCAGTCGCTGGAAAAGGATATCATGTTTGGTAAGGTGGAGAGTCAGAGAAAAAGAGGAAGACCCCAAGCGAGCTGGATTGGCAAAATGGCAGCATCTATGGGCTCAAGCATGACAACAACTGTGAGGGTGGCCCAGGATCGGCAGTGTTTCGTTCTGTTGTACATAGGGTCACAATGAGTTGGTACCAACTCGATGGCACCTAACAACAACAACAACAACAATGGGCAAAATACTGAATGACACTGGAAATATCACACGATGGAAGCAATACACAGTCACTGTAACATAAAGAACTGGATGATTGTCAATAATTTTAAGAGGTAACATATGATGTGCATAGTCTTGCTGGTGATGACGGTGGTCACCAATAAGAGGAAATGAGGGAAAAACAGCAATGAAGTTGTGAGCTAAGTCAGACCACGTTCAATAGACTCCTGTGAACCTGGGTGGAGACCTGGTTGACCAGCAGTATGGCAAGACCTTGGGACTCCTGGGTCCAGAGACAGGGACATGGCCACAGAGGACTAGAGTGGAGAGTGAAGCGTCCAACTGATATAAAGTGAGGGGAGATGCACAAGAACACTCATACTTGCAGATAGTACCCACTTGACCTGGATTCAATGGCTGGATAATCAGAACTCAACTAGAGGAAAAAAGAAGAAGTAAAAAAAGAGTAATCCACTACAGTTTGACGAACTTGACCTATACTTATAGATGCAGTAGCTCAAAAGAGGGAACAAATATTTACAGCAAGGATCATTCCCATCCCCTTGGTAGGCAGGGTTGACAGGAATGGGCAACTTGGACACTGGCTACCCAAAATGGGGAGCGGGAGGTGGGGGGTAGCTACAAAGGCAAGAAGTGACTGGCTTACAAGCTTTCAAGCAGGAGCCTAGTTCCAGAGAGTGTGGGGAAGGTAGAATCTCCAATGAGTGGTTTCCAACCTGTCTGGATGGGGCTGATGAAAGGAGATGGGGATAAGACACTTGTGGTTCAAAGTGAATAATTGCTATCAGGACTGACTTTGAGTGTTGCAAATGTAAAGGTAAACGTTTTGTAACGAAAGAAGGGGAGTGCTTGATCTTGCAGTCCAGGTGCAGAGGACCCTGAGACCATCAAGGGAGAAGAGTGGAGTACGGGACCCTATCCAGAGAAACAGTGACACCAAAGATGGAGACAGAAACAATGACATGGAGCGATCGAGCGACTGGGGACTCTGGATTCAGGGAGGAAAAGGGGCTGTGTGCTGACGGCCAGGGGGCAGGCTTGCGGGGTGTACCCTTTGGTTGTTTGATGATGCATGGAGGGGACTGTAATCATTGCAATGAAACAAAATACAATAGGATGAATGCAAAGCTAGCTAATGTTCTCCCATGTACACTATCACTTAATTCACAATAAAAACTTAAGGAAAAAAAAAAAGGAGGTAGCATGTGATCAAGAACTGATGATAATGAAGAAAGAAGTCCAAGTGGCACTGCAGGCACTGACAAAAAACAAGCCTCCAGGAATTGACAGAATACACATTGAAATCTCTCAACAAGCTGATGCAACACTGGAGGTTCTCATTGACAGTCTGGAAGACAGTTACCTGGCCAACTGATTGGAATATTTTGCTACGTGTAGCCATTCCAAAGGCAAATGACTCAACGGAAATCAAGTAAAATTTTGCTGAAGATAATTCAAAAACAATTGCAACAAGTACATCAACTGAGAAGTGCCAGAAATTCAAGTAGGATTCAGAGAGGACATGGAACCATGGATATCAATGATGATGTCAGATGGATCTTGGCTGAAAGCAGAGAATAACAGAAAGATGGTTACTTGTGCTTTTTTTACTGTGTTGTTGTTGTTAAGTGCTGTGGAGTCAGTTCCAACCCACAGCGACCCTGTGAGCTTGAACCACTGACCTTGTAGTTCCACAGTCCAGTGCTGATCCTACAACACTACACCAGAAGTCAATGTTAAAAAGTGTAGAAAAGAGTGACAGAACAGGCCTGAGAGTGCTATCTTAGAAAGGCCTGCTTGGCAAGATGAGCCCTTTGCTCGTGTCTGCCAATTGGATTTCAGTGGGATTCCCAACACTCTAAATGACTGTGAGGGTGCAAACAATGTGATACATGCTGAACATCTGCTTTCCTTCTATAGTGTGTTAGAAAGAGGTGCCTACGTGTCTAGCCCCATTAAAAACAATGGACACCGAGTTGCTAATGGGCCTCCCATGCATACAGTACTTCACATATGTTGCCGTAGCTCATTGCTGGTGCATTAAGCACATCATATGTGACTCCACTAGGGGAAGATTCTTGGAAGTGTGCGCTCGGTTTCTTCTAGGCTTTATTCCGTATGCCTTTTCCCTCAGCTGATCTCGCTTTGTACCATCTACAGTAATAACTCACAGCTGTGAGTAAAACTATATGCAGACTCATCTAGTCCTTCTACCAACTCACCAAACCTGGAGGTGGCCATGGGACTCCCCAACACAGTTAAAGAAAGGAGCACAAGAAGAACATAAAGTTGGCAGAAACTTATTTCTTATTTACCATTTAGTTAAGATTTTAAGGAAGTTTATATATCAAAAGCATGGAATCCATGGAGAAAAACATACAGGAAAGAAAAATAATCATCTATAGTGGAAGGATCTCAAGAGCTTTGCTCTGCCATGAAAATGCCTGATGATTTATGTTTTTATAGAAACACTTGTAATAAAGAATAAAATCTTCAGAATACTTGTTGAAGTTACATAAATGAATCCTTTAAACATGCTAAAAGACAAAAACTCTTCAGACTTTAGAATTACTAGAAACAATAAAACAAGTATTACTAAAGAATCTAACTTGTCACCTTAAAAAAAAAAATCTATTTAGACTCAAGAACCACGTAAAACAAGTAATATTTTTTAAAAGGACATACCAGCAGAATCATATCCTCTGTACTCCAATCTTTGAAGACCTTTGATTAGGGTGTCCAAAATCTCTCGTCTCGTCCGAGGCACATGGTAGTTCAAGTAAGCAAATATACCTGAAAATGAAGAAATACTTAATGAAAACTTCTGATTAAACTATGAAAATACAAATCCTCACTGACATAATTATGTCCAGGGTACAAAAAATATGAGGCTGAACTCTTTTAAGAAGAAAGAAACCCTCACTTCAAATTGCTTACATGTAGTGAAATTCCTTCAAAGAAGCTTAGTTTTTAGTAAAGTCTAGTGTAATAAAAATTAATCAGTCTACAAACATATGGCTTATGTCCTAGCAACTCAGCATTATGTTCACAAGCAAGTATTTTCTGAAATAAAGGTGCTCAGGTGGTGTGGCACTGTCAAATAAGGACTGGACTAAGAATCACAAGGTCGGAGGTTCAAATCCACCAGCTGCTCCTCGGAAACCCTATAGAGTCAGAACTGACTCGAAAGCACTTGACAACAACAGTTGGCACGAGCGGTTTGAAATTGGCTGCTAAACAAAAGGCTGGCTCTGCCATAGAAAGGCCTGACGACTGGCTTCTGTAAAAATTACAAAAGAACAGGGCAGCTCGACTTGTGACACATGGGGTCACTATGGATGACTTCGAGTCAACTCAAAGGCAGTTAACAGTTTCTGAAACAGGTATTTTAAACATTGATTGTTGTTAAAGTGCCATCAAGTCAGTTCTGACCCAGTGTCCCTGTATAGAGTTTCTGAGGAGAAGTTGATGAACTTAAATCGCCAACCTTGCGGTTCAAATCGACTTTGCAGTCCAGCACATTAACCCACAGCGCCATGTCAGGTACCCCATAAAATCATACAAATGAACTAATTTTCTTTCTTTCCAATGATCATCAATAACCTTTGGAAATAAATAGCTTACAAATATTAAATGATGCAAAGAATGCTCAAAATTTAAAGATTTTAATATGAAAAAATTTACTAAAGAGGTATACATATAACCATGCTTAAAGAAAAAGGGTCATTTGAAGACATCTACAGTGTCCTCCGAGTTCTGGTGTGGCACTGTGGGTATCATAATGCGCTGGACTGCACAGTTGGTTTAAACTGCATACTGAAGGCTGTGGTCTATGATCGTCATCAAGCTCACCAGCTGCTCCTCGGAAACCTTATACAGGGTCGCTATGGGTTAGAACCGACTCGACAGCACTTAACAACTGTTGATATCAACAGTCTCCTCCAGCTTGGTGTTCTAAGATTCTTTTCTGATTACTTTAAAACCACTAATAGAGCTTCCGGTTTGCCAGGGCGGCCAGGTGGTGCTTGGACCGGACTGCAGAGCGCTTTGAACTGCAAGATCG
>NW_006408570.1:5677580-5682093 GCF_000296735.1 Chrysochloris asiatica | reverse complement strand
CTGATGATATATGGAGGGGATAATGATCAATGTAATGAAACAAGCTATATGAATGGTTGAATGTGAAGCTGATGATGTGCCCTGTAAACTCTCACTCAATGCAAAATAAAAACATTTAATTAAAAAATAAATAAATAAATAAATATTCACCATTGTACCACAAAAAAACCACTAATAACAATTTTGAAACCTGTACTTTTGTAATACCTCCTACAATTGATTATACTTCTCTTCTGAGCCTCATTTCTTTGTTACATTGTTTTACCATTATTTTGCAACTATAGCTAACAAATTAATACTGTAAACTAGTGAAAGGATCCTATTTTCAGAGTGTATGATTAAAAATCAGTAAGAGAAGTGATCAGATCATATAGACGGATCCTTACAGAAGGACAAATGGTAAACAAAATGCAAATTCTTTACAAAGTCCAGACTTACTGGACCAGTTGAGACTAGAACACTCCTAGCAATTGATGAACTGAGATACACTTTAAACTGTGAAAACACAGGACTGGAAATGGTACAACCAGAGGGAATGAATAAGAGTAATGAAAAGCATAACTAATAATACCTGAAATTTTTGTATAAAAACTGTTAAATGGGAATATAATTTGCTGTGCAAATAAGGCTTGCCTTAAACACAATAAAATATATATTATCAAAAGAATTGATAAAAACAAAGCAACACATAAAATATATGGATATTGCCTACAAAATCATGCTATTATTAGGCATATGTATAGAAACCAATGTTATTAGTGCTATGAGGGGTGAATGGGGGGAAAAGAGGATTATTGTTTATGGAATACTATTTTTGGGTTCACAGTAATGGAAGATTGCATTAAGGGTAGGGTTGGACAGCTAATTAATGTATTATTGTTAGGTGCCATTGAGTCGGTACTGACTCATAGTGACCTTATGCACAGCAGAACAAAACACTGCCTGGTCCTGGGCCAACCTCACAATCGTTGCTATGCCTGAGCCCATCGCTGCCATCACTGTGCCAATCCATCCCGTTGCAGGTCTTCCTCTTTTTCTCCAACTCTCCACTTTACCAAGCATGATATCCTTCTCCAGTGACTCATCCCTCCTGACAATATGTCTGAAGTATGAGAGACAAAGTGTGGCCATCCCGGCTTCCGAGGAGCACTCTGGTTGTACTTCTTCCAACACAGATTCGTTTGTTCTTTTGGCAGTTCATGGCACTTTTAATATTCTCCAACAACATAACTCAAATGCACCAATTCTTCTACAGTCTTCCTTAATTCACTATCCAATCTTCGCATGCATATAAGTTAATGACAATTCATGCCTTGAGTCAGATGGCCCTTAGTCCTCAAACTGACATCTTTTCTCTTCAACATTTTAAAGAGGTCTTGTGCATAATGCAATGTCATTTGATATGACTGCTGCTTCCATGCATATTGATGGTTGATCCGAGCAAAATGAAGTCTTTGACAACTTCAATCTTTTTTCCATTGATATGGATGTTGTTTACTGGTCCAATGGTGAGGATTTTTGTTTTCTTTACAATGATATGCAATCCATACCGAAGGCTGTGGTCTTTGATCTCCATCAGTAAGTATTTTAAATCCTCTTCACTTTCAGCAAGCAAGACTGTATCATCTGCATATCGCAAATTGTTAATGAGTCTTCCTCCAATCCTGATACCATGTTTTTCTTCATATAATCCAGCTTCTCGGATTATTTGCTCAGCATACAGACTGAATAAGTGTGGTGAAAGAATACAACCCTGGCGCATACCTTTCCTAATTTAAAAACCATTCAATGTTCCCTTGTTCTGTTCAAACAACTGCCTCTTATTGTCTATGTACAGGTTCCTCATGAGCACAATTAAGTGTTGCAGAATACTCATGTTCTGCAATGTTGTGCATATTTTGTCATGATCCACACAACTGAAAGCCTTTGTGTAGTCATAAAGCATAGGTAAACATCTTTCTGTTACTCTCTGCTTTCTGCCAAGATCCATCTGACATAAGAATAATATCCCTCGTTCCACGTCCTCTTCTGAATCCTGCTTGAACTTCTGGAAGTTCTCTGTCAGAGTATGTTTATAGCCATTTTTGTATTATGATTAGTAAAGCTTTACTCACATGGGATATTGATGATATTGTACAATGATTTCCTCATTCCTTTGGGTGACCTCACTTTGGAATGGGTACAGATATGCATCTCTTCTAATCTGTTGGCCAGGTAGTTGTCTTCCAAAATTCTTGGCATAAATGAGTGAGTGCCCCCTGTTTTGCATCATTTTTGTTGAAAGATTTCAATTTGTATTTCATCACTTCCCGGTACCTTGTTCTTTGCCAATGCCTTCTTCCTCCAGGATCATTGGTTCTTGATCATATGCTAGCTCTTGAAATGGCTGAACATCAGCAATTTCTTTCTGGTACAGGGACTCTGTATTCCTTCCATCTTCTCTTGATGCTTTCTGCATCATTCAATAATTTGCCCAGATCAGTATCACAAGTCAAGGCTTGAAGTTTTTTTTCAGTTGCCGCAGCTTGAGAAATGAATTCCGGGACTTTGCACATTCCCTTACAATATTTGACTTTGTCTTCTCGAGCTGACCTTTGAAATCTTCTGTTCAATAAGTAATATACCTATAATCTATAGAAAGTTGAACTGGCAAATAGCTGGGATAGATACATTTACAACAACAACAGTGTAACTGCTGTGGTTGCTTGTAAACAATTCACTCACAGGATTTGATTCCTTGGTTTAGAGTTTACAGTTTACAGTCATGGTTTTGTGGTACATCCCTGTTAATTGGCCTAATACCCTATCTAGTGCTCTTTTCCTCTTAATTCACAGTATAGTGCCTGAGGTCTTAAAAGTCATGGTACAGCAATCTGTCTAGATTCTCCAGGAGCAACAAAGGAAGGAGGAGTCAGGAGGAGGAGGAGGGAATGGAATGTGTGGCTAATTGCCACCTTAAACTGCCCCGTTTACCCTGAGCCAAACAACTGGATTCTTTTACTAAATGTTTTAATCAAAGATTCTGTACAAGAATCCTCATCAAAAGGAGGAAGAAGTAGAACAGAATTTCAAATTCTCATGAAAAATGTAACGAATGTCACCAAAATCGCGGAATTTTCTGGAGCCACGGTAGCTGCATGAATCCCTGAAGTCATTGCTCTAAGATATCTTTAAATCTTAAAACCAAAAATATCCCCTAAAGTCTTCTTTAAACCAAACAATAATTCAGTAAAGAACATCTGACTTGTGCACTGAGCTCTTTTAAGATTTATCTACATGAAATCAAATTAAGAGCAGCAACTTGAAAAATTAAGAAAATTTAGGCAGCAGTGAGCTTATGTTAATGGAGGAGGAACAACTCCCAA
Source organism: Chrysochloris asiatica (assembly GCF_000296735.1). Taxonomy (NCBI): domain Eukaryota; kingdom Metazoa; phylum Chordata; class Mammalia; order Afrosoricida; family Chrysochloridae; genus Chrysochloris; species Chrysochloris asiatica. Next base: position 5,678,728 of record NW_006408570.1, on the reverse strand, counting down.
AAGATACCTCAACTCAAAATACTTGAGCACTGTGCTTAACAAAATGTCAGACAGGACCTGGATGACAGAATTGCCTCACTCTCACTTTTGCTACCTTCAAGGCTGTTTGAATGCAGGATGATCTCCTAAATGCCCTGTTTCTCCGAAAGTCTCACCTTCTGGCTAAGTCTTAAGGGCTTCCACATGGTGTGATCTAACTAACTTCTCTATCCCAGTGTCTCCTTTGAAAACTGGAAGACAGATCTGAAGGCCTGAGTGAGTTAGGGTTTTAAATTGGGGACAAGTATCTTGGTATGGTGCTGTGTGATATGCACTGGACCATAAGGTCAATTTGAACTGCAAGGTTGGTGGTTCAAATTCTCCAGCCACTCCTCAGAAACCCTGTAAGTCGGAACCAACTCAATGACACTGAACAACAAGTGGTCCTGTATTAGTGATGCATCACCAGTTTAAAGCAGATTACTGAAATTATGATATTTCAAAAGCATCTTCAGAATACTTTCTAGAGATTTGGAATTTTTTGTTTGTTTGTTTAGAATCCATGTTGAATTTTATTTATTATAATTTGGACAAAAGCTTATAGGGCACATTAGTTTGCCATTCAACATTGCTGTGCACTTTTTTTTTTTTTATGTTTTATTGTGAATTATATGATAGTTTACATGAGAGAACCTCAGTTCCATATTCATCCCATCGTATATCATTACACTGTCATGGTTCCAATGCCCTCCATGCATCGTCTTCCAACCAAAGGGCATATCCCAGAAGCCCGTGCTCTACACTCCCCCCTAGCCCCTCAGTCTTCGGCCCACAGTTCCTCTCCCTCTCTGTATCCAAAGTTCCCAGCTGCTTCATCCCTCCATGTCATCGTCTCTGTCTCTATCTCAGGCATTCTCGGTTCTCTGGGTAGGGTCCCGTTCTCGGCTCTTATCCATTGGTGGTCCCAGAGACCTCCGCTCCTAGACTGGAGAAATAATCGCTCTCTTCCTTGCTACAAAACATCAACCCTTTCATTTCCAACACTCACAATCCGTCTTGATAACCATTATTCACAACAGTATCCCACGTAACGCATCTGTATTGCATTTCATCAGCTCCACCTAGACAAATTGGATAGTACTCACTGGTGATTCTGCCTTCCTCCATGC
>NW_006408570.1:5666870-5673048 GCF_000296735.1 Chrysochloris asiatica | reverse complement strand
GGAGATGTAATTTATTATATATGCCTGAGTGGGGTTTTTTGTTTGTGTGTTTTTTTAAAAAAAAGCTAAAGTGGATAAAGAGAAATACTTTCAACTGATGGTATATGGAGGGGATTATAATCAATGTAATGAAAAAAAGAAAAAAAGGACTACCTTGCTTTTCCTGGTGAGTTTCCCAAGTTTCCCCACCTTTGCAGGGTACAGTCCTACCACTTTCCTATTGTTCTCTATGGGGGAGCAGGATAACTCAGTATGATACGCACTGGACTGTGAACCACAAGGTCAGTGGTTCAAGCCCACTAGCCACTCCATGTGAGAAAGATAAGGCTTTCTGCTCCCGCTAAGATTTAGAGTCTTGGAAACCCTATACAGGATTTGAACTGACTCAGGTTTGAACATGAGTTAGAACTGACTCAGACACACTTAACAACAACATTGCTTTCTATTAGTGAAAAATATTTGTGTTTTCTTTCTCTGCCAGGTTTCCACCTTTCACAGGTTCCATATTTACTGTGGTGTTGGTGGTTATGTGCTATAGCGTCAATTCCATCTCATAGTGGCCCTGTATAGGGTTTCCAAGGCTGTAAATCTTTATAGGAATGGAAAACCTCATCCTTCTCCCGCAGACCCAATGGGAGTTTTGAAATGGTGACCACGAGATTAGTAGCCTGACTCATAACCACTAGACAACCAGAAATCCTTAGGGTTTATTGTACTAGTTCCTTATTTACTCTTTATAATTTGCGTTTCTTCAGCCATAAAATTATATCTAACACAATTAATACACTGTGAAACGGGGGTGTGAAAACTCAGTATTTAGTCTCCACCCTAAAAGCTGCACTCTTATCTGAACTTTTCTAAACCAGATTTAATCTTTTCTTGTATCATACTTTTTACTTTCTTTTTTCCTGGAACAAGATGAAGAGATAACCTGCATCCAGAATGCCATGTACTTGACTGGAACAGTTAATTACCAAATGAAGCATGTTGTTGTTGAGTGCCACCAAGTCAGTTCCGACTCATAGCAACCCTGAATATAGTTTCCAAGGAGTGGCTGGCGAGTTTGCACTGCTGACCTTTAAGTTAGAAGTACAGTGCTTATCCTACAGTACCATGCATACCAAGACTTCATGTTGTTGTTAAGTACTATCGAGTCAGTTTCCAAGGATCCAAGAATCGACTGGTGGGTATGAGGCACTATGAATTAACTGTTGTTGTTGTTGTTAAGTACCATGGAGTCGATTCCAACTCATAGTGACCCTGCACAGGGTTTCCAAGGCTGTAAATCTTTATGGGAGCAGAAAGCCTCTTCTTTCTCCCTTGGAACCACTGGTAGTTTCGAACTGCTGACCTTGAGATTAGCTGCCCAATTTGTAACCACAATGCTACCAGATTTAATTAGTTAGATGGAAAAATCACTATTTCACAGAAACAAAGAAAATAATGTGTTTTGTAAATAGACTCTAGTAATTAGACAAAAGTATAACTGATTCTAAAGTCAGCCCTAACTACAATCATTTCAGTAAACTATTTATAGGTCTTTCTGTTTTTGTGGGGGTTTCTTTTCATCTTCTGTAAATTTAAACATGCTCCTCATTTTCAGAAGCTGAAATTAGTATACATGCAAAAAAAAATTTTTTTTTAATATACACTAATGATTAAACTCCTTCTTTGCCCAGTTCCTTACTGCAGAAGGCTGGATATACTAAGTTTCCCAGAGAGTTTCTATTCTGTCACAATCATACCTCTCTTAAACAAACATTTCTTCTTCTAGGACAGGGGTGGGGAACCTTTTTTCTAACATAATTCACGGGCCATACAAAATTATCAACTTAAAAATTAGCCTGCTATATTTGTAAATTATTTAAATAACTCAGCCCTAATGTGATGGCTGGAACTGTGGTTGCCTTGGCAGGGCCAAACCAAATTATTTTGAGGCCCTTATACTATCAGGCTGGATGTTCCCCACCCCTGTTCTAGGGGATAATATCTGTCATAAATTTCAATTAAAAAGGTAAGAATGACAATGGGCAAGTTAATACCAGTTTCAGATATTAGTCTGACAAAATACAATCGGAGTCCTGGTGTAACGCTGTAGGATAAGCACTGGATTGCTAACCACAAGGCCATAGGTTCAAACCTACCAGCCGCGCCTCGAAAACCCTATACAGGGTCGCAATGAGTTGGAACCGATTCAACAGCACGTAACAACACTATCCTAAACACTTTTAGGAAATAATAAAATGACTAACTCCCAAAGCATGGAATAAAAAAGGGCTTAGCGTTTTCAACTATTCTTAAAAAAGACATTGGCTAAACGGAAAGCAGTATGTTTCATAGGCATTCTTTCAAATGAATGCGCACGCAATTAACAAATAGCGTATCATCTATGCCACGGTCATTTCCAGACTTCTTCCACCAGGAAAATCAGGTCTCAAGATTATGCCCATTTACTGATTATCACTGGTTTCAGTCGAGGTAGGGGCGGTAAGAAAAAAAATAATGAGTAATGTCCTTGTTGGTGAGGAAACTACTCAAAAAACTTGAAGGAAAATTCTAAAAGAATGCAATATAAATTCAAGAACCCTCACCCAATGTTCCACAGGTGCCTCACTCACCTGGTGGTCCCTTTGAAGGTTCCCGCTAGCACACCCCAGTGACCTCAGCCCTCTCCACTGTTCCAATACAGACATTTCTCTCCCCTCTAGATTCCCTTTACATAAAGCCGTCTCCTTCAACCCCCAAATCTCTTTTAAGGATTCCCTCTCAGGTTTCCTCCTAGCAGTCCCCACCGCGCTCCTCTCGCTCACGGAGGTCGGCGCCCGCCCCCAACACCCGCATCCACAGCGGGATGCCCCGGTCCATCATCCAGACTTGTTTCCTCCACACCCCCGCTCCCGCCAGCTCCTCCGGCCTCGGCGACACCCACACTGCACGCCAGCAACGCTCCGCAACACGCCCCCCGGCCCCTGGTACGCTTACCACACATGATGCCAGAGGCACGGGCCGCTAAGCGAGGGACGGACGCACAGCTGAAGAGCCCGGATGCGCACACAAGAACCTCTAGAGCGAACAGTAGGGTGGGGAGCTCGGGCGGCGCCGACTCGACTGCCTCTGGGGATGCGACAGCGGACACAGCGGCACTCAGCTCAGCCTCCCGAGTTCAACCAGCAACCGCCGCTGTGCCCCGCCTCTCCGCGCTCACCGCGCTGCCGCCGCCGCCAAAACCCATTGGGCCACGTTCACGCCGCTCGCACGCAGTTCCCGCCTCCCCGCAGCGCCCCGCCCCGGAGGCCCACGCAAGCGCTGGCCTTCTGGCGGCGAAGACGTGGCACGGGTTGGTGGTTGCATCCGCTTCGGGTTCCTGGAGCCGTCAGACGCTGAGGGGCGAACAGCGGGAGGCACCGGGCCATCCTAGAGGCAGAAACCCCGACCTGGCAGGGAATGACGGAAAGATAAAGAAGGAGGAGGTTGTAAAAGTTTGCTAAGCAAACAGCTCGGGGGGCGCGCCCCATTCTAAGGTCCCAAGCTCACTGCACGCAACGCAGAGGGGAAAGAAGGAAGAGAGCAGGAAGCCTGAAAAGGATCTTAAGAAACAAACAAATCAGGATTGAAAAGGGACATAAAAGGCCGCTGATAAAAAATTGCCAAGAATTGGGTGATGTGTGGAGAGAAAGCTATCAAAATTCTTGGCTGCAAAGCAACTTTTAGGTTCCGCCAGTCTTTCGGTAACAGACAATTCAGTTCCTGACTTAAGCTGAGAAAGAGCGTTTTAAAAGTATAAAACGTAGACTGACAAGACTAAGAATTCTGACTAAAGCCCAGGCTAAACCCCATTTTGCTTTAAGAGACTCCATTTTGGATTTTAAAATGTAGCTTCTGCCATACAATGCAGCCTGTCACTTCTGTAAAATTTCCACTGTACTTTTGACCTAGAAATAAGTAGTTCTCCGAGGGGGGGGGGGGAAATGGTTTTGCTCTCCCTATTCTGCTTGTCTAGAATTCTAAGATGAGCTTGTACTTAGAAATAACTGAAATTATTCAACTAGTACATGTGTTAACGCATGTCATTTAAGTGCTCCTCATTCTCAAACAGTAAATCCCTTTATTCCCCCTCAAAAAATGTTTTTCTAACATGTGTCTGGCTCCTTACAAGCCCTGTACTTTTTCCATAACCATGTTCTAACCCCACCACCACCCAAGCTCTGTAAATACCAATCAGTCACAAACACTTTAGCTGTATCCTTGTAATTTATAAATTTTTGTAAGGAAGAGCTCTTTGGAGCACTTTGTCAAGAACTCTGCTTCCACATTTTTAAAAACACCTTTGTTTTGTGTCATTTATACAATTATGGGTTTGGGGGAGCTCTAGATCCAGTTGAACTGATCCACACACAGCCTTTATAGGAGTTGCCAGGGTAGGTTCGAACTGGATTTTCGAATCTCCACTTTTGTTGTCTCTTAGACTCTCCCAAGTTTTATTTCTGGCTTATTTTTGTAGTAATTGGCTTGCTCTTATTTATAATTGCACTTGGATTTATTTTCCCCTTTTCACACTGTAGGTGTTGCAGGTAATTCTGCTTCTAGGTTTTCAAGTTAGTCATGGAGGATAATTCTACTCCCAAACAGCTCAGGGCGATTTGGATTTATTGTAACCTTAAGAAACCGGAAAATAGTGCTTCATTTGTTTATTTGTAAGCGTTTCGCTTCCTTTACCATGACAGCATGAAAGAAATCTGCCCTTAAGATTTGCACATGAGACGTTTTGTAGCAAGGAGGGGAGTGATTAACTCTCCAGTCTAGGAGGGGAGGTCTCTAGGACCATCAACAGGGAAGAGCCGAGAGCGGGACCCTACCCGAAGAAGCAGCGAGGCCCGAGATAGAGGCAGAGACGATGAGGTGGAGTGATGAAGTGGCTTGGGGACTTGGTATCCAGAGAGGGAGAGGGACTGTGTGCTGAAGAATTTGGGGAGGGTTATAGGGTATAACCTTTTGTCGGTTGATGGTGCATGGAGGGGATTAGAACCATGGCAATGAAACGATATATGGTGGAATGAATGTAAAACTAAAGTTCTCTCATGTAAAATATCACAATAAAACGTATTTTATTCTCCAGTCCCTGGAGAAAAATATCATGCTTGATAAAGTACTGTTGTTGTTCGATGCCTTCGAGTAAGTTCCAACTTGTAGTGACCCCCTGCGCACAAACAGAATGAAACACTGTCTGGTCCTGTGTCATCCTGATATTTGTTGCTATGTTGTAGCCCATTGTTGCTGCCACTGTGCCAATCCATCTCATTGGGGGTCTTACACTTTTTCACTAATCCTTCATTTTACCAAGCATGATGTCCTTCTTTAGGGACTGTTCTCTCCTGATAACATGTCCAAAGTCTGAGAGATTTAAGTCTCACCAGTCTACCTTCAAAGGCACATTCTGACTATACTTCTCCCAACACAAGTTTGTTCTTCTGACAGTCCATGGTATTTTAATATTCTTCTCCAAAACCATAATTCAAGTGTGTCGATTCTTCATGAAGTGACTGAAAATATCATGGCTTACTTCAGGAAAATATTAGTCCTCAAAATGATCTCTCTGTTGTTTAAAATGTTTAAGAGATCTTAGAAGATTTGCCTAATGCAATATGCCACTTGATTTCTTGACTGCTGCTTCCATGAGTGTTGATGGTTGATCTGAGCAATATAAAGCTTCTGACAACTTCAAAAAAAAAAAAAAAAAAAAGATTTGCACCTGTAAGTGTGCTTGAATGTCCACTTGCAAGCTTGGGTTGAAATTTGAGAGTAATGGCATCAGAAGCTTTGAATTTGGGTCCTGAGATAGTAACGAAGAGTAGTTCTCTGTCTGGTTCATACATACATCTGCTTTAACAAAGAGATTGTTGTTGTTATATGCCATGGAGTTGGTTCCGACTTATAACGACCCTGTACAGAGTTTCTGAGGCTGTAAATCTTCACAGGAGCAGAAAGCCCAAGAACAGCTGGTACTTTAAAACTGCTGACCCTGAGGTTAGCAGCCCGAGTTGTAACCACTACACTACCAGAGCTCCTTTAACCAGGGGATGTTGTTGTTGTTGTTAAGTGCCTTCGAGTCGGTTCCGACCCATAGCGACCCTGTACAGGGTTTCCGAGGGTGTAAATCCTTACGGGAGTAGAAAGCCTC
>NW_006408570.1:5665249-5666770 GCF_000296735.1 Chrysochloris asiatica | reverse complement strand
AAGGATTTGTTGCCTCTTTTGTGTCACTGCATTCGTATGCATAGGTCAAGTTCATCAGCTTGGATCAGCTCAATCTTCTTCCCCTATCCCCCCAAGAAATTTGGAAATTAACAACATTGATTCTAACTCTCACTAGGTTAAAAGTAACTTAGTTTCAAGTAAAAGAGTTCTGGTAAGTATAGCGGATGAGTCAGGCTACTAACTTAAAGGTCAGCAGTTTTAAACTACCAGCCATTCTGCGGGACAGAGATGCGGCTTTCTGCTCCAGTAAAGAGTTACAGTCTTGGAAACCCTACACAGGGTCTCTATGAGTCAGAACCGACCCCACGGCACACCCAGAAGGTTGGTGGTTCAAACCCACCAACCGCTCCTTGGAAACACTATACAGGGTCGCTATGAGTCAGAACTGACTCAACAGTACCTAACAACATCATACTAATCCTCAGGAAAAGCCAGTCCCTGCAGAAGGACATCATGCTTAGTAAAGTAGATGGTCACTGAAAACGAGGAAGACCCCCAAGGAGATAGACTGACACAGTGGCTGCTGCAATCGGCTCAAGCGTCACAACAGCTGTGAGGATGGTACAGAACAGGCAATGTTTCGTTGTGTTATGCACAGGGTCACTGTCAGTGGGAAATGACTCAATGGTGCCTAACAACAAGCAACAATACAATAGTAAGTTGTATTATCCAGTGATTTAGAACAATTTTCATTCAATTTGTAGATAATGCTAAGGATAATCAATGGAAATCCTATAGAAACTTCTTGACTTCTAGGTCAGGAATGCAGATTGACTGAGAAGTCAACTTTTCAACTCTCCCAAGGGACCCCAGTCCTATAATATCCCTCCTCTCTGGGACACTCACTCTCCTCCTCGACACAAACTCAGGCCCTACTGCCTTCAGAAGACAAATTCTCTAGTGATTTACTTACACTCAAATCCAATTAACTTCTCGCTGCAATATTAAAGATGAACAGCCTCTTTTTACTTTTGCAAATGCCACCCAACATAACATATGGTCTTGGAATTCTACCTCTATCTAACCACTTTTCTTTGGTCTCTTTTCCCAACACTTCTATTACTTCTTTAAACCCAGTGGAGATGGTTCTCAACCTATTTCTGTCTCTACTCACTGATGTGTAACTTATGCGGTCAGTGATGTCTCTCAGAGTGCAGGAATTCTCTACAAGTGGACACTATTCCTCAGCATAAAAATCCTGCTCCATCATCTGAAGCAATCATGGACTAACTCAGATACTAAAGCTCTTCAGTGTGTGACTTTCCCCTCATTCCACTTGTGGTCTATTACATGGCAAAGCACTAGGACTGTGCATTGTGTGAACTGCTCCATGTGTACTCATCTTGTTTCCTCTAATCGGAAAGCAAATTCCTTGTTAGCATTTCCCTTGTTTTAGCCATCTACCCACAGGGCAGAATGCTTAGTACGGTGGAACCTGTGAGAGCCAGAACTCAAAAGGACTACCTTGGAGACAACAAACAAGATGGTGGATCAGGGGGA
>NW_006408570.1:5650660-5658830 GCF_000296735.1 Chrysochloris asiatica | reverse complement strand
GTAGAAAGCCTCATCTTTCTCCCGCGGAGCAGCTGGTAGTTTCGAACCGCTGACCTTAAGGTTCGCAGCCCGATTCGTAACCACTACGCTACCAGTAATAAATCCAAAGGTGGAGAGCACCTCTCAGGAACTCCTATACAATTTATGAACACACATTATGGTCCTGCTATGTGTTTCTATTTGAGCCCATGGCATCTGTCTCAAAACAGTTTGTAAAACCAGTAGCTAATTTCAAAGTACTTTCCAATTGGAAATACAGGTGTGTTTTAAATTCTAAAGTAAAACACTAGTAACTCTCTAGCCAGCAAAATAATTTCATTTCAAAAGAATGAAACCAGGTATCATATGACTGTTAAGGAGGAATCTCAGATTCTTGAAGCCATAAACCAAAACTCCTGCAGACTCTGCTTAGAATTTAATATAACTGTTGTTGTGTTTTTAAGTGCCATCGAGTTGGTTCAGACTCGTAGCATCCCTGTATAGGGTTTCTGAGGAGCAGCGGGTGAATTTGAACCACCACCCTTGCAGTTCAAACCAACCTTGCAGTCCAGTGCATCATTCCACAGCACCACACCAAGACTCCTAATATTAGTGTTGTTATTGTTATTAAGTGCCGTCAAGTTGGTTCCAACCCATAGGGTTTCCAAAGAGCAGCTGGTGAGCCTGAACCACCGGCCCTGCAGTTCAAAAGGCTTTGCAATCTGGCGTATTAACCCACAATGCCACACCAGGTCTCCCTGATATTAGTGGGAGACAAAAATTTCAACGTACACTTAATACCCTTGATAGATGAGCTTGAATTTACCCCCTATGTGGATGCTGGCTTAGACTTTGTGTTCAAACACTCTGCTGGATATATTTGAAATAAAATCTCAACAATCCCTTAAAGGTTTCCTCTCTTGCATTGTCTTTGCTTTTCCTTTGGGGAATATTTGTTTAATGCTCAGGTTTTGTCTGAGAGCCTAATAGTCTTCCAACTGAGCCCCTAACAAATAAAGTTTATCTAAGATCTGTTTTTCTGTTAAGTAAATAGTACCAAAGAATTGCTGTATGCATTAAACAAAATAAAACCAAGTGTATTTGTTTTATGTGATATTAAATATAAGCCAAGGTTTAAGTTAGCCTCACAGGCTGGTGAGTTTATGTGATCCTATTTCCCTTTCATGTTTTGTCTTTTGCTGGTTTTATCTTCTGCTTAGATCAAATGTGGCTGTTTTAAAGTAAATGGGAATTGTTACTCATTTTAAATTAAGACTTTTAATAATGTGTTCTAGATACTTTTATGAGTTAAAATGAATCAAACTATTATTTCGCTTTCAATTTTTTTCATAAAAGATACCAGAGAAAATAGTAACCCCCAAATGTACCGGTTTTATAGTTGTGTAGCATGTGGCTAAAGTTTAGTTTGACCTTCATTGTATGCCTAAGTTTTGTCTTACTTCAAGAAGTCATAACTGGAAGTCAGCAGTTTTTTGGTTTTATTTTTTTCTCTAATATATCTTAGTTTTCTCTTCCAGGAAAAACAGCTTTTCTGTTCCTATTTTTAAATTTAGACTTTTAATAACTAGTCTAAGAAATTTTAATATAAACTAGTCTGTCTGAAAAGTACACTGAAAAAGCAGGTAACTGTTTTTGGTTGACATAACAAGCCCTTAAAGAGGAACAAATTATTCTAAATTGTTTCTTTAAGGGATCCTATAAAGCATACAAAGACAGAGTGATACAATATAATAATTTCTACTTCTGGATGGTATTATTAAATAAGTTATTTTGTTTCAAAGTACATACTCTAATTAATAATCAGCATTTACTGTTGTTTTTGTTATGTGCCATCAAGTCAGTTCTAACTCATAGTGACCCTGTCTGTATAGGGTTTCCAAGGCTTTAAATCTTGGAGGGAGCAGAAAGCGTCAGCTTTCTCCCACAGAGCAGTTGGTGGAGTCAAACTGCAGACCTTGTGGTTTACAGTCCAGTGCACATCGTATGGAGCCACTGTGCTCCCAAAGAAGCACTTAACTAAGTTAAATAGTCCTAACATTGCTGGCAATTAATGAAAATGTGTTTATGTCAACCAAAGTTTTTTTTTTTAAACTACCCTACCTACTGGAGAACTGAGACTCAAAAGTTGGTCATTTATTGGGACAAAAGCAACTTCAAGGAGTAAGCATCTTCTCCCAAGTACACAGAATAAGAACATGCAATTTATTAAAGATTTTAGACTATTTTACAATGGCAGCCATCCTTTTCTTCATACTTTTCAAAATTAACCTTATCCCAGGGTTTTAAACAAAGATAAATTTAATGTTCTCTTCATATAAACTTTAGAAGTAATCACTCCTTGTTTAACACTAATTGCCTTTAGACCAGCCCTGTCTACAAATTTGGTTTTATTGTTTAAATATTTGTTTCTACCAGGTTGCTCCTTTTAGTTCTCGGTTGCTGTATCCATATTCCCAACACAAAAGGTCTCTAAGGCGGAGTATTTAAAGAAGGCCTATTAGTAACACATGCACCCTGGTGGAACTATGGAACAAGCTTTGAGTTGCTAATGATAAGGTCTGTGGTTGAAACCCACCAGCTGCTCCCAGTGGAGAAAAATGAACTTGTCTGCTCCTGTAGACTTAGTCATGGGAACACTAAGGAGTAGTTATACACAAGGTTGGTTTGAACCATAAGGTTGGCGGTTCAGACTAACCAGCTACTTTTGGAAATGACTGAGTCGGAATGACTAAATGGCACTTAACAACAGCAGTAGGTCACTGTGAGTTGGAACATGACAATGAGTGGGTGATGGTGTAACTACACATGCACATCCTTACAGAAGTTTGCTCTTTTTGTGGGCAGTCAAAACATGAATATGAAAAGTAACTCACCCTGAAAATGAGACTCCTCGCCCAGTAGGATAAGTCAGTAACTCTATCATGCTCCTAAGTATGATTATTAAATCCCTAGAAGAATTAATCAAAAAGGGGAAATGAGGTAGAACATTCTAAAGCATAGCTCTTGACGTGACAGAGACACCTGAGTAAAGCCCAGGCCAAACCCCATTTTGATTTTAGAAACTCCATGTTGGATTTTAAAATGCAGCTTCTACCATACAATGCAGCCTGTCACTTACATAATATTTCCACCGTACCTTTTACTTAGAAACTGTTCTCCAAAAAATTGGTTTTGTCCACTCTCTTCTGCTTGTCCAACAATTCTAAGATGATGAGTTTGTTATGAATTTGTTGTGTACACCGGTTAGAAATGGCTTGTGCAGAGAGAAGATTTTTCAACTAGTAAAGGTGTTAAACATGTGACTTCAGTGGTTGGCTAATTCTCAGACATAAGCCCTCAAAAATGACTTTTTCTAACCTGTGTCTGAGTCTTTACAAAGTCCTGTACTTTTTCCATAACCTTGTTCTAACCTCACTCTATTGTTAAGTGCAGTTGAGTTGTTTCTGACTCACCGCTACCCAGTATAGGGTTTCTGAGGAGCGGCTAATGGGTTGAACCACCAGCCTGTGGTTAGCAGTCCAGTGCTTATACTACAATGCCACACCAGGACTCTATCTCTAAGCTCTGTAAATGTCAACCAATCATAAACTTTTTAGCTCTACCCTTCTGCTTGTTTTATAAGCCTTTGTAAATAAATGAACAGCTCTTTAGAGCACTTTGTCAAGGGCTTCATTACTCTCTACTTTTCCAAAATGCTCTTTTGCTGTAATAAACTGTACAGGATTTCTGAGTCTGCAAGTCTTTATGGGAGCAGACAGCTTCATCACTCTCCCACGTGGTGACTGGTAGATTTGAACTGCCAACCTTGTGGTTAGTAGCCCTACTTGTAATCCACTACGCTACCAGGACTCCTTAATTGAGGACATAGCATCAAACAAATCAAACTCTTCTTTTCATAAGGCCAATATTCCCAAGGGAAGTAGATTCTTTTGGATTTTTTTTTTTTTTTAATGAATTTACCTTCGGTAAGTCCTTATCTTTGGGGTTTTATTTTGACCCTCTGTCTTCTACCTGTTTTCCTTAGGCAACCACATCTTTGCTCATTATTTAAAACTTTTACCTACATACTTGTTATTACCCAATTTATCTCCAGATCTGATCTCTCTCCTGCTTGACCTTTTTGTGGAATGTCCCACAGGTATTTCCAGCTCAACATGACCAGAATGATCACTTTACATTCCAATTACCATCTTTCCACACACACCCTGCCCTCCTATTCTGGTATTAGCACCAAAGAGTATTGCTATAAGATTATAGAAACCTTTAAAAATATTAAAATGTTCATGACATATCCTCTACCCGGGTCTATACACTTTGGAAGGCAATGTCTCCATCTCTCTAGCCCTGTACCTGGTGTGGTGCCATAGAATCAGTACTAGATTGTGAACCATAGGTTGACAGTTCAAACTCATCAGCTGCTCCTTGGAAACCTTATACAGGGTTGCTGTGTGTTGGAACCGACTCAATGGCACTGAACAACAATAACAACCCTTCCCCAAATAAGTTTGTGCTCTTCAATTTACACCAGGTCAAAATGGCAGTTTTTGCATCCTTGAGTGACTCAAATTGTGTTCCTTTAAACTGTTCTTTGAATTTGAGGAACAAAAATAAGTCAGGGCTGTAGGGTGAATGTAGTAAAGTTTCCCAATGAAATTCTCATAGACGAGCCCTTGATACCCTCAAAAAAATTCCTCGGTCCAAGTTTCCTGGCTTTTTTTCTCACCCAGGCAGTTTTCAATTTTCTGAAAAATTCTTCCTAACAAGCCTCTGTGTTTGTCCTGTGTCCTTTGAGAAAATCTATCAAGATTGCTTCTTTGGAATTTCAAATATCAAACACCATAATCTTCTGAACTGGCCTTTCTGCTTTGATTTTAATTGGTCCAGCAGACCCCTTTGGAAGCCTGTTTGTTTTGTTTTGTTTTTTATGTTTTTATTGTGAATTGAGTGAAAGTTTATAGGGCAGATCATCAGTTTTACATTCAACAAATCATACACCTTGTTTCATTACAATGATTGTAATCCCCTCCATGTACCATCAGTTAACAGTATTTCTCTGTATTCATTTTAGCTCCTCCTTTTTTTTTTTTTTTCAAAACACTCAGGCATATATAATAATTTACATCGCCAAAGGGTGCATTCTGCAAGTCTGCCTCCTGGCCACCATCTCTTAGTCCCTCTCTTCCCATGAATCTAGAGTCAGCTGCTCCCTTTCTCTATGTCCCCATCTCTGCCTCCATTTCTGGTATTGCTGCTCTTCTCCCTTGATGGTCCTTGGGTCCTTTGTTTCTGGACTATAAGATTAACTACTCTCTCATTTTTGTTACAAAACTTCTACCTTTACAATTGTGACAGTTGCAATTAGTCATAACAATTACTCACTGTTGAATCATAAGAATCTTATCCCCATCTCTTTTTACCAGACCCATCTAGACAAGATGAAAACTATTCAGTGGGGACTCTTTCTTCCCCCATACTCTCTTAAACTCCCTCTTGAAACCTTGTAAGACAGTCACTTCATGCCTTTATGGCCCCCTTTTAGGTAGCCAGTGTCTAAGTTGCCCATCCCTATCTACCCAGTGTACAGAGGGAATAGCATTAATACTTGATGTGAAGACTCCTTCACTCTCTGTTGGTATTTAGAGCTACTACCTCCATGAATAAGGAGCTCTGGTAGCGTAGTGGTTACGAATCGGGCTGCGAACCTGAAGGTCAGCAGTTCGAAACTACTAGCTGCTCTGCGGGAGAAAGATGAGGCTTTCTACTCCCGTAAAGATTTACACCCTCGGAAACCTTGTACAGGGTCGCTATGGGTCGGAACCGACTTGACGGCACTTAACAACAACAACAACCTCCATGAATACAAGTCAAGTACATCAAATTGTAGCAATTTTCCCTCATTTCCTTTACCAAAAAAAATTTTTTTTCATTTAATCTTACTGTAGTCGAGTTGTGATCATTAAGCCATTGAGGTTAGGTCAAATGGGTACTATATGCAAGTTTGGGTGTTCTTGTGCATCTCCCCTCACTTCATTTCAGCTGGAAGCTTTACTCTGAGCTCTAGCCCTCCATGGCTATGTCCTTGTCCATGGGCTCAGGTGTACCCAGATCTCACCACACTTTGGACCAACCAGCCCTTCCTCTTCTCTCTCTCATCTCCAGGTCAATGGGAGTTCATGGAACGTGGTCGAACTCAGCCCATTTCTTCACTGCTGCCTTTCCCCCTCTTCCACTCAGCAGGAGACCAACATGGTGGTCAGCAAGCTTGCATGCCTGCTCATGTGTTCCCTTTTGAGTTTCAGTCTTGGTTCGTAATCCTGTCTTTTAAGGAGCATTCTGCTGTACTTCCTTCAACACAGATTTGTTTGCTCTTCTGGTAGTCCATGGTACTTTTTCTTTCTTTCTTTTTTCTGGCTATAGAATTTATTTTAATTAACTTTTAGAAAAGTCAGATATGTAATGTTTCAACATAATCTTCTTGCTTTACAATACACGTTGTCCATCTGTCAACAAGCTTTCATATTCCCTTATTAAAAAATGTTTTAGATGGAGCTGCGAACTTTCAGGGTAACAAACAAGCAAAAGTCTGATGGAGCAAGATGAGAACTATAGGGAGGATGCTTTTATACCTTAAAACAAAGTTTTTGCAGAGTGTCAACAGTGTGGGCAGAGGTGTGTGGACATGCATTGTCATATAAGATCACAATGCCCTTGGATTGCAGTCCTCTGCTTTTTATGTGAAGGTTAGGTTTCAGCTCTTCAGTGAGCACTTTATTTTTTAACCTTTTTCCTGATAGTGTTCCAATACTAGACCTTGAAGATCATAGGAAACTGTAAGCATCAATTTTCTAGCTGATGGTTGACTTTTGAACTTTTTCTTGGTCAGCGATTGAGGATGTTTTCATTCCATACTCTGCTGTTTATTCTAGGGATTGTAGTGATGAATCCATGTCTCATCACTAGTAATGATTTTTTTTTTTTTATGTTTTATTGTGAATTATGTGATAGTTTAAACAGGAGAACATTAGTTTTACATTCATCCTATCATATATCATCTCATTGCCATGGTTACAATCCCCTCCATGCATCATAAAGCAACCAAAGGGTATACACTGGAAGCCTTCCCCCTGATTGTCAGCACACAGCCCCTCTCCCTCTCTGGGTCTAAAGTCCCCAGTTGCTCCATCTCCCCACGTCATTATCTCTGCTTCCATCTCTGGCATCACTGCTTCTCTGGGTAGCGTCCCACTCTCCACTCTTCTCCCTTGATGGTCCCAGGGACCTCCGCTCAGGGACTGCAGAGTCAATCACTCCCCTCCTTTTGCTACAAAACGTAAACCTTTACATTTCCAACCCTCACAATCAGTCCTGATAACAATTATTCACTATTATGTCTCAAGAGACCTATCCGATCTCCTTTCATCAGCCCCACCCAGACAGATTGGATACTACTCAGTGGAGATTCTACCTTCCTTTGCAACCTCTAGATCTAGGCTCCCTCTTGAAAGCTTGTAAGCTAGTCACTTCTTGCCTTTGTAGCCCCCCATTTTGGGTAGCCAATGTCCAAGTTGCCCATCCCTGTCTACTCCGTGTATGAAGGGGATGGGAATAATCCTTGCTGTAAGGATTTGTTCCCTCTTTTGAGCTACTGCATCCATAGATGTAGGTCAAGTTCATCAAATTGTATCAGATTACTCTTTTTTTCCTCTTCTTTTTTCTTCTAGTTGAGCCAGGTCAAGTGGGTATTATCTGCAAGTGTGGGTATTCTTATGCATATGCCCTCTCTTCTTATCAGCTGGACACTTCACTCTCCACTCTAGTCTTCTGGGGCTATGTCATTGACTCTGGGCCAAAGAGTCCCCAGGTCTTGCCACACTGCTAGCTGGCCAAGTCTCCACCTGGGTTCACAATAGTCTATCGAATGTTGTAGGGCTTAGCTCACAGCTTCATTGCTGTTTTTCCCTCACTTCCCATTATAGGTGATGAACGTGGTCACCAATCAGAGCGTGTATCCCCATTGAGTCTTAGTCTTGGAAGGGGGTTTGCCCTGAAGGGACCACACCAGTTGCCTTGATGTCTCCTGGGCAAGCAACTTGCTTGTTCTTGTAGTAATCAGTCAGACTGTCTATATTGTTTTGTATTTTTCCAGTAGGTCTTTCTTTCAAGAAGTATC
>NW_006408570.1:5619657-5630018 GCF_000296735.1 Chrysochloris asiatica | reverse complement strand
TCTTCCTTGTTATTAAGTGCCATTGAGTCAGTTCTGACCCATAGCGACCCTGTATGGGGTGAACTTGAACCACTGACCTTGCAGTTCAAACAACTTTGCAGTCTGGTGCAGTAACCCATAGCACCACACCAGGACTCCTTGTAGGCATATGGATATTATCCTATCACAGACAGCATTATAATTCAAGATGGATCTCAAAATGTTCCTTTAGACTATGAATACACTACCATTTCTCTTCAATGTGTTGATGCCAACACAGTAAACCATATGACTGTCTGATTCAAAATGGCCAATACCAGTCCATTTCAGCTCACTAATATCTAGAATCATGATATTTAGTTCATTTTTGACAACTTCTAATTTCCCTAGATTCATAATTCATACTTTCCATGAATTTCCATGTTCCAGTTATTAATGGATGTTAACAACTCGTTCTTCTCATTTTGAGCTGTGCCACATCAGCAAATGAAGGTCACAGAATCTTTTCTCTATCCACGTCTTTAAAGATAACTCTACTTTGAGGAGGCAGCTCTTTCCCAGTTATATTTAGAGTGCCTTCCAACCTGAGGACCTCATCTTCTGGCACTGTATCTGACAATGTTCTGGTGCTATTCATACGTTTTTTTTGTTTTGTTTTTACTTTTTATTGTGTACTGAGTGAAGGTAAACAGACAAAATATCAGCTTTTCTTTCAACCAATCATATGTTTTGTTTCATCTCAATGAATACACTCCCCACCCTGCAACAACAGTTATCCTACTTTCACCCTCTTACTTCCCTTTTACATCTTATTTTTCACAAATCAACAAAGCAAAAATACTTGATGTACACATACAAAACAAAAAATGTATATGCTTTTAAACATCCAAAGGGCACATTTTGCAAGCCAACCTCCTGCCCTTTCTCAGTCCATGGGCCTGGAGTTCTCAGCTGCTCTCTCTCTCTGTATGCCATCATCTCTGCCACTGTCTCTGCTAACATGGTTTTTCTGGGTAGGATCTCATACTCCACTCTTGCTCTTCCTTCTTGATGGCCCTGGGTCCTCTTCCTGAAAAGATAGATGAACTACTCTCCCCTTTTAGTTACACATCTTGTGCAATTACAGTTGTGACAATCACGATTAATCCTGCCAACAGTAACTCACAGTTGAATCTTAAAATCCTATCACCACCATCTCCCATCCCCTTTCACCAGATCCATCTGGAAAAGAGAAAAGCTATTCAGTGGGGATTCTACCTTACCCCCAACACTCAGAAACTAAGCACACTCATGAAAGTTTGTACATGACAACTTTGGTGGTGCTCCTGGCATATTCTTTGTAGCTTGCTCCCAGTGTACAAAAGCAATAAAGTCATAAATTGACTCCTTGGCTGTATCAGTGAGATCTAGGTGAAGGTTCTGAGGCAGGGATGTATGTTCAAAGCCATTTGTTTCTTAATCTAAGAAATGTGTTGCCTTTCAACACACAGCTTACGAGTGTTGCCCTGAAATACTGAAGGGTTTTCACATGAAAAAAATACTTTGATTGATTAAATGTGCCATTTTCCAGCTTCTCTTTTAGGTCAATAATAAAAAAGCATTGATTTTTAGAAAAACGGAAACTCTTTTGCTTACTTGTTCAAATTGTTAAGTGCCACTGAGTCGGTTCTGACTCATGGTGACCCTGTATAGAATCTGTGAGGAGCAGCTGGGGGTTTTGAACTGCTGACGTTGTGGTTAGCATTTCAGTGCTTTTCCTACAGTACCATACTAGACCAATTCTGTTAAAAACATAGGGCTTTTTTCATTCAATAAATATTTTTTATCCTCTTGCTCTAGTGTCTATACTAGGTACTGAATATGCAATTTTCAGTAAACATTTAATCTGGTGTGGAGACATGAAAAGTCATAGAATATTTCTCTAAAGGGGGAATTTAAAAGGTTAACCTGTATCCCTAAATCTTTCTGACAGAAACAGCAAGGACTTTCCTGAAGAGGTGGCATGCAAACAGATATCAGGATAGGGATTCCACATAGAATAACCAATTTGTACACAAGATTTGAAACTCAACATAACTAGATGTTGTTAAGTGCCATCGAGTCAGTTCCAACTCATAGTGACTTAGTAGGGTTTCAAAGGAGCAGCGGTGAGCTTGAAACACTGACCTTGAGATGCAAACCGACCCTGCAGTCCAGTGCACTACCCTGCAGCGCCATACCAGGACTTCAGATTGTTGTTGTTATGTGCTGTGGAGTTGGTTCCGACTCATAACGATCCTGCATAGGGTTTCAAAGGCTGTAAATCTTTACAGAAGCAGCCGGCCTCATCTTTCTCCTGTGGAACCATTGATAGTTTTGAACTGCTGCCTTTGAGATTAACAGCCCGATTCGTAACCACTGAGCTACCACCCACAGAAATGATTACAGAGAAACCAGAAATCTCCTTTGTCTAAAATTCTACTTACCTTTCACAGTGCCTAAATTCCACCTGTACAAACGTATTTCATACAGATCCCCCACGGGAGATCTACATAACTCATCATCGGCTATTAACACTTCAGAGTGGGGTGGTGGTTATGTGCCCAAGGCTACCAACAAGGAGGGACCCTTCCGTAGAGTCAAGGCCCTTATTTGGCCTTCTAGCCCCCAAAACTTTATAGTTTTGTTCTTTAAAGTTACTCACTTGTGTTAATGTTTGTTACAGCAGCACTCAGCAACTAAGACAGCCTGATTTAGACTCATTGTAACTGGTCCCCTGGAAACTGGGCTGGAACCTTCACTGGGCACACTGCTAATGACTGATGACCGAGAGGACTGCCCTGTGTATGTAGGTGGCTGTCTGTGAGTAGACAATCAAGAGTATCTGCAATACTCTCTACACTTCTCAAATGATGCCTACTTCTGCATCATTTCCATTTAAGCCCTTCCACATTACACTCAAGTCAAACTTCTCTCAGTCCCCAAGTACGTTTTGTACCTTTCCAACTCGGATTACACTGCTTCTTATGCCTTGTTGTTGCTAAGTGCTGTGGGGTCAGTTCCAACTCATAATGACCCTGTATAGGACTTCCGAGTAATGACTGGAGGGTCTGAACCACTAACCTTGTGGTTAGCAGTCCAGTGCTTATCCTATGAGGCTACCAGGACTCCCTAGAAGGTTCTTTCTTTATGGGTGCTCACTTGTATAGAAAATCTAATACTTTCACTACTCAGTTACATGATTTCCTCTCACTCAAAGATCTAATCCTCCACCCACTTCACCCACTTATTTCACGCTACACCCAAAAGTTGTCACAACTGCACCTCCACCACAATATAAATTTCCTATAGCTTTAATTTAAAACAGGCTAATGTACCTAGCTTTCAAAGCAGTTCTCAGAGCCTAGCCTGAATTCTTCTATAATAAATCGGGAAATAAAGTCTCCTATCCCACTGTTTGGCTCTTTGAACCAGCGTACAAAAATAAAAACTTCGATTCCTAGCATTTACAATTCCTGGAGTGCTTTCTGTCTTGATCCCTATCTTCATTGCTATACTTGGGAGATTAGAACTCCAGGCATTTAATATATACCACTGCTGCTTCCCATCTTTGTTTTCTCAGTATTTTCTGTGAATTGCTGTCTCTACATTACTATAGAAAAACGGCAAGAAGGATAATTCACTATTTTGCCTGTCTGCAACAGCATCCTAATGGTAGAAGGATAACTATCCTTAGTTTTGTCAAAGTGTAGACTATGGATCCATGAGTTAGGAGAAGCCTGTGGAAGACGGACCAAAGTATCCTCTCATCTTTATTTCAAAGAGAGGTGAAGCATGTTTTACAATCAGTTCTGTCTTCTAATCAAGCAAGCATTCCGATTTGTTTTTCTTGTCTTTTAGTAAGAAGTTAGGAGCTACTATAATGGGAGTCACTTTTTGCTGTTTTTAAGTACCATTGATTTAGTTCTGACTCATTGCAACCTGGTGGTATAGGATTTCCAAGGTTCAGCTGGTGGATTTGAACTGCCAACCTCATTCTAGTGCTTATCCTACAGCACTACACCTGGACTCCATGGAAGTTAATAGCCAGATACTATTTTTAATGCAGAAGTCTAGTTAGTTTTTGTTTCTCTTTTTCAAACTAGCTAAACGTTTCAGTAAAAATAGTTTCAAACATCTCACAAAAAGCAGTCCTTTTAGAATATTTTAAAAAGTAAATATCCCTATTTACTTCTATATAAGAAAAGTAAATAAATAGATGGGAAAACATTTAAACATTACAGAAAGAAACAAAAATAAAAATTTCCCTGCATAAAAACCACATGTACAGAAGATGATTCAGAACGTTATAAATAACTCATATGAGTTTAGCAAACATGGAATATTTACATATTTTCTAAAGAAAGGATCTATTTTATTAATGTTCCTTAGCATTAATAATAAAAGCTTGGTATATATATTATCAAGATACACATTTCTGCGGGCTTAAAGAAAGTCCCAATTATTTTAAGGTGAGTTTGCTTCTTTTTCTTCTGATTCATCATCCATAACCTAAAACCAAAAGACAAAGAGAACTGAAAGATTAAGAAAAAGATTAGAAATTGCTATTCTCCTGACTTTAATCTTACATGCTTTATACTGAATATGCTACAATACTAACATACATGGCAGTCTAGTAAGAATAAATCTATGATAACTCCCAAAGCACACTGTTTGCATTATAACCTGGTATCCTAACAACATAAAAGAAAATTAAGACTTAGCAAACTAATTAAAGCACTAGTTAGTTACTTTTCCTTGTCTCATAAAAGGTGTCTAGTCACAGAATCTCAACTGGCACCCTAGCCATAAGACTAATGTAATTGTCATTCCCCCCCCCCAAATATCTTATTTAATTAGATATATTCTGAGGAACCACAGCAAAATGTAATAAAAATATATATTAGAAAAATGAATCTAAAAAAGGAAACAGAAGACCATACTAGCAGCAATTTATTTTACTTTTATTTACAGAGAAAAACAGCCTTAAACCTTAGAAATGAGAGAAGGAAAATACTAATGAATATGTGAAGAAAATTCATCTCTTCCCAGGAGTTAATACATTATTTACTTTTACCTGAGTAATACACAAAGACAAACTCATTTGTAGAGGCAAGGAGTTATAAACGTTGAGAGTTTTTTTTTCTCTTCACCACACCTACTACAATTAAAATGTCATCTCAAAAGTTTATAACCTGATTGCTGATTCGCCACCCCACCCTGAAGAAGTGAATAAAAATGTCTTGTCAATCCACTTAGTGTCTACTAAGACAATTTTTTAAAAAAGCAACTAAGGGATGTTGTTGTTGTTAAGTGTCGATGAGTCAGTTCTGACTCATAGGGACCCTGTACAGGGTTTCCAAGGAGGGGCTGGTGGATTTGAGCTGCCAACCTTGTGGTTAGAAGTAAAGTGCTAACCCCACAGCACTACACCAGGATTCCAACTAAGGGATAATGAAACAAACAAATGAATCCAAACAAATCTGGTCTGACCTAACACAATCAAATGGAAAAACAATTCTCTCCCAATCTAAGTAAAAATAAGTATGTATTTCTAAGAATTGATATTTTATATCCATTCTTGGGAACATTTGTCAATTAACTTCTACTTTAGGCAGAATTACTGTTAAATTTGGAATAACATTCTCAAATACTTACTACGAACTACAAGGTCAGCAATTCAAACCCACCAGCTGCTCCTCAGAAACCCTATACAGGTTCACTATGAGTCATAACCAACTCAACAGCACTTAACAACAACAACAACATATGTAGGACGTGTTACGGACACAGAGCTAGGAACTAAAAAGAACAGGAAGACTTAGATAGCATTTCAAGTTTCTCAAAGAGCTCATACATAAAGTTGAAATAGACACAAAGAAATAGGCTTTGGACAAGTAAACATAAGCATGAGACTGGGGAAAGGTGATGCATGTGCTGAACCAAAAGGATGGATTTGAGATAGGTGATTCTCAAAGGGGCTGAGAGGAGATGCCCTCTCCTTTAAGGACACAGAATTCCCCGAGGAGATTTTCCAGTTTGTAATTTCCACACACGTTTTCCCTCCTTGAACATCTTCCCCCACGGGGCTGTAAGTCTTGGTTAGGGATCACTGCAGTGAAGTCACCATCACTGCTGAGGTGCTGTGCTATATTCCTTAGGTATCTTGGGGCAGAAAAAAGTGTGGACACCATGCTATAGAGCAGGCTCTACAACCCTCCTCAGAGCTCTGTTGTACTGCAAATCAAAGTAAGATTTCTGGATGAGCTTCTTGCCTCCACGTTTAAGAAGTGCACAAATGTGACATAGTGGGGCTCTTCCACTTCTAAATCAGGTCCATAAAATTGCAGGATGTTGTGAATCCCATTTTTCTGAATTTTTCTACAACACAAGCAGTAGTCTGTCCGCTGAATCTATTTCCTGACACACAAAACAAGAGTGACTTGACTTTCTATGCTATATTTTCAGAAGATTAAGTGAAGTAGTATTGGTAAAAATGCTTAAGATGCCACAGCTGTTATTGTTAAGTGTCGTCGAGTTGGTTTTGACTCATAGTACTCATAACACTAACGTTACTTCTAAAATGAAGAGCTGTCAAGTCTGATAAAAATGTAAAACAAAAATCTACCCCTTGGAATCAAAGGCCGATCAGAAGTTTTTCTTCTTAAATATTTAATAAAAAACTCTAACTTATCATATAATATTGGCATACCTGTTCTACACCTTCTACTTCTGGAATATAAAACTGCAGCATATTCTGAATTCCATTTTTCAACGTAATGATTGAACTGGGGCAGCTGGTACAAGAACCCTGGAGCTTCAGTTGCACGATGCCATCTTCGAAACCTTTAAAGATGACATCTCCTCCATCTTCCTGCACAGTTGGCCTGTGGGCACATTATATTTGTTATAATTAAAAGAATAGAAGTTTTCATTAAAAATATTGGTAAGTACCCACTTGACCTGGCTTCAATAGCTGGATGATCACCTAGAAGGAGAAATAAGAGGAAAAAAAAGAGTAACCTGATACAATTTGATGAACTTGACCTACACCTATGGAAGCAGTAGCTCAAAAGAGGGAACAAATCTTTACAGTGAGGATCATTCCCACCACCTCCATACACAGGATAGACAGGGATGGGCAATTTGGACATTGGCTACACAAAAGGCAAGAAGTGACTGGCTTACAAGCTTTCAAGAGGGAGCCTCGATCCAGAGGGCGCAGAGGAAGGTAGAATCTGCACTGACTAGTATCCAATCTGTCTGGGCGGGGCTGATGAAAGGAGATATGGATGACACTCATGTGGTACAACAGTAAATAATTGCTATCATGACTGACTGTGAGGGTTGGAAATGAAAAGGCAGACGTTTTGTAGCAAAAGGAGGGGAGTGGTTGACTTTGCAGTCCAGGACCAGAGGTCCCTGGGACCATCAAGGGAGAAGAGCAGAATGCAGGAACATACCCAGAGAAGCAGTGACACCAGAGATGGAAGCAGAGACGATAATGTAGAGAGATGGAGAGGCTGGGAACTCTAGACCCAGAGAGGGAGAAGGACTATGGGCTAATGACCGAGGGGCAGGCTTGAGGGGTATAACCTTTGATGATGCATGGAGGGGATTATAATCACAGCAATCAAATGATATACGATAGGATGAATGTAAAGCTAATGTTCTCCCGTGTAAACTATCACATAATTCACAATAAAACATTAAAAAAATATTAATAAGGCTAAGAACTTACATTTTATATTGGCAAAATACACCATTCTAAAAATGTTAAGAGCTACTTTTATAATAACGAATAATAACTGTCTTATTTGTGATTATAATTCTTTTTTTAACTTTCATATAATATTCTAAAATTCACTCATAATAAAACTTACTCTACTTATTAAAGTTCATCTTACTAATTAATAACCTCTTTAAGCATTTATCGTTTCAAGTTTTCTAACAATACTAGTGATTATCTACGACATACTAATTCCTGCTTTGGGTGAGGTGAAAGGAGACTGACATATTGACTTTTATTTTGATAATGTTTTAGTTGAATGAAAAGTTTGAAACAGGGGACTTCCGGCTTGATGGCAGATTAGAGAGGGGCACCGTGCGCAGATCTCCACCAGTAATAATACAGAATACTGGACAAAGCAAGTTCAGGGGACAGTCCGAGAACTCAGAACTACATAGAAAGAAATATTTAGAAGGGTAGAAGGCTTACTGCTAGTGAGATTTTTAGAAAAAGCAAGAAAAGTGGCGTTTTATGATTTGTGGCTCCCGGTGGGTCCTGGAGCAGCCATCATGGGTATCACAGAGCTGATACAAGAACTGAAGGGAGCGCCCATCGCAGGGGTCTTACCAATCGTAGAAGATAAAGATGTGAACATTTTTTTTTGTCTGTGCACCTCCACAACTACTCACTGTTGAATCATATGAATCTTACCCCATCTCTTTTTACCAGACCCATCTAGACAACTATTCAGTGGGGACTCTTTCTTCCCCCATATACTCCTAAACTAAACTCTCTCTTCAAACCTTGTAAGCTAGTCACTTGATAAAGGAAACAAGGGTAACCTGCTACAATTTGATGAACTTGACTTATGCTCATGAAGGTGCTGTTGTTGTTATGTGCCATGGAGTAGGTTCCACCCCTCATAGTGACCCTGTACAGGGTTTCCAAAGCTGTAAATCTTTAAGGGAGCAGAAAGCCTCATCTTTCTCCCGCGGAACTGGTAGTTTCGAACTGCTGACCCTGAGGTTAGCAAGCTGATTCGTAACCACTACGCTATCAGAGCTCCTTACTCATGGAGGTAGTAGCTCTAAATACCTACAGACAGGGAAGGAATTTTCACATCAAGTATCAATGCTATTCCCTCTGTACACAGGGTCAATAGAGATGGGCAACTTAGATAATGGCTACCTAAGATGAGAGGGCAGTAAAGGCACAAAGTGACTGGCTTACAAGGTTTCAAGAGGGAGTTTAGTTTAAGAGTGTGTAGAGGGCTGCCTGAGCGAGTGAATACTCCCCTGCCCCCAGAGGGTTCGACTACACATGCACACAGATCAGATCAGCAAAGATCACTGGGCACAGAATTAAAGAAGGGGAAGAGTCAACAGGAACAGCTTAAGACAGAAGGATCTCCCAAAATGGCTCGAGCCAGCCCTGGGCTGTTTTCTCACTAGTAGAAACACCTGAATGAGCTTGAGGAGATGGAGACAGACAAAAAAGGAAAGAGGTCAAAAATTAAATCTTGAGTTATCTCATAAAGAGCAATGGTAAAATCTTGAATTTTTTTCAGGTGGTCTTGAAGGCAAGTAGCCAAGACAGGGGCGTTAAAATCTTACTTATATTTTCCCACAGGCTTCTTTCTCTCTCTCTTATTTTATTGTGTGATGATTATAGACATTAGTGTACAATCTGTGTTTTTGTTTTTTGGTCCCCTTTTACGTGGGGGGGGGGGGGGGGGGGAACGGACCTCTTTCTTTCCCTATGTTACCCAAGATGAGATAGCAATTGTGGTCATATAGCTAAGCTACAGTCACACCCAATAAAATCCCACCATCCGGGCAAGAGTCAATACTAGCTGCTATACGCTAGATAGAGAGCCAACAATTGCTAAAATTACTCTGAGTTGAGTAATAAGAGAAGTGAAAAGGGAAGCCCATCTCCTGACCACATCGACCTGAAGACAATCAGAAAGCTCAATAATACACCAACATACACTCATCTAATCATTAAAAATACATCTTATTACTGAAAACAACTGAAGATCTCAGCACATGTCCAGAAACAAGACAGAGTAGTTGAAACAAATGAGCTGGAAGTAGACTTAGACTTCCCATTGGAAGGAAGACAGTCTTTTGAACAGCCAGAGAAGGAATTCATGAAAATTATATTGAGGTGCATCCAAATGCTCCACTGAGGAGTTGAGAGAAATAGGAAGAAGTCAGGAAAATGCTATAAGAACAGTCAAGTAAGATAGATACAGCATTGGAAACAATTAAGACCTGCAAAAAGAGGTCCAAACAATTAATAATAAAATATCAGAAATGGAGAATACCTTGAAAGGGCAAAGGAGTAGAAGTGAAGAGGTGGAAGCCAGAACCAGTGAGCTTGAAGACAAATCACTCAATACTGGTAAAATAGGAGAACAAGCAGGACAAAGGATTAAAAAAATCTGAAGAAAGTCTAAAATTCATGTGGGACAACATGAAGAAGAATAATCTGAGGATTATGGGAATTCTGGAACAGGAAGGATCCCAGAAGACCACAGGAGAAGACAGTTGAAGAGCTTCTGATAAACATTTCCCTAACATCCTGAAAGACAAACACAAAACTATAAGAAAAAACTGAGAGACTCGAGAGG
>NW_006408570.1:5613070-5614152 GCF_000296735.1 Chrysochloris asiatica | reverse complement strand
CATGGACTAAGTGGGAAAGAGGTAAATAGTGATACATGTACAACCTTGGAACAACAGGGCTCTGTGATACAGGGATCTAGAGGCATAGTCTGAATGGGTAAAAGGGGAAATAATGTTAAGATGCTTAACTGTCTTATGGATATTGGTTTCCCTTGCCTATTATCGTAAAATAGATACTTGAGTGGGACAGAAAGGAATATTGGGAAACATAAACACAGAAAGCTTGTAGCCCATCTTTAGCCTACAACTGATTTTAATACCTAAAAGGGATTCTAGAACTTGCCCAGTGAAACAGGCTTCTTGTGGGGTCCTTCTAGTGTACAGGAATCCTGTGCCCCATCCAAAACCTTCTGAAGTGGGACATTCCGACTTGAAAGGACATGCAGACCAACCCACAGTGGCTAGAGGAACAGAAGATACTTCCTGAAGGAAGACCAGCAGTGAAAAACAAAAACAAAAAAACCCCAGCAGTCTGTTTGGCTATTACAAGAACAAGCAAGCTGTTTCCCAGGGAACCATAAAGGCAAGCAATCAAGTCCCTTCAGGACAAACCTCCCTCCAAGACTGAAATTCAAAGGGAGCACTTAAGCAGGCATGTAAGCTCACTGGTGACCGCGATGGTCCACATTTGATTGGAAGCAGGGGGAAAGTCAGTAATGAAGATAGGGGTGAGTTTGACCACATTCCATAGACTCCTGTCAACCTTGAGATGAGCGAGAGAAGAGGAGAGGAGAGGCTCGTTGGTTCAAAGTTTGGGAAGACTTGGAAACTCCTGAGTCCATGGGCACTGACCTAGCCAAGGAGGGCTAGAGCTGAGAGTGAAGTGTCCAGCTGATATGAAGTGGAGGGAGATGCACAAGAACACCCAAACTTGCAGATAATACACATATGACCTAGCTTCAATGGTTTGATGACCAGAGCTCAACTAGAGGAATATAAAGAAATTTGATAAATGAAACAAATGTAAATTGCTACAATTTGATGACCCTGACCTATATTTATGTAGTAGCTAAAAATATTAACCGAGAGGGAAGGAGTCTTTACATCAAGGATCAATCCTATTCCCTCAGTATATAGGGTTA
>NW_006408570.1:5609223-5612640 GCF_000296735.1 Chrysochloris asiatica | reverse complement strand
ATGATTATATATTTCTAAGTGTTTTTGTATACATCAAAAACAAAACAGAGGAAATAGAAGCAAATACTGTTAAATGATAATGCATGGAGGGGATTATAATCATTGTAATGAAACAAAATACGATAGGAGGAGTGTGAAACCAATGTTCTCCCACATTAACTATCACTCAATTCACAATAAAAGCTTTAAGAAAGGGTGGTGGTGGTGGTAATAAAGGTAAAAACTGTTAGTTGGTAATGAACGGAGGGGACTGTAAGTATTGCAATGATTTGTTGAATGTAACACTAGTGATATTCCCTGTAAACCTTCACTCAATTCACAATACAAGGTTTCCAAAAAAAAAAAAAATACGTGGAGCTTGGGACACTTCCCTCACAGGAACATTGTTAGATACTCTCCTTAATGGCCATTTAGTTGTGATAGCATACCGCAAGAGCCTTGGACTGTTAGCTTTCCTACTTACAACTGTCCCCTCTCTCTTTCCATAGTCCATGTGATGCATGGTTGTGGGAGGAGCCTGCTTTGTTCCCTGCGCCCTCTATAAGATCACCATGTGGAGAAAGAACTTTGGAAACTTATCACAGTGCTTATGATTTCCCTCACCTGGGTGATCTATGTTTGTGTTTGTCTTATGTTTACTTTTTGTTTAAGACATAATAAAAATGGACAGGAGGCAGACTTGCAGAATGTGCCCTTTGGAGGTGTAAATTAGTATATATGCCTGAGTGTTTAAAAGCTAAAGTGAATAGAGAAAAACACTGTTAACTGATGGTACATGGAGGGGATTATAATCATTGTAATGAAACAAGGTGTATGATTTGTTGAATGTAAAACTGATGATCTGCCCTGTAAACTTTTACTCAATACACAATAAAAACCTTAAATTAAACATATAAAAATAAAAGACTTAATAAGAGTCTGTAATACAAAAAAACAAAAAAGTTTAATATAGAAAAATATATGGACCAAGTATTTTTGAGTTTTCACAAAGTGAATATACCCTTGGTTCACTGTGGGACTAACAAATAGAACAACAGTACTCATGAAGTCCCTCCCCTTTGTTTTTCTGCCTAATGACACTCCCAACTAAAGGTAACCATTATCCCGATTTCTATCAGATTAGTTATGCCTGTTTTACAATTTTATAATTTATAAGTATGCATTTAAGTTAGAAATCATACAGTGTTTACTGTTTCATATCTGACTTACCTTGATCTTTGTAAGCTTCTCCAAACAGAGAGCTAGTGGGGGGCATCCTGCATTAACCAAGTATAGTTTATTCATCCATTTTTCCCCTCTCTGGATTTGTCGGTTAAACATTCTCTTATTATGAATTTAGTATTCATCTTACAACATGCCAAATTGGTTTAGTAGTCTCTAATATTAACTAATAATTACCCACTTTATTGATAATGCCACATGTCTCAGAACAGTTCCTTTTACACTCACCACCTTTTGTATTTTTTCCTGTACTTTAATTTTACATATATTTAAAACTTTACAGAGCATCATAAGACCTTTTTTTGTCATGTACCATGTCTAGCATGCTTTTTATCTGTATGGGGGATGCAGGTGGAGGAGGGGGGGGGCTTCAAAAAGTTCATGGAAAATGGATTTAAAAGATATTCAAATTATCTTTCTGTTTTTGTTTTGTTTTTAGATCTCAGACTTCTGATGAAATTCTTCATCTTGACATGGGTTTTCTTGCACATTTTAATCGCAGTTATTTGACAGATCATGTCTGATAACTAATACTTGGGTTTGCTGTAGCTCTGTCTTCTGCCCGCTTGGTTCAGTTTCTACCTAGGTATAGTAATAGTTGAGAAGTGGGACAAAAGGCAGTTTCTCCTCCCTAGTCTCATATCAGTAATCAGCAAATCCTCCAAGAGATGAAAGCATGTGCACAACACTGGGTTCCTCTTAGTGAGCATCCCTTCTCTCAGGGCTTTGGTAGCTTTGGCAGCTATTCCATCCACACAATGACTTTAAAATGATATTTTATCTAGCCATTATGGACGGTCTCATCAGGACCACTGATATGCTACAATAAGCGGAAATCTGCTCTTCTCTACTCATTTTAAGTTTTTCTTCATGGCCAACAAGCCATAAAATAGGTACGTTCTCCTTCGTCACAATCCTAAAACACTGTCAGATATTTCCTTCTTGTAAGGAAACTGCTTAGTATAACCACATCAAACCTAAATCGTGACTGTGAATGAGAAATGCCTTTACTGGCTAGTTTAAAGGGACAAGGTGTTTTTAAATTTTGAGTGAACACAAATAGTACACAGACTTTGGATTCAACTGCAAAGGTTAACTATTGTATTTTACATACACTTATACTTTAATGTCCACCACTCATCTGTCAGTTTGTCCCACTGTGGTGGCTTGCATGTTGTTGTGATGCTGGAAGCTACGCCACTGGTATATTTTAATGCTGGTAGGGTTGCCCATGGTGGGTAGGTTTCAGCTGAGCTTCCAGACTACTACAGACTCGAAACAGAGAGGCAGACCACTTCCAAATGTTTAGCCACTGAAAACCTTCTGAAGAGCAGTGAAACACTGTCACATAGTACCAGAACACTGAATACTGAAACACGAAGAATGGCACCAGAATACTGTCAGATATAGTGCCAGAAAATGAGCCCCTCAGGTGGGAAGGCACTCCAAATATGACTGGGAAGAACTGCCTCCTCAAAGTAGAGTTGACCAAGATGATGCAAATGGAGTAAAATTTGGGGGCTTCATTTGCTGATGGGGCACACAATTCAAATTGAGGAGAAACAGCTTCAAATATCCATTAATAATTTAAACATGGGCTGTACGAAGTATGAATCTAGGAAAATTGGAAGTTGCAAAAAAAAAAAATGAGATGGAACACATAAACATCGATACCCTAGGCATTAGTGAGCTGCAATGGACTGGTATTGGCAATTTTGAACTTGACAATCACATGATTTACTATGCTGGGAATGAAACTGCAGGGGAATGGTGTCATAGTCATCATCAAAAAGAGCATTTCAAGATCTGTCTTGAACTATAATGCTATCTGTGATAGGATAATATCCATACAGCTACAAGGAAGAGTAGTTAATACTATTATTATTCAAATTTATGCATCAACAACTAAAGCCCATGATGATAAAACTGAGGAGTTATACCAGCTTGTTCAGTTTGAAACTGATCAAACATGCAAACAAGATGTATTGATAATTACTGGTGATTGGAATGCAAAGGTTGGAAACAAAAAGGGAGCAGTAGTTGGAAAATATGGCCTGGGTGACAGAAATGATGCACATGAACTTCACCAGATGGACTATACAAAAGTCAAACTAACTAAATCTGTGGAAAGAGGTGATGGAAAAGTTCTGTATCATCAGCCAAATAAGGCCAGGGGCAGACTGTACAATAGACCCT
>NW_006408570.1:5591735-5606528 GCF_000296735.1 Chrysochloris asiatica | reverse complement strand
CAACAACAAAAACATACTTATTTTGGAACTCTACTGTAGTCTTACAGACAAACCAAAAGTATGCATAGAGGCTTCAAAAAGTTCATGGAAAAATGAGATTATCTTTTAATTAATTTTCCCTTTTTTTTTTTTAAGGCCCCTTGTGTCGCTATCAGGAAATTGCCTTTGCAGCATTTGGTTTCAAGTAGAGATGAGTACATACCGTATTCTAGTATCTAACAACTCTTTAATCATTGCTACAACTTCATCATCTTCTTCAGATCCTAGAAACAATCATAAATAAAAATATCAACAGTAGAAATTTCATATTCATGGAAGTACAAGCATTAAAACAGGAAGATTTTCATTTTATGGCTCATTAAAAACTTGAAAACATAGACACATAACTTGGTATGGTGATATAATTGATTTGGGGAAGTAGAAAGATTATTTATTTGATTCTATGATTGAAAATTCAGAGCACTAACCAACTCAACATTTGGTAATAAAGGTGAGCATATGGAAACACCTTGGACTAATCATGTTAGTGTTTGAAAATTCTGGCCAGAGAGTTTTCAAACTTTTCTCTTCATTCTCAAGGATTGAAAAGTAGCAGAAAAAGCAGAGATCATCCCGAGTTTAACGAAAACTTTGAGGTAAAAAGGCACACCCAGTTTGCAAGCTAAATTACATCTCAATTTCTCAATTTAGCAGTTTTCAAAAAGACTAGGTATCATAAATGTTCTACAAATCTGCTGTGCATAAACTTTTTGGCCTTTTGTTTACCTTTATAAAGTTATTTAATAATCGCTATCTATCCTTAGGCTTTTTCTTTTTTTTTTTTGAGAAATTTGAAATTTACAATTTGAAAACGTGAAAATATGGAGAATTCAAATTGTATTCTAACAAACATTAGAATGCTGGCAATCTCCTAACAAGTATTAGATTATATTAATGTTGAGGATTTTTTAATAAAATAAATAAACCATAATAGATAAAGCTAAGATTCTCTTAAGTCAGCAAACTCAAGTTCTATTTCCACCATCTCTTTAATTTAATAGGCAACCGTTGGTGGTTCAAACCCACCAGCTGCTCCTTGGAAACTCAATAAAGGGTCACTATGAGTCAGAACCAACTCAATGCACTTGACTCAATGGCACTTAACAACAACAACATTGTTGGTTTCGTGTATATCCGTCGAATAAATGTTTACATTTACATGTATAAATTTATATAGATGAGATCATACACTAAACACAATTCTAGATCTTATTCTTTTCATATTTAATATATCGTGAAGGGCTTTTCACATCAGCATATAAGGTAGGCCTCAGTTTTTAAAATAAGTGCACAGTAATCTTTATATTAATTTGTCTTAGTCAATCTCTTGATTACTTCATCAGTGTTTCAGGTTTGTCACTATTTTGAACAATCTTTCAGCACACCTGCTTGTATGAATACATATCCATGTATTTTCACAAATACATCTATGAGGTAAATTCCTAGCAGGAAGATTTTGAGTCCAGAAGCTTATGTTAGTTGAAATTTTTATATATGCAGCCAATTACTTTTAGAAAGTTATATCGTTTATATACCCATCAACAATACATATAACTACTTGATGTATTATTAAACATTTATATAAATAGTCTAATAACGGTACCTACCCATCTACAATTTTCCTTTTCATTAGTACTTTGTATCTTTTAATGTTGCTAGTTCTAGATACAGCTCATTCCTTTTAATTGCTGTTACAGTTAAAAAATATTTTAATGAACATGCTTTGTACATGTTGCCTTGTCCACATTGGGAAAACTCTTTTAGGGTCTATATCTAGACCCGAAAACTAAAAATGATTTAGTGAAGCTAAATCATCTAAAGGTAAGTATGTGAGTGTGTATGTATATGTGCATATATACATATTCATAAGCATTC
Organism: Chrysochloris asiatica; assembly: GCF_000296735.1. Taxonomy (NCBI): domain Eukaryota; kingdom Metazoa; phylum Chordata; class Mammalia; order Afrosoricida; family Chrysochloridae; genus Chrysochloris; species Chrysochloris asiatica. The sequence goes on along the minus strand of NW_006408570.1, from coordinate 5,604,614 downwards.
AGTTTTTATGGTCTTTACTTATTAAAATTCATCAACAATTAGAGTAAGTGAAAGAGCTCAACAAAATTGATGGATATAAAATCAATACATAACAAACAGTACCACTCCTATTACCCTCCCTCCCTCCAATTAGAAAACAGATTTTGAAAGTCAACTAGGAAACATGATGTCGTAGTTAACAGCTGCCCAGGGATGACATCGTACTCTACCATTAACCAGCTGCGTGACCTTGGGCAAGTTACTCACCCGCTCAGTCTGAGTTTTCTCACATGTGAAATGAGTAAAGTGCTTAGAACTGTGCCTGGAACATAGTAAACCATTGGTGGTGGTGGAGATTGTGTGCCGTGGAGTCGGTTCTGACTCATAACGACCCTGCATAGGGTTTCCAAGGCTGTAAAACTTTACGGGAGCAGAAAGCCTCATCTTTCTCCCACAAAACGGCTGTTAGTTTCTAACTGCTTATCATGAGGTTACCGGACTGACTCGTAATCACTATGCTACCAGAGCTCTTAGTAAACCTTTACTTGATTAATAAAGATGGCAACAAGTCCTATCTGGTATCTAGAATTAGAAATAACAAACATAAGCGAGACCTTACCAAGAAAAGAACACACTTGAAGTCCCAAAGAAATGGGAATATTTTTCAGATGAAAAGAATTAAGGTTGAAGAACTCTTCATTACCCAAAATTTAATTTATAAATACAATGCAGGTTCACTCAAAATCTCAACAGGGTTGTTCATAGAACTTTCCAAGATGATTATATAATTCACATGGGATAATAAAGGGACTAAAACCACCAATTTTTTTTTTTTTTAAAAACAAATTTGAGGAACTTTCCTTGACAGATATTACTATCGAATACTAATTATAATCCACCCTATCCACTCTGTCTCTGTCAAGTCACCCCGACTTAACAGCAAACCCAACACATGGCAACCCCATGTGTGTCCTAGGGGAACTGTGCTCCACAGGGTTTTAATGGCTGATTTTTCAGAATTAGATAGCTAGGCCTTCCTTCCAAAGTGCCTCTGGGCAGATTCGAACCACTGACATTTTGGTTGACAGTGGAGTGTGTTAAGCATTTACCACACAGGTATTCCAAGTGATGATTAGAGAGAAGTTATCTGCTATGCATTTACCTAACATATTATTTTGTATTGCTAAAATCGGTAAACAAAAAGACTTAAAACTTAATTTTTTAAAATGGGTAAAAGATATAAACAGGCAATTTAGTGACAAAGAAACTAACTGGCCAATAAAGATATGAAAATCTTCTCAGGCTCAGTTTTAATTAAGGGAATGCAAATAAAACATGATACCATTTCATACCTAACATATTGGCCCCAAAAAACCCCTAAAAACACAAAAAAGTAGAAGAAAATATTAAGTGATGATGGTAGTGGTGGTGGTTATGGGCTAGTGGATTCATTTCTGACTCATAGTGACCCTGACTAGAGTTTGCAATGCTGTAGATCTTTACGGGGACCGAAAGACTCATTTTTCTCCTGTGGAACCACTGGTAGTTTTCAAACTGTTACCGTGAGATTAGCAGCCTGACTCGGAATCACTATGCTACCAGAGCTCCTTAAGTGATGATGTTGTTGTTGTTGGTAAGTGCAGTCGAGTCAATTCCCACCCATAGCGACCCTGTATAGGGTTTCCAAGGAGCAGCTGGTGAGCTTGAACCACGCCAATCTTGCAGTTCAAACGGCTTTGCAGTCTGGTGCATTAACCCATAGCGCCACACCAGGACTCCTAATAAGGATATGAAAACATTGAAACCTTTATATACTACTATGTGTATGAGATGAGAACAATCACTTTGGGGTATCTACACCTCAGAGTCCTGGCATGGGGCTATAGGATAAGCACTGGACTGCAAGGTCGGTTTGAACTGCAAACTCACCATCTGCTTCTCAGAAACTCGATTGTTGTTGTTAAGTGCCGTCGAGTCAGTTCTGACCCACAGTGACACTGTATAGGGTTTTCGGGGAGGAGCTGGTGAGTTTGAATCGCTGACCTCACGGTTCAAACACTCCCTCCCATTGAGTGCTTATCTCACAGTGCCACACCAGAACTCCAGAAACCCTATACAGGGTCACTGAGTTGGAATCGACCCAACAGCACTTAAAAACCACATTAACAACACACGGCATCCAATAAACTGTAGACCTCTAAGACACAGCAATTTCACTTTTAAAAATGCACTCACAAGAAACGCTCCACAGGTGCCTATGAAGACTTGTACAAGTCACTACAGCAATATTTATAAGAGAAACCAGTACAAATCACTCAACTGGATATAAAGGAGCAAATTCATGAACTGTAACTTATTCATATATCAAAATGTTTTTGCTAAGTGTTGTCTAGTTGGTTCTGCCTCATAGCGACCCTGTTTAGGATACAGAGGAGCAGCTGGTGGGTTTGAACCGCTGACCTTGCAGTTAGCAGTCCAATACTTATTCACACCCGGACCCCGTATAATGGAATACTAGCCAGCATTTAAAAATGCATAAACACAGATTTACATTTTAAAAAAATGGATTTATTCAGAAACTAAATTGAAAAAGGTAAATTGTAGTACGGCACAAATTATTTAAATTTAAGAATAAAAACCAATTTCTAAATAATCCCTGGAGAGACTTACAAGTGTAATAAAAATAAGAAAGCAAGATTGTTCACAGAGCTGAAAGGTGGAGGAAAATGGTTTGGGAGCTGTTAGGCTTTAGCAGCCTCTTTCATTATTTTATTGAAAAAAGGTCCAAAGCAACTAAGGTAAAAGTTAACATTTGTTAAATCTGAGTGGAGGGCTAGCTGATTAGCATTATTAGTTTCTGCATGTTTTTAAAATTTTGACATATTAATTTAGTTTTGTATAATAGACTCTATACAAAAGTTTCAAAATGACACATAAAACTACTGTGCATGAGATTTTTGTTCCCTCTGGAATTTGTTGCAGAGCTAACTTAATTAAATGAATGAAAGTCTGTATTCCTATTACTTCTGAAACCAGAGTAAATGTGAATGAAGTTGAAAAGTCTAAACAAAGGGAGAAGAGTAAGTATTATTTCACATGACACATTACCTGCTTCTCCTGAAGCTGTCTCCTCAGTAACTAGCGGTAGGCCAGATGCAAAGAAGTCCATGATTGTTGCATAAATATCTGGTTTCAATAAATTCCAGTCTAACTCTTCACTTTCCTGTGAACATTTGAAGAAAACCATTACATTTCCACTCAAGGGAAAAGACAAAATACAGAACAGTACATGTATCTTTCAAAAACTTTTTTCTACCTGCATTCTACTGTGCATGATTACCTATTTCTAGAGAACACATGTAAATTCTGAGCTCAGTTCTTACAGAGTCTGACTCATAATCTTAGAACATTCCCCATTCATTCATTCATCAAACTTTTACTAAGTGTGCTATATGTGCCATGCATTGCAGGGATATTAAAATGCTTAAGATACTTTTTCATGACGTGATGAAAACTGATGATAAAGAGACTCATCTCTTGAAGAAGTAAGATAGAAGTGTACGATCAAATAAAAAGAATACCTACAACTATTCAAAAAACTCAACTTACATACACTAGTAAAGAGTACTAATGAAACGTAATGATACAATGATGTAAAATGAAAACGCATAACATGTCTTACCTAGGGCTCTACTACTGGAGGACGACTTGTGGATGGTCAGTATGAATGACATCCATGAGAAAGAGATCATAACTGTTTCATTGCTATACCTGGCCAGCAAGTTGACTCCATAATATGACAGAATTATAAATAAATAAATACTTAAATATTGGTTGGTGGTTGTGTGCCATTGAGTTGGTTCCCACTAATAGTGACCCTGTTTATAGAGTTTCCAAGGCTGTAAATCTTTACTGGAACTGCTGACCTTGTGGTTAGCAGCCCAGTTTATAATGCACTACACTACCAGGGCTCCTTAAATAGTACAGAACACATATACACAATGGAATACTATGCAATGTTAAAGAATAATGATGAATCTGTGAAATACCTTATAACATGGATGAACCTGGAAGGTATTATGCTGAGTAAAATTAGTCAATCACAAAAGGACAAATATTGTATGAAAGTACTATTGTAAAAAGTCAAGAAAAGGTTTTCACACTAAATTAAACATTCTTTGATGGTTAACAGTGCTGGAAAGGTTGTTGTTGTTAAGTGCCGTTGAGTAGGTTCCGACCCATAGCGACCCTGTACAGGGTTTCCGAGGGGGTAAATCTTTACAGGAGTAGAAAGCCTCATCGTTCTCCCAAGGAGCGGCTGGTAGTTTCGAACCACTGACCTTAAGGTTCGCAGCCCGATTCGGTGTAATTCAGTGGCTAGAGGGTTAACTTGGATGAGGAGAAAGGCAATATACAATTAAAAGGGAGGTTGGCAAAAGAAGTATGAAGCCATGGAAGACATAGGGAGGAGTGCAAGGGTTAAAAGCAAGAGCTGTAAAGCCTGTTATGTACAGTCCTGCAATCGTAGTGATCTAAGAGTAGATCCACAGCATGATCCTGAAATTCCTCTACCTTTTTAATCCACCTGCTGCTTAGAATGGAATCCATTCCATTCAAAGCATACTCACTTTCTATTCTAATTTGGAAGATGTGCCTCCTGTTTTGGAGCATTCGTATATAATTTAGCTTTCTTTGAGTTTTTAAATGCTTTTTTTTAATGCATCCTGTGCCATTAGTCATTTCCTAAAGTCTGTGCTACTACTATCTTATGGAAGCAGTAACTTTTTAAACATTTCTGAGGATTTTCAGATTTTTAAGTTCTTGCCTATTCTGTCAATCATTGATTTCCTTCAGAGCAAGTTTTCATTTAGACTTAGGGTTTTTTGGTCATATTGCAGGGTTTCTGAAAAGGATGCTTTTTAGTTGCGTATCTGAAAATAAGGCAATAGGAAAGCAGACTGGCATGTGTGAGCTTGGCTTGCTTGCATTGTTCTAGCGTGGGTGAACAGAGGGCTGGGAGTCAGCCATCCTGCTGGGGATCGCCAAATTCCACATAGTTAGCAGTGAAATTTGAAGTCCCGGTGTGGTGCTGTAGGATAAAGCGCTGGACTGCAAGGTCGGCTTGAACTGCAAGGTTGGTGGTTTAAACCCACTAGCTGCTCATGGGAAACCCTTTATATCAAGAGTGAGGACACTTTATTCTATCAAGGGCCATTTTGATATTTATAACATCATTTGCAGGCTGTGCAAAATTATCAATTTAAAAATTAGCCTGCTATATTTGGTCAAAAATTTAATTGTTGTTTTTTGTTGTTAAGTGCCATCAAGCCAATTCCGACCCATACCTGTACAGGGTTTCTGAGGAGTGACTAGTGAGCTTGAGCCACCGACCTTGCAGTTCAAATGACTTTGCAGTCCAGTGCATTAACCCATAGCACATTTAATTAGCTCACCCCATGGGTCAAGATCGACTTGACAACACTTAACAACAACAACAATGTGATAGATCGGGAGTCTTGGTGTGGTGCTGTGGGTTAATGCACCAGCTGATTCTACATTGAATGGCATAGCAAAGATGTTCAATTCCATTTGGTTACTTTTCACTTCCTTGTACCTTTCATTAACTGTCTCAGTTTCAAACATTCACCAGCATATTCAAGTGCTGTAGAAGCCTTTTGTCCTCCCAGGTTGGGGAAATGCACTGTGTTATTCCCTTAGTTACACTTTCCACAGCCTCATTATTGGAATCATTTGTTTCAAATGATTTCGCCTTTGAAAGCCGGGAGCTGAGAAGTTGATTGGGACCAGGCAGCTTGACCTTCAGCTCTGAGAGGTACTTGGTAATGTCCACCAAGAATGCTAGGTCACACAGCCACTTGCTATCACTCAGTTCCCTGACAGGTTTTCCCTTCATATCCATGAACTGCTTGACTTCATCCCACAGTTCGTAAAACTCATGAGCACGTTTCCGTGGCTCAGCCATCATACTTCACAGTGATAAACAAGATCACTATCTATACTCAGAGTCAAGATCATTCAGTAACTACTTACACTGGAGGCTTTTAAACCCTCTGCTTTTGACAAAGTTTATTCGTGACACTACTGTTCACAGCACATTTTTGAGCCACAACAACTGTGCACAGTGACTTTCTTGGCGCGTGATGCAGTGGCATATTATTAAATCACTTGGATCAAGACTGAGATGATTCAGCTCTTTCTTGACAAATGCAATTAAGGCATTTTGTGAACCAACCATGACTGGGGCTCCATCTGTATGTAGAAAAGTCACTTAACTTTTCAAATGTTAGCTCAAGTTTTTTCACTGATGAAACAAGTCTCTCAAGTCTTCACCTCTTGCACTGCCAGGCATAGCTTCCAGTGAAAGCAGTTCCTCTTATGTGTCACACTCTGCAGTCATCCCATGAATGAAAATGGCCAGTTGGGCAGTATTTGTTATCACAAACCAGAGAGAAAAACTGGAAACCTCCTGCAGAATCAATCCTTCAATGTTTTCTCAATATCTTGTGCTATGTCAGTAATCCCATCTGAGACGGTTCTCCAAGACAAACTAACACTCTGAAACAATTTTAATGTGTCTGGTGCTAACAATGTTAACAACAACACATCAGCCACCATGCACTCTTCCACAAACTCTCCATCTATGTGAGGTCTCAACTAATTTGCGATTAGCTCACTCACTACATAACTCATCTGAATAACATTATCTCAGTTACAACGAGACCCAGTGAAAGCGGCTTGTGGTGATTCCAAACTTACTGAAGAGCACTGATTTTATCCAGTTGCATTTGGCCTCCCAATGAATTGAGTTTAGCATGTTTTGAGCTGTAATAACGCTCCAGATTGGCTTTTTTCAATACTGCTAACGCACTGTCCTGGTGTGGCGCTGTGGGTTAATGCGCCAAACTGCAAAGCCATTTGAACTGCAAGGTCTGCGGTTCAAGCTCGCCAGCTGCTCCTTGGAAACCCTATACAGTGTCGCTATGGGTCAGATCAACTCAATGGCACTCGACAACAACAACAATGCATTGCCACAAACTAGGCACAAAGGTTTGCCTTTGACTTCAAGAAAAAAATAATCATAGGTCCATTTCTCTAAGAAAGATAAGACAGGGTGCCTCAACTTTTCTTTTCTTTGTGGTCACCATTTATAGGATGTCACACCACTTGTTTTAATAACTATCTGTTGTGTGTGTCGCCAGTGACACTATTATTTTGCTGTGATCACTGTTCTAATCCTGCATCTTGGATTTGGAACACATCCAACGTTCGTATCATCGACACTTGAGGATTTTCTGTGTACTGTAATTTCCTTAATCTTCATTTGAGATTCAGTTTTTGCGAGGATTGGTAAAAGTGGATGTGTGGCTGAAGGTTGTACTGCAGGACTAGAACCATTTTGGCAACTGTACACAAAGGAAGTCTTGGTGTGGTGCTGTAGGATAAGCACTTGATCACAAGCTGCATCTGAACTACAAGATTAGAGATTCAAACTCACCAGCCTCTCCTCGGAAACCCTGCATGGGGTCGCTGAGTCAGAATCAACTCAACAACATAGTAAAGGTAAGATAAATAAGCACTGCTGTGGGTAAAAAAGTAAAACCAGTGAGAGGCAACTGGGAATGGGAACTGGTTCTGGGGAACATTTAAACAAATTATTTGGAAGATCTTCAGCAAACAGTAAGCTCTACTTAGTAAGGAAATATCAGTAATAAAAAGAATATTCTGAATATGTCTGAATGACTGGTGGATTACAAGCTGGAATATTAACCGAAAGATCAGTATTTGAAATCTACCAGCCATTCCATGGGAGAAAGATGAGGCTTTCTGCTCCCATGAAGTTTTACAGCCTCAGAAACCCTAGACAGGATCACTAAGAGTCGGAACCAACTTCAGAGCATACAACCACCACCACCAAGCTTCAAAAACATATCCATTTAGAACAGAAATAGCAAAAGTGATACATAAGGAAGCTTCTGAGTTATCCATTACGAATCAAAATTGGCTGCTTTTGAGATAGCAAATAAATGAAATAGCACCTGATAAGGCAGGCTGCTGAAAGAAAATAAATCAAATCCACTTACCTATGAAATGTGCTGTGCTATGCTATAAAATGAGCACTGGACTGCTAACCTCGAGGTCAGCAGTTGAAACTCACTAACCACTCCTCTGAAACCCTATACAGGTTCACTATGAGTTGGAACTGACTCAATGACACTTAACAACCACCTACATAATATCAACATGTACCTTAACTTAGAGTATTATCTGTAGTTGAAGTCATTTCACTTAAGAAACACTAATGCAGCTGAAGACATTTAAAAACAGCTACCTAAAGAATGAAGGGAAAAGGGAAATAAAAGATGGGACTCACCAAAATCAATTCAAGGAAAAGAAAAAGCCAAAAGAAAATCTTGTATAGGTTTCATCTATAAAACTTTTATATAGGCTATCTCCAAAAGAACATTAAGAAATATAAACACATAATTTCCCATAATAAAATAAAATACCTAACTATAATTAAATTTGGTAATACAAGAGGACTTCAAAAGTTTGTGGAAAAATGGAATTGAAAGACAATGGAATCTTCTCACAAAGGTTTAACATTCCTCACATATCGAAAGCACATAGCAATGTATAGGACATATCAGAGACAGTAAACAAAGGCTTGTCTCCTTGGTCTTCTTAAAACTTATGAAAGAATAATCCTTTCAAATTGTTCGAGGGGAGTTGAATGACTACTCTGAGTTCCAGAAAGTCCTATGGAAGTTTAAGGAGCCCTAATGGCACACTGGTCAAGCGGTCCACTACTAACAAAAGTCAGCAGTTCAAACCCACCAGCTGCTCCACAGAAGACGCAGCAGTCTACTTCCATAAAGAGTTGCAGGCTTGGAAACCGTATAGGGCAGTACTACTCTGTCCTATACAGTTGAAAGTGAGTCAGAATCAACTTCACAGCAACATGTTTGATTTGGTTTATTTGCTGTTGTTAAGTGCTGTCAAGTTGGTTCCAATCTCTATAGGGTTTCCGAGGAGCGGCTGGGTGGGTGTGAACCATCAACAGTCCAGTATTTATTCTACAGACCACACTTACTATAAAAGTAGAAGTTCTGTGGCTACAAATCAGTTACCAGATTAAAAGGAGGTACGTAGTTCAAAGGAGCACTGGTGACGTAGTAAGGATGAGCCGGGCTGCTAACCACAGGGTTATTTCACCAGCCACTCTCCAGGAGAAAGATGAAGCTTTCTGCTCCCATAGAGATGTACAGCCTTAGAAACCCTATACAGGGTGGCTATGAGTTGGAACCAACTCCATGGCACACAACCACTTCACTACATTTACCTTGGGAGCTTGGTGGCTCTGTATGATAAACACTAGACTGTGAACCACAAGGTCAGTGGTTCCAGCCCACAAGCTGCTCTGCAAAAGAAAGACGAAACTTTCTGCTCCCATACAGATTTATGGTCTCAGAAACCCTATACAGGGTCACTATGAGTCGGAACTGACTCTATGGCACCTAGCAACAACAAGAAAAACATTTACCTTTGTGACAGTGATGAAATCAGGTCCAAGGAAGACACTTTTTACTCCTTCAATTCTGAATAACTGCCTATGAAAAAAAAAAGAAATAATAAAATGTTTTACTATGGAATAGTCAGAACGTAATACAAAAGTACAGAAAAAAATAAGAGAACTTCCATGTATCATGGCGATACATGTATTACCAGCTTCCACAATTGTCAACTCATAGCCAATCCTGTTTCATTTTTTACACTCCAATCCAGCAATGTCATTTTTAAGTATTTACCTGAGAAAAATGACATCATATGCTCCACAAAGAACTGTCCATGAGAACCATCAGTCCAATGGACTAGTGGACCATGCACACATCAGTCTCTATGACCCTGAATCCAGAAGAACTAGATGGTGCCTGGCTACCAATACCAACTGCTCTGAAAGGGATCCCATTAGAAGGTCTGGATAGAATGAGAGAAAAATGTGGAACAAAACTCAAAATCATAAAAAAGACCAGGCTTGCTGGATGACCCTTAGGTCACCCTACAGATGTGGAACTGAACTTACCCTCAGAGCTCAAATTTCAGACAAACAACAGACAGATCTCTAAGGCAAACAGGAATCCTGGTGTGGAGCTGTGGGTTAATGTGCTGGACTGCACAGTTGGTTTGGAGGCAAGGTTGGCAGTTCAAACTCACCAGCTATTCCTCGGAGAACCTACAGGTCAGAACCCAATGGGTCGCCATGACTCAGAACCGACTCAGTGACATTAAAATAATCAGCCATTTGAGAACCAAAAGGCAGCATTTACCCAAAGACAAAGTTCAGAAAGGTTAGGAAGGGAGGAGGGATGGATACAGGAAACACAGGGGAGAATGGGATCAATGATGTTACATTGTGGGGACTGCAATCAGTGAGATGAAATAAAAGGTATAGGAATTGTTAAAAGTAAAACTGATGATCTGCTCTGGAAACCTTCACTCAACTCATAATACAAAGTTAAAAACAACAAAAAAAGACTTGTACATGAATCTTTTATATTAGCTTTATTTATAATTACAAACAACAACAAAATCCAGGAAAAGTCCATCGTGTCTGATGATGAAATAAATACTGGAGTATGTTTAGACAAGGTTGAGCAGGCAGATCCCACTTTACTGTGCTTTACAGATAATTGATTTTTTTTTTACAAACTGAAGGGTTATGGCAACCCTGCCATTTAAGCAAATTATCAGTATCAATTTTCCAACAGCATCTGCTTATTACATGTTTCTGTGTCGCATTCTGGTAATTCTCACAATATGTCAAACCTTTGCATGATGATACCGCATACTTAATAGTTTACAGTATAGCACACAAATAACCCTTTTACGCAATTGGAAACCAAAATATCTATGTGGTTTGCTTTATTGCAATATTCACTTTATTGCAATGGTCTGGAAATGAAGCCACAATACAAGGGGACTTCAAAAAGTTCATGGAAAAATTCCCATTTTTTCATGAATTTTTTTGAAGCCCCTTCATAGCTTCAAGATTTGCTTGTACTACTCAGCAACCAAAAGAAAAAACAAGGATGACTATCAAAAGCATTATGCTAAGTGTAGATTAGCTCCAGGCTAAAAGAACAGAAGATGATTCTTGAAAGAAAGACCAGCAGGAAAAAACAATAATGGCAGTCTGATTGACTACTACAAGAACAAGCAAGTCATTTACCCTTGAGCCATCAAGGCAAGTGGTCAGGTCCCCTCACGGCAAACCCCATTCCAAGACTAAGACTCAAGGGGAATACATGAGCAGGCATGTGGTCTTGCTGCTGACCACGTTGGTCTAGTGATAAGGGGAAGTGAGAGAAAAACAGCAATGAAGTTGTGAGCTAAGTCCGACCACGTTCAATAGAGTCCATCAACCTGGGCTCAGACCTGGTTGGCCAGTAGTATAGCAAGACCTAGAGACTCCTGGGCTCAGGGACAGGGACATGGCCACAGAGGACTAGAGGGGAGAGTGAAGCATCTGGCTGATATCAAGTGAGGGAGATGCACAAGAACACCAATACTTGCAGATAGTACCCACTTGACCTGGCTTCAATAGCTGGATGACCAGAACTTGACTAGAGGAAGAAAGAAGAGGAAAAAAAGAGTAATCCGCTACAACTTGATGAACTTGACCTATGCTTGTGAATGTAGTAGCTCAAAGGAAGGAACAAATTATTACAGCAAGGATCATTCCCACTCCCTCAGTACACAGGATCAACAAGGATGGGCAACTTAAACATTGGCCACCCAAAATGAGGGGGCTACTAAGGCAAGAAGTGACTGGCTTATAAACTTTCAAAAGGGAACCTCGTTCCAGAGGGTGTGGGGGAAAGTAGAATCTCCAGAGCAGTTTCCGACTTGTCTGGAAAAGAGATGGGGATAAGACTCTTGTGGTTCTATAGTGAATGACTGCTACAGGTCTGACTGTGAGTGTTGGAAATGTAAATGTACATATTTTGTAACAAAAGGAGGGGAGTGGTTGATTTTGTAGTTCAGGAGCGAAGGTCCCTTGGAACGTCAAGGGAGAGGAGCGGAGTGTGGGACCCTACCCAGAGAAGCAGTGATGCTAGAGATGGAGGTAGAGACAATGACGTGGAGAGATGGAGCAGCTGGGGACTCTGGACTCTGGGAGGGTGAGGGTGTGTGTGTTGATGGCCAGGGGGCAGGCTTGCAGAGTGTACACTTTGGTTGTTTGATGATGCATTCAGGGAATTGTAATCATTGCAGTGAAGCAAAGTAGGATAGGATGAATGTAGGGCTGGTGTTGTCCCTTGTAGACTAGTAGATGATCACATAATTCACAATAATAATAATAAATAAAAAAGCATTATGCTAAGTGAAAGATGCCAGACCAAAAAACATTACATGGTTCCATTCATAAGACATCCTAGAAAAGGCAAAACTATATCTGCTAAATATAGAAAGCAGATCAGTAGTTACCACGACATGGGAGTGAAGCAAGACTCAATTTAAAGGAACATAAACGCTCTTCTGCAGTGATAAAAATGTATTCTATTTTCAATATGGTGGTGCTTAAACAACTATATATATTTGCCAGAATATATCGAATTAATACACTTAAAATTGGTGAATTTTCTTCTGGTACTGCAGGACCACCAGGAAAGTAAGGTAGGGACAGGCTCCGGTTAAAACAAGTGGGATCTCACAAAGGAAATGTTCATATACCAGTCCCACGGCTTTTAAACTACCATAAAGTCTCCTGAATTCACATTTTTGAGAAATCGCGCTACTAAGGATAAAGAAAGGCGCGTAGTATTTTGAGACTCTTGCCTACAGGGACCATGGGTCACTCCTGCGACTGCAGCGTTTAGA
>NW_006408570.1:5567270-5582770 GCF_000296735.1 Chrysochloris asiatica | reverse complement strand
TGTGTGTGTGTGTGTGTGTGTAGAGAAACAGGCTTGCAGGACGGACACACCCTTTGGTTGGGTGAGGATTCATGGATGAGACGGTAACTATGCCAATGAAACGATGTATGATAGAATGGATGTAAGACTAATGTTCTCCCATGTAGACTATCACACAATTCATAATAAAACATTTATTTATTTTTTTTTAAATTGGTGAATTTTATTGTATGTAAATTATTCCTCAATAAAGCTAATTTGTTAAAGTCCTGTGGGGGTAGAGAAGAAGATTGTATTTTTAAACAAGAGTTCTGGAATGCATCTTCCTTTCCTACTTGCTCAGTGTATTTATCAAACCTAGAAAGTACACACTCTGACAGCAGTTTCCTTTCTCCTATCCTTAGCTGGTGTGGCGCTGTGGGTTAATGTGCTGGACCTCAAAGTCAGTTTAAACCACAAGGCTGGTGACTCAAACTCACCAATTGCTCCTCAGAAACCCTATATAGGGTTGCTATGGGTCGGAACCAAATCCGTGGCACTTAACAACAACAACTGGAATTTTACTATTTGAAGTATTTAAGAATTTGTCTGATACAATGTTATCTGGGTTCTTTCCATAACCACTCAATATTAACTTTACAAGTATTTACAAGGTTTTTAGTTGCATTTTATGATCCAATAATCCAGCTATAGGCCTTGAAGTAGGCCCCTGTATTAGCTCAGCAAATTAGCCTTCTGAACATCTGTACAGTTAGCAAAGCATTTTTCTTCAAATGAAAGGACCATACAAAGGAGTCAACTCAATCTGCTGGCTATCTCATGAAGACTGCTTTAAGCAAAGAGTTTACAGAGAGGTGCTGTAGGATTAGCCCAGGAGGATAACTGCAGGGTCCACAGTTCAAACCCACCAGGCAGTCCTCAGGAGAAAGATGATGCTGTCTGCTCCCATAAAGACTTATAACTTCAGAAACCTATATAGGATCACACAGAATCGTTTGTTTTTTTTGGTTTTTACCTACACAAGAAAAAGCTAAAAGCATTATATATGCTTTACCATTTAGGTTACCTTTCTTGAGAGAAACTTCAATTTGCCAATGTGCAAAAGAAAACAGCCATTCAATGTACAACTGGTCTCTGTTCTCCTGGACAACAGAGAGTAAGGAATAGGAGGAAGACACAGACTGTATATTTATTTGCCTCCATGAACCGTGCTGATGCTTCCTTTGCCATGAGACCAGAAGAACTGGATGGTACCCGGATACCATTTCTGAGCGTTTAAATCAAAGATTCCATAGGAAAATCCTGACCAACAGGAGGGAATTGCAGACTAGAATGTCAAATTCTCATAGATTCTAGACTTCCTGGATGAGCCTCTGAAACTACTGCCCTGAGGTAATCTTTAAACCTTAAACCATAAATATCTCCTGAAATCATCTTAAAACCAAACAATAGCTTAGTTTAACTAGTAAAAATGATCTGCCTTGAGCATTATACTCTTTTAAGAACTACCCATATGGGATCAGGAGTCCTGGTGTGGCACTGTGGGCTAATGCATCAGACTGCAAAGCCGTTTGAACTGCAAGGTCAGTGGTTCAAGCTCACCAGCTGCTCCTTGGAAACCCTATATAGGGTCACTATGGGTTGGAACCAACTCGACGGCACTTAACAACAACAACATATGGGATCAACCTGACAACAGCAACTCGAAATACTATTAAGAAACTTTAGTAAGCAGTGAGTTTATGTTAATGACGGAGGGACAACTCAAAAAATGAAGATGAGAACAGTTGCACAATTTGAAAATGTAACGAATGTCACTAAATTGCACTTGCATGAATTGTTGGATTAATGTATGTTTTGCAACCAAATAAATGACATTTAGATAAAAAAAGAAACTATGATACTCAGATTGAACACAATCCTCCAAACGTTGTTTGATTTATATGGAGCACAGATTATTACCACCTTTGATCTTGACATTGTAACTCTATTAATAAAGTTTGACTTTTTGAGAATTGTATCATATCCCACATGAACAACTCTAAAAAGACCAGATTCATCCATTTATAATTAAACTATATTTAAAAATTTTAAATAGAAGGCTTTACATTTGTTCCAATCAGTTTTCATCTTATTCGCTTTAATCTATTATTCTAGACTAATGAAACTTTTTGACTGCTCTGAATTTTGCCATCCAACATATAAACGATTCTTCTAACCTAAGAATGGATATGTCTTTATTTATGTTGCAGATTTTAAAACAATATTGTATTACCATGCCAATGACAGATATATCACCCTTTTATGTGCCACCAAAGACTGGTTCACACTCTGCTTACATTTCATTTTATGGTCTTGTCCATCAAGATTTAAAAAAAAAAACCCAACCTGAACTCACTGTTGCTGAGTTGATTCAGACTCATAGCAACAATTTAGGGCAGAGTAGAACTCTCCACAGGTTTCCAAGACTGGAAATCTTTATGGTAATAGACAATCTCATCTATCTCCTACAGAATGGCTGATTTGTTTGAACTGCCAACATCGTAGTTAGCAGCCCAATGCTTAGTCCCCTGTGCCACCAGAGCTCCTTGACCATAAAGATTGCTATGTGCCGAGTTGGTTCTGACTCATTCAGACCCTGTGTAGGGCTTCTGAGAGGGACTGTTAGGTTTGAAATGCCGACTTTATGGTTGGTTACCAGTCCAGGACTTATTCTACAATGACACACCAGGACTCCTCTGTATCTATGTCCATATTCATATCTATGTTGGTGTTGTTCTTAAGTTTTGTCGAGTCGGTACCGACTCACAGTGACCCTGTATAGGGTTTCCGACAAGTGGCTGGTGAGTTTGAAATGCCAACCTTGAGGTTCAAACCAACCTTGTGGTCTAGTGCCACACCAAGATTCTAAAGATGAATTATTTTTGTTAAGTGCCATCAAGTCGATGCTGACTGATAGGGATCCGGTAACAGGGTTTCCGAGGAGTAGCTGGAGGGTTTTAACTGTTGACCTTCTGGTTCGCAGTCCAGTGCTGATCTTACAGCACCATGAATTAGTGCTTATTTATTCATTCACTCAATCATTTATTCACTCAACATATATTTGAACATCTACTTAATGCCAGGCACTGAAGTAAGAGGGATGCAATGATGTCACAGACTGGTCTCTCTTCTCATGGAGTTTACATTCCAGCTAACAGCAAAAACATTCCCCAGCTAAAACAATAAAGAAAATGAGACTGATTTTGCTTGACTAAAGATAATAAACTCTGTGAACCCATTAAATTGGCTACTTTCAAAAACCTAATTTAAAAAGGGCCTTTGTCAGCGAAGCATCTGACAGAAATAATCTCCAATTAATCTGTAACTGAATTGGGGATTTTTTTACCTTTATATTTTTAAATGCAAATTAATAAGTAAACACATCCTTCATGTAAACATTTGAAACACTACATATATAGTGCAACTCCTCGTTGCCCATCCCTCTTGAATGTACCCTTCCAGACCTTTATGTCAGTGTACATTTTTTGTGATTTTTTTTTTTGGGGGGTGTGTGTAGCACAGTGATTACGAATTGGGCTGCTAACCTCAAAGTCGGCAGTTTGAAACTACCAGCCATTCCATGGGAGAAAGATGAGACTTTCTGCTCCCGTAAAGATTTACAACCTCCAAAACCCTGTGCAGGGTCACTATGAGTAGGAACCAACTTCATGGTACTTAATAACAACAACAACATATGCATAGTATCATACTATACTCACTATTCTGCAACTTGCTGTGTTGAGTTAAAAGTACGTTTTTAAAGATCTTGCCATGACAGTAAATATGGCTGTTCCTCATTCTTTTTAATATTTTCATTCTATGGCTAGATAGTTTAACTCTTTTTATTGATGAATGTTCAGAACATTAAGGTACTGCAACTAGGCTTCCAGTTCAAATACACAACAAAACATGTTTCCTATTATTTATCTTTACCAAAGAGGCTACAATGACCATCCTTGCACCTGGTATATGTGTGCAGATGTTCCCTAAAATACCTTTTTTTCACTCTCAATAGTGTGTTGTGCAATCAACTGTGTCTTCCTCCCATGGCCATGGAGTTGACTTCAACTCATAGTGACCAGATTTTTTTTTTTAAGGAATAAAAACTTTTTGTTGACTCCTTTTAAGTGGAACAAACTAAATGTCTATTTAACAGCTTGGGTTCACTTGTACAGTTCATTGCATAAGTATGTACAGAAGTAACAAAAGTTCTTATTAGAGTCAAATGACACAAGTCCAAAACCCAGACTCTAACGTGCATCCTGTGTCCTGTGTGTGGTTTCACACCCATCACCCCCTTTTACAAACCATGCTTGGAGGTTTAGGTTTCTGTTTATTAACACTCTTGACTGTTTTTTACAGAGGGAGCCTTTGTAACCTCATCAAAAAAACTTGGAGAACCGCAAAAGTGGACCAAAGACCTCTTAGGCCAAACAGCCCTTTCAACCATTCACCAAATGCTGCTTCTTTCTGCTGATTGCAAACAGAGACGGGACTGTCCCTGACAGATACCAGCAGGCACTAAGTGCACAATGAGGTCAGATAGGCCTGACCAGATGGGGTCTACAGGGGAGTTCTATTTGGGGGCTGTGGAGAGGGAAGGGCATGTATAAGTCCCACTCCTCAGGCCTCCCAATCTTCTCCAGTCTGGTGGTTCTCCAGTACTGTGACCAGAAATTTTACATAATGAAATAAAGCAGAACAGAATAAAATACCTCGAAGAGGTGAAGAAAGGAGATATCAAAAAGACATGGAGATAACTGCATAAAATATCTGTTTCCTACACATGTGCATATATAAGGTTAAGTCAAGAAGTATTGCTACCAGGGTTCCAAGTCATACACACACAGATTTACTCCAAACAAAATATGTTGGAAAATGTCTGTGTTCAGTGAATAGCTGCAGACAGTTTCTCTCAGTAATATAGCTGTCTTAGTCTTGTTAAGGTAGTTTCAAAAAAAAGGTCCAATTAAAACAGTGGTTTCCAAGGGCATCTGCTGGGTCAGTTAAATTCCAGACAGACAGGTCAGCTCAGAAAGTTATGGCAACTATCTGAGGATTCCCAAGGGACTATCTTTATAAATTTTCTCAAAGGACACAGGAGACTATCAAGGTGTACTAGGAAGAAATGTTAAGAAAATGAGAATTACAGCAAGAAAATTTAAAAGGACAAGAATTTCTTCCATCATGACAATGCACCTGCTCATTCTTCGAGGGTAGCAAGAGATGTCCACTGAGAATTTCCCTGGGAAACCTTACACCGTCCGCCCTACAGTCCTCTTCATACCGCTTCATACTTATTCTTATTCCCAAATGCAAAAAACAATGAAAAAGAACACAGTTTGAGTCCTGTGAGGATGTCAAAACGGCATTTTGATGTGGCATACATTAAAGAGCACAGAATTCTTCGGGAAAGGGTTAGAGAAGGAAACACCACCTTCAGAAGCGTATAGACCTAGGTGGAGGCTACGTCGAGAAACAACAACTTCACATTGTGGTATTTTTGTTTAATAAAGTTTCTATGATTTTATAGTAATACTTTTTGATTTATTTTATATTTAACACTGTAATGTAAATGTAAACATTTCTTAATATGGCTTGTAACAAAAACTATGAAAACATATTCTGGAGTGCTGGTGTGGCACCAAAGGACAAGCACTGGACTGCTAACCACAAGGTTGGCAATTCAAACCCACAAGCAGTTCCTCGGCCACCCTATATAGGCCTGCCATAAGTGGGAATCCACTCACTGGAACTTAACAATTAACAATAAGGCATATTCTAAGAGATGGCATGTTTAAGCCCAAGAAAATGTGCATTTTTACTGGTTAGGATTTAAAACACTATTCCTAAACTTGGCATATTTCTGGCTCTCATAAACAAGACACATAAAATGGCTATATTATTAGATAAATCTTATAAATATTTATCTAAGCTTCTTTAGACAGCCAGGTCATTTTGAACCTCAAGTTTGGAGGTTCAAGCTCACCAGGCACTCCTCGGAAACCCTAAATAAGAGTCACTATAAGTTAGAACCCACTTGACAGCACTTAACAACAGCAACTTGTCTTCTAAATATTTTTAGCAATCAGTATCAAGCTTATGTTACCAAAATTTCAATTGATACTGACATTGATATTTCTAAGCATGATATTAAATAACTATAAAAAATTTCTCTAGTTTTCATCTAAAAAGCAGTTCAACTCAACAATTTCATCTATTGTGCTTTTATGTCTGACATATATTTAACACGTCTTTATCTAGTAAATTTAAAAATGATCTTCACTGACTAGAGAATAAACAAAGTATACTGATCTGCTGAATGTAAAGCTAATAATCTTGTCTGTTTAACTTTTTATTGTGAATTAAGATTTACAGACAAGATCATCAGTTTTACATTGAACAAACCATGCACTTTGTTTATTCTCATTGATTACATTCCCCTTCAAGCAGTAAGTTATCCTGCTTCCTCCCTGTGGTTCCTGTTTGCATTCTACCCACCTTCCTATCCCTTCTCAATTTTGTCCTTAGGAAAATGTTATCTTTTTTATTTTGAATAATTGACTGTTCCAATGGTAAATGACTATTACTGGTGCTGTTCTCACCCCCACCCCCCGTAAATCTATCTACTGCACAGGTGAAAATTGGGCCACGAAGATGAGTTCCTTTCCAGATTTGAAGGGTGGTTGTGGGCCATAATCTCAGGCTCCTCCAGTCTCTTTCTGACTAGTAAACCAGGTCTTTTTATTAATATTAAATAATTCTGAATTTTGTTAAGCATTTTCCCCCCACTCTATCCAAGACCCTGTAATGTGATCCCTATTAGGGTAGTTGGTAGTAGCAGCTGAGCACTGTCTAGTTCTTCTGGTCTCAGGGTCGTTGAAGACCGGTGTTCACATGTTCCATTGGTCTACTGGACTAATTGATTTCAAGCTTCTTCAATTCTTAAAATTCTTCTTTCTTCTACAAATGGAGAGACCAAATGCTTCACCTTAGATGGCCGCCCTAAGCTTTCAAGATCCCAGATGATACTCACCCAAGCAGGAAGTGGAACACTGTTTTAACGAACTTTGTTATGCCAGTTGATCACTGTGTCCCGAGACTATGGTCCTGAGCCCCCAGACCCATAAATTCATTGCTTTAGGATGTTTGATAATATCTAAGAAGTTTTCATCATTTTGCCTGCTGTATGCTCTACCACATTCTTCTCTTTCAAAAGCTTATATATTTGAGGGATATATATATACATACACACATACATATATGGTGGTTGTTGTGTGCCACCGAGTCAGTTCCGACACATAGTGACCCTGTATAGAGTTTCCAAGGCTGCAAATCTTTACAGGAACAGAAAGCCTCACCTTTCTCCCATGGAGCAGATGGTAGACTTGAACTGCCGACTTTGTGGTTAACAGCCCAGCTTGTAATCCACTATGCTTCCAGGGCTCCATAGTCCTTCCTTACCCATTCAGCCTATGTCTCAATCCATGTATCTTTGCACAGAATACTGTTGTTCCAAGGTTGTGTATGTATCACTGTTACCTCTATCTCCATTAGCCCCTGCAAACCTCCCTGAGTCTTCACCTATCTTGCTGATTCTTCTGCCACCCTCCTTGTATATTGCCCTTCCCCTTCTAGTATATCTCCTTCCCCATCACCAGAGCTAACATGTGTCTACCCTCTAGCACTAACTCTTTAAAAATCATGCTATCTGAGATAATTATCATCATTTATGGTTCTTAGTGGAAATTTTTAGAAACTACTATGTTTTGAAACATTAAAAATTTCAATTATTCTTAAAAATAAGTGGGCTTGCTTTCATTGCTCTTAAAAAAGACTTTTAAAGATTTGGAATAAAAATGCATCATGCTCACCACCTTGAAGAATGTTTTCCTAAGTAAAAATATAAATATTTATTCACACTACAAACTTCTCTAATGCATCACTTTTCAGGAGTTGCTGCTGTTAGGTGCAGTTGAATCAATTCCAAGAAGAAGCTGGTGAGTTTCAACTTCTGACCCTTGTAGTTAGCAGCAATGCTTACCCTACAGTGCCCACCAGGACTACTTTTGGGAAATAGGTTTCCAACTATTAACTCTTATTTTTCTTTTTCTCTTACCTGAAAAGAAAAATAGTCTCTACACCGGAAAAAGAAAAAAAATCAGTGTACATAAAATCTTAATGTTAATCCCAAAGCAGCTAGCTATTCATGTTTCTTGTAAAAGTAAATAACAAAAAGGTAATATACCTAGCCAGAGGGGAGCGAAATGCTGAAGCTGGTGTGGGAAAATCCATGGTCCTTGTCTCGAGAACTGGTTTTCCTGGAATAAACTTTAAACTGTTGGGATTTGGAGTATCTTGCGTTTGAATAAACATGTTTCTTACTAAAAGAGAAAAGAGATTATTCTTTTAAAAATAATAATTTTCAAAGAAGTGCTCATTTTCAGAGACCCAGAAGAAAAATTATTAGAAAGATATTACTGTAAATGATAATTGTCCAAGTTGACAAAAGACTATAAATATAGAAATACGTCAATATATCTAGATTTAGGAAAAGTGCATCAGCTTTAATAGTAATACTCTAATTATTTAGATAGTTTTGTTAGTCAACAGATTCTAACAATATACTTCCTACACTTAAGTAGAAACGTACATCACAACTCTAGAGTTGTGTATTATGTGTATTCTAACTGGTGGCTGGTGTCAATGACTATCTTAACTATTCATCTTGGCTGCTAACCAATAGGTCGGCAGTTCAAACCTACCAGCTGCTCTGTCGGAGAAAAAGTCCATAAAGATTGAAAGCTTGGAAACCCTATGGGGCAGCTTTGTTCTATCCTACAGGATCATGGTGAGTTGGAATCACCTTAACAGCAGAGAGCTGATGATTTTCTTTGTAATAATAACACAGTAAAAAGTTACATTATCTTCTTTCCAAAGTACCACCACTCTTTTAAAGACAATAAAGACAAAGTGCTGTTATTAAGTGCCTATATGGGGTTTCCAAGGCTTTAAATCTATGTGGGAGCTGAAAGTCTCATCTTTCTCCCACGGAGCGTCTGGTAGGTTCAAATCACTGACTCTGTGGTTCTCACTCCAGTGCTTATCATACAGAGCCACCATACTACCCTAAGTCAAATTAGCAATTTATAATAAAATCAGTATCTATTGCTTTTTAATTATATAACAGATACAGGGTCAAGTGTTTTAGACATATTTATTCTTTTAATGACCATGAAGAAAGTACTATTTTTATCCTAATTTTACAAATGAAGAAACAGGCTTAGAGATGTTAATTAACTTGCCCAAGGTTACAGAACATTTATAACACTATAAAATACGATATACAAAGTGGAATCTAAGTAAATTACTCTGGCATACATAGAAACTATCTTAACGGGTTCTTTTCTTCTAGGGCCATATTAAATTGTGAATAAATTGACTATAACAATAAAGAGGTAACTGGATCTTTAATTCCCTGTCTTAATATTAGGAATAGTACTTTTAACACAAATGCATAGACCTGGGTTTTAATAGTTTTAAAAATCACAAAAAAGACCTTGATTATTTGTTATGAAAATAAACCTTCTAAAAAAATGCATCATCTTATAGGAGTTTGTTTAAATAGGTTGACAACAGTATGTAATAACAACAAAAATTTACTGAGCACTTATCATATGCTAAGTACCTTATACACATTACATGGTGCTAATTACTTGACACATATTACATCATTTAATCCCTACAGCCTCCCAAGTAAGTACCATTTTTATTCCGTTTTATAAGCAAGCAACATAAAGCTCATGATCACTCCGCTAGTTAAGCGATAGTCAGGATTCAAGCCTGCCCAGTTTTCAAGCTCTGACTCTTGGAATCACTGTACACACTGCCTTTCCTCACCTGTTGTTGTTGTTAAGTGCCATCGAGTCGGGTCCGACCCATAGCGACCCTGTACAGGGTTTCCGAGGGTGTAAATCTTTACGGGAGTAGAAAGCCTCATCGGTCTCCCGCGGAGCGACTGGTAGTTTCGAACCGCTGACCTTAAGGTTTGCAGCCCGATTCGTAACCACTACGCTACCAGAGCTCCTTCTTTCCTCACCTACTAGTGCCAAGCAAATGTACTGCTGTTGTTGTTAAGCGCTGTCAAGTCAGTTCCGACTCAGAGACCCTGAATAGGGTTTCTCAGTAGCAGCTGGTAGGTTCTGCTGACCTTGCAGTTCAAACCTTATCCTTCAGAGCCACACCAGGACTCCAAGCAGAACAGGAAAATATATTTAGGACCAGGCTTCTTATCCTGTCTTGTCATAACCCTCATACCACTTATTTTAGGAGAGATAGTGAAATATCAGAAAGAATCAGTTTTATTTTTAATTTGAAACAGACAAGATTTGGCAAAATATATGGTTGGTACAGGAGAGCTTTTCTTAACCGGTAAGGAGAAGAATCTAATTTGATAGCTGAGAGTGGTTTTTGCACCTCTCCTTGCGGCTTCAGCTAATTGATGTTGAACCATTTCCTTCATAAAACAGAAATGGAAACTAGACTCCCAGATATTTTGGTTATGCCATTGTTCTATAAAGATAAGAGTTGGTGACTTGGTGGCCAAGCAAATCCTAAAAAAGAAGAAAAAAAAGCCATCCTCAGTGTCCAAGCACTTGACTTAAAATACGGTAAAACCTGCAAGAGCTGGAGCAGGAAACATGTCAAAGAAGGAAAACTCAAATATTTTCCCACCAAAATATTCCTTTGAAAACCTCAATAATAAGGGGAAGACATTAAACAAAGCACTACCACCAATATCTGTAAAATATAAAAACATTTGTTGTTGTTGTTGTTATGTGTCGTCAAGTCGGTTTTGACCCATAGTGACCCTGAACAGGGTTTCCAGGGCTGTAAATCTTTACGGGAGCAGAAAGCCTCATCTTTCTCCCATGGAGCAGCTGGTAGTTTCAAACTGCTGACCTTGCGGTTCGCAGCCCAATTCGTAACCACTATGCTGCCAGAGCTCCTTTAGTGTTATTTTAATACAAGTTCTGAACCAATTATTTTTTGTAGCCTTTCTGTACAATTTATTAGTAGCCAAATATCTGTGTAAATTAGGCATGCTGCCACCGTCTGAAAAACTAAAAACGGCTTTCTTTCTATTCAGTCCATTTGAGTAAAACTACACTTGATAAAAGAAAAACTCTCTTTTAATGCTTGAAGGTAAAAACTGTACGTAAAAAAAAAATCATGAGAGAACGAAATTTATATACATTCTCTGAAGTAGAAAATTACAGACATCTATGACATTAATAATCACATCAATTTTCTCTTTTGACAATGCACAGAACTATTTTTAAGGGAAGATTAATTTGAATACGTATTTAACAGAATCACTCCTATTACAGTCTAAGCTGGGTTTAATTACGTATTTCAAAAATGATTTCCCACTCCATCCATCTTTCTGAGCCTACTGAAATGAACCGTGATAACATGAGAGTCATCGAAAACAGTTTTTCCTCTTAGGCTTAGTTCTGGTAAGTAGCTAACGGACACAGATAAACTTCCCCAAACACAGATTAACAGGGCCTAAAATCAATATCAAAGACTAAATCAGTGGGTTTGTCTTTTGAAAAATCTAGATAACCTTAATTCAGTACTAAAAAATTTGAAAGTCAATTTTTGGTTGCCTTTGATTAAAGTGGTTTATCTAATCTGTTAGGTTACTCAATACTCAAGAAGACAAGCAAGCCAGCAGACAAGCCCTTCTCAATTCTTGCCCTAGCCTACAAAAATTAGGTCTGTCTCCTGGCCCAGCCCATGCCCTGAATCAGGGTGGCCCATGAGCTGAATCCATACTCTACGTATGTATTTATACATATACACACACATACACTTAACCCCAAGCTTCCCCAATTACATGACAGTGGTCCTCTTTGAAATATTCTTCGAATTCTTTTTTCAAACCTATTTTCAATATGAGAGAAAATCTTGTTTACCAAAGCATGTAGTATCAACAATATTGTCAATGAAACCAGTGACTGGTTTTAACAAAAAGATAAACACTAGAAACAAAACGCTATGTTGTTTTTTAGAATATGCTAACTAGAAGATTTACAAATTCTCATCTTTCGTGCTCCACGTAAACATAGCTTTTGACACATATTTCTTTTAAAAGAGGTTAAATTTTACCTGTGGTACATAAGCTTGCAGGTAGTGAGATAAGAGGTCTTTGTACAAAGTAATGGAGAGGCTGTTTCTTAATGGTGTGTGGACTCATCATTATTCGATGGAATCTGTATTTCAAAAACGACACTGTAAGAGATCTAATCTTCTCATCTTGTAAACTCAGGTTTTTAATGCTCATGCAGAAAACACCTAAGTAAAACTGAAATCTAAATTGTAATGAAAATAATTACATAGCTCTTTATTTTCTAGCAACACTATTTCCACTTACATAGGTAAGCAATATCTACAAACAATTCACTAACAGCTAAAAACTCATAGCTTTTATAATTAGTTGTACAAAGGATAGTGTAACATCTGGCGAGGAGAAACAGAGCAGTGTCTACATTAGTGATTTCTAACTTAAAGACTTTCTGACTCTTAGCTAGGCATGAAGTAGGTAAAGAACTGCAAGTAGTTCTTTCCTTATCTTCTTTAAAAATTAGTTAATATAAGTCACATGGTTTAAAATTCAAAAGGAACATCAATACATACTGCACAAAGTCTTCCTTGTTTGTTGCCTTCTTATCATACTTCCCTCTCTACAGGTAACAGGTAATCTCGATTACTTGTTTTCAAAAGTATTTCAAAAAGTCGAATAGAAAATATATTATTATCTTCCAAACCGCTAAAGAAGCTAACAATCTATGTAATTTTTAAAAAGTTTTTATTGTGAACTGATTGAAAGTTTACAGGGCAGATCATCAGTTTTACATTCAACAGATCATATACCTTGTTTCATTACAATGACTATAATCCCCTCCATGTACCATCAGTTAACAGTATTCCTCTCTATTCATTTTAGTTTTGGTTTTTTTTTTTTTTAAATACTCAGGCATATATAGTAATTTACACCACCAAAGGGCACTTTCTACAAGTCTGCCTCCTGGCCGCCAGCACTCAGTCCCTCTCTTCTATGACTCTAGAGTCTTCAGTTGCTCCCTCTCTCCATGCCCCCATCTGTCTCCATCTCTGGTGTCGCTGCTTCTAAGTATGCTTTTCTGACTGGAAATACATTAACTTTCTGAAATTTTGGTTTTTTCACATTGATATAGAGAAATGCTGATTGTCTATTTTTCTCAGCTTTGATAAATTTAAAACAAAGAGAGCTTTAGGGCAAAACAACACTTAGTGGATAAGGAAATAAGAGGAAACTTTAGTACTGCAAAGCTTTACAATTGTGATGCAATTTACTTTAAAATATTATTGCTAGCTATAACAACTGTCATTTCATGGAGTCACTGAAGTATTTTAAGCAGGAGCTATTTTTGTAATCATCTGCTGATTATTTTCCACCAAAATATGCGGATGTTAAGGATAGGGCCTATACCATCATTCTTTCTTTTAGAAATTCTGCTTGCCACAAAGCAACAGTGAGCACAGACTCAGCCGTATACACATTACCTAACAATTTCTGTATCCTTCAGTAATCTTTAAATGCTACTTCTGAGCAAAATACTACTTCAGCTGGGGTATTATGGGATGTAACTCAGAGTTTCTTAAAGGACCTCTAGGACTCGATGGCACCTAACAACAGCAACAAAGGGATTCAGGAGAATGAGAAGGTAAGCATTAAGGGCAAAATGGAAACTACATTGAATCAAGGAATCTGTAAATACCACTGTCAACATGGACTGCAAACAGAACTGATACATATATTATTATCATCAGTTAAATTATGTTTAACTATTCCAGTAATGGAGTCCCTAGATGGTGCAAACAGTGAAACAACTAAGTGAAAAGTTGGCAGTTCAAACCCAATCAGTGGTGCCTCAAAAGACAAATCTGAAGATCTGCTTCTGAAAACCCTATGGCGCGGCACAGTCCTTTGCAGCACAAGAGATCGCCATAAATAGGCACTGACTCAGGGCAACTAACCATAACAGCACTACAGTGATCCTGACTCTCTTTATTTGTTCATTATTTTTTACTAGACTAGGACCTCAACAAGGGGCTGTCACTTCTATGACACCAGCAGTTAACACAATGGCCTCAGTGTCTCAGCTCTAAAATGAGGTTAATAGTCACAGCCTCTTCATAAAGACTGGGCGAAGATGGATCCAGATAATTCCTGTGCAGTGCTGAGAACAGCGCCAGGCCACATAATAAATGTTCAATAAATGTAACTTGGTGTGGTGCTGTAGGATAAGCTGTGGACTTCTAACCACAAAGTCAATGGTTCAAACTCACCAGTTGCTCCTTGGAAACAGGGTCACTATTAAGTCGGAACCAACTCAATGGCCCTGAATAACAATAAATGTTACCTACTGTTAAAGATATCATGTTTAGTAAAGTGGAGGGTCAGAGAAAAAGAGGAAGAGCCCCAATGAGATAGATTGGCCAAGTGGCAGCATCGATGGACTCAAGCGTGGCAACAGTAGTGAGGTTAGCCCAGGATCGGGCAGTGTTTCATTTTGCTGTGCATCAGGTTGTTATGAGTCAGTACCAACTTGATGGCACCTAACAACAACAACTGTTATCATTATGTAATAAAAACCAAAGTCAAATCTACCACCAAGTCCCTGTCACTCACAGCGACCCTTGCTAGGGTTTCTAAGATTGTTACATATTCACAGAGTAGACAGCCTCATCCTTCTTGTGAGGACCGGCTGGTGGGTTTGAAACATCGACTTTGCAGTCCAATGCTTAAGTCACCAAGGTGCCCTATCATTATGTGTAATTTGTTGTTGTTAAGTGCCGTGGAGTCAGTTCCAACCTTTTGTTGTTAAGTGCGGTTGAGTGACACTGTATAGGGTTGGTGGGTTTGAACTGACGACCCTGCAGGATGTTAAGGATATGGCCTATACCATCATTCTTTCTTTTAGAAATCCTGCAATTCAAAGTGACCTTGTGGTCCAGTGTTTACACTACAGCGCCACAAAAGGACTCAACTAAATGCCTAATGATTACTTACCAAATAAATGAAGCTCAAGGTTTGGTGAAAACACCATTATAGCTCACTGCCTAAGTGTCTAGTATGAAATTTGGAAAATACTCTGGAAGGCCAGTATTTTGTGCTTTCAGCCTAAGTGAAAGGAAATTAGGCATCACAGTGGATAATAAGCAGCACATTCTGACACAGATGGGCTTGTTGTTGTTGTTAAGTACCATGGAGTCGGTTTCAACTCATAGTGACCCTGCATAGAGTTTCCGAGGCTGTAAATCTTTACGGGACTGGAAAGCAATATGGCGTTTCCTCAGAAGGTTGAAAATAGAAACACCTTATGACCCAGCAATCCCTCTACTCGGTATTTACCCACAAGAAAAACGAG
>NW_006408570.1:5519137-5564620 GCF_000296735.1 Chrysochloris asiatica | reverse complement strand
AACAACTCAACAGATATGGGAGACGGGAAGTGACTAACAACAACAAAATCCTGCTGTCACCTTAAGTACTGAAGGAAATGCATTAAACTTCCAGAGAATTATTAACATAATACTTAAAAGGGCAAACTCTCCCTTTGCTTCAGAAGCAAAATCAGGGCACACCATTTAAATAAATTGTCTTTCACTTAACCAATGTTGGAGGCTAAATTCAAAGGGAAGTCTCAAGGAAAGGGTGAGGAACGAGTGGGCTTTAAGTGAGGGACAGGAAATCCAGGGGCCTGGGTTCTCATCGGAATTCCATGACTTAAGAGCCTTGTGACCTTAGAT
The DNA here is from genome assembly GCF_000296735.1 of Chrysochloris asiatica. Classification (NCBI taxonomy): domain Eukaryota; kingdom Metazoa; phylum Chordata; class Mammalia; order Afrosoricida; family Chrysochloridae; genus Chrysochloris; species Chrysochloris asiatica. The sequence continues at coordinate 5,564,293 of NW_006408570.1, read as the reverse complement.
AAGTCACATAACCTTTCCGGGTCTCACTCGGAAAATGAGTAAATGGGGCCAGGTCCCCTCTTTCATGCTGTATGATATTCTGATTTTATATTTAAAAGACAGAGAGAGGGATGCACGTGAGGGAAAGTTGGGGAACCTCAACCAGTCTCTAAGAGCTTCCCCACCGAGGAGGCTGAAGTCCCAACCTCAGCATCTGGGACTAGGCTCGAACAGATAGCTATCCAATTCTGGGCAAGATCCCCTATTGTGGTGACGGGATTCACCCCAAAAGTTCGGTCCAGGGAACCCACCCCCCTTGAGGCAAGACGGCACCCGCTCCGGTAGAACCCCTATGCGGAGCCTCCGGGCTCGTCACCTACCGCCTATGCAGCCCCGGGGCAGCGAACGCAGCTACCCAGGCCTGCCGGGCCGCTGCCGCCGCCATCTTAATCCAGAACGTTTAGGCCTAGCGCTAAAGTCCCGCGCAGGCGTAGAGGGGACCGACTGGGGAGAGCGCTCCCTGCGGCTAGGATCAGCTCCTGCCGTGCACCATTTGGTACGTTTGCCTGCCTACTGGTAACCTGAGAACCGACCCTGAGACGCTTGCGCATGCGCCCTCTCTAAGGGACGCAGGACTCCGCTAGCTTCTGCGAAGCTACCCAGTTCTTCACTCTTGCTGTCTGGTTGTTACGTTTGTGCTGATCCTGTGGTTAGAATGTTGTTTCCTGCCCTTAAATCCTCCTGTCTTAGATATCTAGTGCTGCTGCATCTTGTTATTTTTAAGTACCGTGGAGTCGGTTCCGACTCATAGTGACCCTGCACAGGGTTTCGGAAGCTGCAAATCTTTACGGGAGCAGAAAGCCTCATCTTTCTCCCACGGAACAGCTGGTAGTTTCGCACTGCCTACCTTGAGGTTAGCAGACCGATTCGTCACCACTAAGCAATGAGCTCTGGTAGCTCGTTGATTCAGTTGGGGCTCTTAGCAACACTGTAGGACAGAGTCGAACTGCCCCATAGGGTTTGGAATAACCGGATTTCAGTAGGTTGAAGTTGTTCTTTCGTTTGTTTTATTGTTAGGAGAGCAGACTGCTATATCTTTCTGCCATGGAGCGACTAGGGAGTTGCAACTGCCAAGGGCAACCTTAGCAGCCCAACCATTAACTCACAGCGCCACACGGCCTCCTTGAGGTTCAAAGCAAGCTAGACGAAGTCTCATCATCATCCGTTCTAAAGAGCATTCTGTTTGTACTTCTTCCAAGATAAATTTGTTTATTCTGTCCAGAGTAATTTCAATATTCTTCTCCAACACCATAATACAAATTCATTGATTTTTTTCTGTTGTCCAGCTTTTGCATGCAAATGAGGTGACTGAAAATACTATAGGTTAGGCACACATTAGTCCTCAAAGAAATATCTTTGCTTTTTAAGACTTTAAACAGCTCTTTTTCAGCAGACTTGCCCAATGCAATGCAGTTGATTGATTTCTTGATTACTGTTTCCTTGAACATCAATTGTTAAAAAGGCAAAATTTCACACTTCACCTTAGAACCAGAATTTCTGAAGGTGGAGCACAGTAATATAATTTATCAATTCCTCCAGGTGCAATAATTATTTTAACAAGCCCTACAGGTGGTTTAGTTGCCAGCTAAAGATTGAGCCACAGCTCTAGAAAACACAACACTGATTTAAAGAGCAAAGGTGTCAGTTTGAGGACTAAGGTGTACCTGACTCAAATCATGGTATTTTCAATAGCCTTATACACATGTGAAAGTTGGACAAAGAATAAGGAAGAATTGATGCATTTGAGTTATGGTGTTGGAGAAGAATATTAAAAGTACCACAGGCTGCCAAAGAACAAACAAGTATATGCTGGAAGGACAGCCAGAATGCTCCTTAGAAGCCAGAATGAGATACTTTGTCTCTCATGCTTCATACATGTAATCAGGATGGGCCAGTCCCTAGAGAAGACCATCATGATTGGTAAAGTGGTGGTTGTTGTTAGGTGCCATCGAGTAAGTACCGACTCATAGTGACCTTATGCACAGCAGAACAGAACACTGCCCGATCCTGGGCCAACCTCACTATCGTTACCATGCTTGAGCCCATTGATGCTGCCACATTGCCAATCCATCTCACTGGGGGTCCTCCTCTTTTTCTCTGACCCTCTACCTTACCAAACATGATCTCCTTCTCCAGTGACTGGTCCCTCCTGACATTATGTCCCAAGTATGAGAGACAAAGTTTGCCCATCCTGGCCTCCAAGGAACGTTCTGGCTGCACATCTTCCAAAACAGATCTGTTTGTTCTTTTGGCAGCCCATGGCACTTTTAATATTCTCCTCCAACACCATAACTCAAAAGCATCAATTCTTCTATGGCTTTTCACATGCATATGAGGTTATTGAAAATACCATGGCTTGGGTCAGGTGCACCTTAGTCCTCAAGCTGACATCTTTGCTCCACAATACTTTAAAAAGGTCTTGTTCAGCAGCTTTGCCTAATGCAATACATCATTTGATTTTTTGACTGCTGCTTCCATGAGTGTTGATAGTTGATCCAAGAAGCATGAAATCCTTGACAAGTTCTATCTTTTCTCAGTTGATAAGAATGCTGTTTATTGGTCCAGTGATGAGGATTTTTGTTTTCTTTACATTGAGATGCAATCCATACTGAAGGCTGTGCTCTTCGATCTTCATCAGTAAATATTTTGTCTTATTCACTTTCAGCAAGCAAGGTTGTATCATCTGCATATCACAGGTTGTTAATGCCAAGTTTTTCTTCATAGAACCCAGCTTCTTGGATTATTTGCTCAGCATACATGTTGAATAAGTATGGTGAAAGAATACAACCCTGTCACACACCTTTCTTAATTTTAAACCATTCAGTGTTCCCATGTTCTGTTTGAACAACTTCCTCTTGGTGTATGTGTGTAGGGGAGTTATAAATGGAGAGATCTCTCAAGTCTTGTCTTAGAGTTTTGAATGAAGTCTCAAAGTCAAAGATATTGGGTAACAAGGATTCTGACATTTTTAAGCTGTTAGAGATAACTTTGTAGGCTTCCTAAAAGATGGGAAAAAAGAGTGACCACCATCCCATCCAGGTTATATAAGTCAACTAAAAATAGTTTTTAAGGCCTCAAGATGTAGGTAAGAAGGTGAGTCAAATGTCTCAGCCCCAGCTTGAGGCTTCCTGAGCTGCAGAAACTCTATGTTCCATATCTTCAACTACTGGCAAAAAACACAGTGAGTGTTCCGTAAGTTTGGAGGTGAAGATTAAAGGTGGGAAGCTGTCTGGATCAACCCACAACCCACAATGACTGAGAGAAGGAGCAGGGGACCAGCTCGCACTCCCAGTATTTGGTGGAACAAGGATGAAAAGGTTTCGCATGGGCCAAGTGGATGCTGCAAACGTTAGCCAGGCTGGGCTAAACTGTAGGGCTCTTGCCACAAGGGGCCCTTAGCTATCAGAGTAGTGTGTACTACCAAGACTTGTAAAAGAGGGGGTGAGTAGCAAGAGGTAGTTAGAACAGGGGTTGATAAACTTTTCCGTAAAAGTCCAGAAAGTAACTATGCTAGTCTTTATGGGCCATATGATTTCTGTTACATCTCTACTCAACCCCACCATTGTAAAGCAATAGCAGCCAGAGACAATATGTAAATGAATGGGTGTGACTCTGTTACAATACAACTGTCTTCATAGACACTAAAATTAGAATTTCATATAATTTCCAAGTGTCATGAAATATTCTTTGTCTTGGGTTTTTTCAGCCACTTAAAAAATAATGTGAAAGCCATTCTTCCCTCACAGGTGATACACAAATAGGCATGGCCTTGATTGGTACCACAGACTGTAGCTGGCTGAGTATTGTGCTTGTGGTTGCCACCACTGGTACTACTGTTTCTATCTGTTGCCTCAGACAAGGAAAAAAATATGGAACCTTGATCCCAACCCTTCTCCTCAGCTCTGACCTGCAGGAACCAGTTGTAGAAGGAGGAAGAAAATGGTGTCTGATCCTGAGCTGGGGAAAGAAGAGAAATGCTGAAGCAGATGGAAGATGGAAGTCATAAAGAATTAGACTGCAAAGGACTTCCAGCCAGATGGCAGACTAGACACACACAATACACGGACCGTCCATAGTGAAGATATGAGAGACCAAATAAAACACACAGAAGAAAACTCTGGCAACCTTAACGTCGGAAGAAAGGTTAGAAAGGTAGGTGGAGTGCTTGCTGGGAGGAGAGGCCAAGCAGGGATGGTGAGAGAGGGAGACTGGTGAGTGGTTGGTCAGACAAGTGTCAGCCATCTTGTTAACAGCTTTGGCCGTAGAGGGAAGCCTGGCAGAGCAGATTTGCATGGATGATGGGAGAGGTGTGATTTCTTCTTATTTCCCATACTCTTCTGGTGACCGCAGGTATGGCCTGCTCACACCTTCATTTACATCCTGCTCTCCTGGAGTTCAATAACCTCATATATATGTGAAAGCTGGACAGTGAATAAGGAAGACCATAGAGGAATTAATGCTTTTGAGTTATAGTGTTGGAGGAGAATACTGGAAGTGCCATTGGCTGCCAAAAGAATATATCTTTGTTGGAAGAAATGCAGCCAGAGTGCTCCTTGGAGGCCAGGATGGCCAAACTTCATCTCTCATACTTGGGACACATTGTCAGGAGTGACCAGTCGCTGGAGAAGGATATCATGTTTGGTAAGGTGGAGGGTCAGAGAAAAAGAGGCAGCCAGCCAGTGAGATGGACTGGAAAAGTGGCAGCATTAATGGACTTAAGTGTGGCAACAATTGTGAAGTTGGCCCAGGATCGGGCAGTGTTTTGTTCTGTTGTGCATAGGGTCGCTATGAGTCAGTACTGACTCGATGACACCTAACAACAACTCCTGGAGTTCAGAGACATGTGTGGGAGCCACACCAGTGTGAGTTGAGGGTGTGCTGTACTGCTTTGGTATTTTGCTTTGGTGCTTGGATTCAGGTGGGCTTGGTTTCAGACCTACAACACCTGTAGAGCCACCAGACCACCATTTAACCAGTCATGCTGCCCCCAGCTTTCCTATGGTCCTGACAGAGACTAAAACCAACTCTATCAAGGGTCCCCATGAAGAATGACTTAAACAATGACCAAGACATACAGCCAGAAAAGGTAATGGAACTAACTGAAAAAGAATACAAAAGAATGTTAATTAGGTACCTTCAAAGGATTGATAGAAAGATCAAGAAAAGCAAGGAGAACACAATAAAAACTTTAGAAGAATTCAGGAAAACACTATAAGAACAAATAGACCAAATAAATGCAAATTTTGAAACAATAAAAAACCTTCAATTAGAAATCCAGATTAATGCTAAGATTTCAAAAATGGACAAAACATTGAATGGGCAAAAGAGTAGATGTGAAGCAATGGAAGCCAAATTAGTGAACTTGAAGATAAATTTCTCAATACTAGTATGCTATAAGAACAATTAGAAAGGGATGAAAAAATCCAAAGAAAGACTAAGAGTTATATGGGACACTATGAAGAGAAACAACTTATGGGTGATCAGAATTCTTGAGCAGGAAGAAACAAACACAGAAAAAATTGCCGAAGAGTTGCTGGAAGATAACTTCCCTAACATTATGAAAGGCACGTAGGTAAGTACACAAGAAGCTAAGTGAACTCCAAACAGGTTAGATCACAAAAGAAAATAACCAAGACATATTATAATCAAACTTTCCAAAATCAAAGACCAGGAAAGAATCCTGTAAGCAACTCAGGAAAAAACAAAAAGTCACCTACAAAGGAAAACCAACAAGACTAAGCTCTGATTTTTCAGCAAAAATCATGCAGGCAATAAGTCAATGGGATAACATATACAAAACTCTTAAAAGAAAAAAATTGCCAACCCAGAATCATATACCCAGCAAAATTGTCCCTCAAGGTTGAAAATGTAAAGGTAGACATTTCATAGCAAAACAAGGGGAGTGGTTGACTTTGCAGGCCAGGAGCAGAGGTCCCTAGGACCATCAAGGGAGAAGAGCGGAGAACGGGACCCTACCCAGAGAAGCAGTGATGACAGAGATGGAGGCAGAGATGATGACATGGAGAGAGGGAACGGCTGGGGACTCTAGACCCAGAGAGGGAGAGGGGCTATGTGCTGATGATCTACCGGTGGGAAGGCTTGCAGGGTATACCCTTTGATTGGTTGATGATGTGTGGAAAGGATTGTAACCATGGCAATGAAACGTTATACAATAGGATGAATGTAAAGCTAATGTTCTCCCATGTAAACTATCATATAATTCACAATGAAACATTAAAAAATAAAAAAAGAAGCTAAAGTGAACAGAGAGAAATACTTTTAAATGATGTCACATGGAGGGGATTATAATCATTGTAATGAAATAAGGTGTATGATTTGTTGAATGTAAAACTGATGACCTGCCCTGTAAACTTTTACTCAATCCACAATAAAAACCTTAAAAAAAAACAACTGTCCCTCAGATACAATGCTGAAATTAGGACAGTTTCCTATAAACAGAAATTAAAGGAATTTGTAATGAAAAAATACTAAAGGGTATTCATTCTTTGGACTGAAAACCAACAACAGCAGCAGACAACAGCCTGAGATTACTATAGAAGACAGCACCACCAGGAACTCAATGCAGATATAAAAGTATTTAACGTAAAACAAGTCTACAAGAATGAAAATAAGGAACTAGAGATATCAATGTATAATGAAGTCAAACTACAAAGCAAAAAGATACAGAATCTCCAAATGGCAGGAAAGACAAGCTAAAACAGATGGTCTTAAGCAAGAAAAAATTAATGACCTATAGGGTAACCTCAAAGAAAAACAATACACCTGCACAAAATAGAAAAAGAGAAAAATCAGAAAGATTTATAAACATTAACAGAACAGAAATGAAAAGAAAGCCCACAACAAAATGCTGTCAGCATTGAAAATTATATGGAAACAAAACTTTACCAGCACCACAGAAAAACAAAGTAACACCCCAAGAAAAATGACAGTCATCAATTCATACCTCTTGATAATCACACTAAATGTAAATGGATTAAATTTTCCAGTTAAGAGACATAAAGAGCAGAATGGGTAAGAAAATAGGATCCTTCAATATGCGGTTTGTAAGAGACATATAAAAAAATATGCCCATCAACAGAATGGGTAAACAATCTTTAGTACATATACACAGTGGAGTACTACAAAACGTTGAAGAATAATAATGACTCTGTGAAACACCTCACAACTTGGTTGTACCTGGAGGACATTATGCTGAGTGAAATTGTTGTTGTTTAGTGTCATCAAGTCGGTTCTGAACCATAGTGACCCTGTGTAGGGTGTCTGAGGAGTGGTTGGTGAGTTTGAACCGCTGAAGGTTTTCTTGATAAAAGAAATTAACTATAATAGTAATGAGTGGAGGAGGCATTCTTCATGGGCTAGAGAGTAGACACATGTTAACATAGGTGACAGGCAGGCAATATACAGTAAGCAGTTAGCAGAGGAACGTTGGAAGTAGCAGGAGACACATGGAGGAATGCAAAGTGAACCAAGGTAAATGCTGTTAACTGTTGGTGCATGGAGGGGATTGAAACTATGTAATGAAGCAAAGTCTATGATTTGTTCAATGTTAAACCTTCCCTCGATTCACAATAAAAAGTTTTTTAAAAAAATAATTGGACTACAATTTTAATACTGTAAGTAATATGCAAAATAAAACCAAAATTTTCGCTGCATGTATTTCAAACATTCCCTTTATTAACTACTCTAAACTGCCCTTTCCCTCCCTCATTCTTAGCAGACAACTCCTTATTATTATTATTTAGGTTGTACCTTGCGTCTATCTCTCCTTTTTTTTTCAAGTTTTTATTGTGAATGGAGTGACAGTTTACATGAGAGATATCACTTTTACACTCATCCTATTGCATTTCAATGCAATGATTACAATCTCCTCTATGCATCATCATTCAACAGTATTTGCTTCTAGTCCGTTTTTGTGTGTGTGTGTTTTTAGATGTACACCAAAACATTTAGGAATATATAATCATTTAAACAACCAAAGGGCACATTCTGCAAGCCTGCCTCCCAGCTGCCAGACCCTTTATTTTATATACAGTTAGCAGCCAAGAGCTTAACTGTTTGTGCCATCAGGGCTCCTAAACTCCCTGTGCTCTACCCAAACATACACACTTCTCTTTCTTTCTGCAACAATCTGGGCTTCTTGCTCTCACAGCTCAAGAGTCATGTCCTTACTGTAAATCAGCATCTCCACCTGCACCCTGGGTTCTCCTCCAACCCCCATGTCCTTCCTCAGGACTTTACATCATTTATTTTGTTATTTTAAATTTTTGAATACTCTCAGATTTACAAGGAGCTCTGGTAGCGTAGTGGTTACGAATCGGGCTGCGAAACTTAAGGTCAGCGGTTCGAAACTACCAGCTGCTCCATGGGAGAACGATGAGGCTTTCTACTCCCGTAAAGATTTACACCCTTGGAAACCCTATACAGGGTCGCTATGGGTCGGAACCGACTCGATGGCACATAACAACAACAACAACTCAGATTTACAGAAAAGTTGTAAAACTAGAACAGATTGTTCCCATACAACCCTTACACAGTTTCCCCTGATAACATTTTACATTACTGTGGTACATTTACCACAACTAAATAATCAGCATTACGATTACTGTTTCTGCTGAAAAGCCTAATGGGCCAGACTGCAAAGCCATTTGAACTGAAAGGTCAGCGGTTCAAGCTCACCAGCTGCTCCTTGGAAGCCCTATACAGGGTCGCTATGGGTTGGAAACGACTCGACAGCACTTAACACCAACAACTCTTTCCCTATCGCCCTTTTTCTGTCCTAGGATCCCGGCCAGACCACCACATTGCATTTAATCATCATGTCTCCTCAGCCTCCTCTGGCTGGAGACAATTTGTCAGACTTTCCTTGTTTTTGATGACTTTGAAAGTTTTGTGAAATCCTGGCCAGATATTTTGTAGCATGTTCTGCAATTCAGGCTTGTTGATGTGATTCTCTTGGTTAAACTGGGGTTATGGGTTTGGGTGAGGAGAGTTCAGAGGAAAAGCATCATTGTCATTACTAGTAATATGACCTATCACTGCTGATGTTAACCTTGATCATTGGGCTGGTGTAGTGTCTGTCAGATTCATCTACTGCCAAGGGACTTTTCTACCCTTTCCATACTCTGCTCTTTGGTAGGAAGACTCACCTTCAGTAAGGAAGGAGTGAAGTTCCATCTTCTTGTGGGGAGGGTGACATATATACTTAATTGAAATTCTTCTGTTGTCTTTTTTCCTCATTTATTTATTTATTTATTCAACCAATCAATTATCTGTATTACTATGACCTTAAGGACATTTGTTATATGATGGTGAATAATATCATCTGCACTCTGGCTGTAGAATTTATTTTTTATCAACTATTAGAAAGACAAATACATCATTTTTCTTTTTTGTCTAACAACGCATTTTATTTTATTTTAAAAGTTTTCTTTTAAGCTTTTATTATTGTGTATTGAGGGAGTGAAGACTTCTAGGCCAGATCATCATTTTTACATTTATTACATTTACATTGTAACAATTACAACACCCTCCATGTACCCTTAGCCAACAGCATTTACCTCTATTGCCGTTTTGATTTGTGTGTGTGTACACATACCACATTGTAAATACTTATTTAAATGTCCAAAGGGCACATTTTGCAAGCCAGTTTCCTGTCCACAGGCATGTCCATGGGCCTACAGTCCACTGCTGCTTTGTCTCTCTATGCCATCGCCTCTGCCACCATCTCTGTTGTCGTCATTTTTCTGGTCAGGATCCTCTCTCCTCTCATGTTTTCAGATGATTTGCTCAGCATACGGATTGAATAAGTATGGTGAAAGACTACAACCCTAGTGCACACTTTTCCTGATTTTAAACCATTTAGTGTTCCCTTGTTCTTTTTGAACAACTGACTCTTGGTCTATGTACAGGTTCCTCATGAGCAAAATTAAGTGTTCTGGAATACTCATTCTCCTGCAATGTTGCCCATAGCTTGTCATGATCCATACAGTCAAAAGTCTTTTCATAGTCAGTAAAGCACAGGTAAACAACTTTCAGGTATTCTCTGATGTCAGTAATGATATCCCTCATTCCATGGCCTCAACTGAATCCAGCTTGAACCTCTGACAGTTCCATCAGTGTACTGTTGCAGCTGTTTTTGAATTATCTTTAGCAACATTTTACTTGCATGTGATATTAATGATACTGTCTGATGATTTCCAAATTCCATTGGGTCATCCCTCTTTGGGATAGGCACAGATATGAATCTCTTCCTGTCAGTTGGCCAAGTATCTGTCTTCCAAATTTCTTGGTAGAGATGAGTGAGTGCCTCCAGTGCTGCATCAGTTTGGTGAAAGATTTCAATTTGTATTCCATCAGTTCCTGGATTCTTGTTCTTTGTCAATGGCTTCAGTGCACCTTGGACTTCTTCCTTCAGTACTACTGGCTCTTGACCTTATGTTACCTCTTGAAATGGTTGAACAGCAACTATTTCTTTTTGGTGGGATAACATCAAGAGCATCATACTAAATCCAAATTTCCCAAGTCAAAATTTTGTTGATATAGATTTCCTTCTTCCATCAATTTTTAACCACATGTAATTTTACCTGTCTTGAATTTTACTTGTACTGAATATTTCTATTAAGGCAGGAACCTAGGGGACCTCTTGGGAAGTTACTGGGAAAACAAAGACTTTGTCTCAAGGACATAGTCTTTTTGTTTCTCTACTGTGCACCAGTGTCTGGGACATATACAGTAGTGGTTCAGTAAATGCTCATTGAGTGGATTCTCAGTGGTAGGTGATTTCTAAGAACTGTAGCCCCATAGTCCCTCCAGAGAGGCACTCTGAGCAGCTATGGGCTTAGTGAGGCCCTCATTTGACCCAACCCCTAACATCTGTTACTTGGCATCTTTAAGTCTCCCTGAGACAGGGGGTTGAGGGAGCCTCTTGGAGGAGGAAAGCATTAATTCCAAGACCTTGCTCATTTTCCAGTCTGCGTACTGCAAATAGACCACTATAAGATTCCTGTATTTTACTTCCATGTACAAGCAAGTGGTTCTACCCATCTTAAAGTATAACCCTTCTTGAGAGCAGAGGAGAATGTCAGCCCCTGAGAGGGACTGGAACTGGAGTACTGAAGAACCCCACATGCGTGACATCCCATGGTAAGTTTTGTCTGCTCTTACCAGAAGCCTTTGTGATAGACTCCATCTTGAAGAAATACTGTGCACGGACCCAATTAACATGTCCCCCTCCCCCTTAAATGGGACATTTTCTGGAAACCCCTGCCTATTCCTATGAATTAGCATGATGCCTTTTCCCCACTCTAAATTTTTTAAAGCCCCAGAAAAGACTTTGTTCAGGGAGACAGGGACTAAGCATTGAATTAAGCCTTCTGCATCTCTGCTTGCAAACTTCTTTCCTCGAATACTTGCAACCCTCTTGAAGGGCAGATATGCAATTGACATATGTCAAATTTTTTTTTTTTTTTTGTAATAATGTTAAGTAATATTCACTATAAACTGAACAAGGCTGGCAGTTTCTATTTACATCTTGGCTCCTCTGAGAAAATCCCACATTGCTATGGTGCTAGAAGTTATACCACTGATATTTCAAATACCAGCAGGGTCATTCATGGCAGACAGGTTTCAGTGGAGCTTTCAGACTAAGACAGACTAGGAGGAAAGTCCTGGCAATCTACTTCCAAAAATTAGCCTATGTATCAAAGCAGACTATTACCTGATACAGAGCTGGAAGATGAACCCCGTATGTTGGCCACAACAATGGGCGTGAACACAGCCAGGACTGTAGAGATGGTGCAGGAAGGATGACAGTGTGACATTTTGCTCTGTTGTACATAAAGAAGGTCACCGTGAGTCAGAGCTGTCTCAATGTTAGTTAATAACAATATGAAAAATTGTGAACAAGTCCCCTCTGATCATCTAAGTTTTCTCAAAAGAGTGAAGAATATAGTAGGTATGTTCCTTGGGATCAAAATATCCAGCTCAAAATCAGGATCTTTTTCTGGGTCTTCCCATATGGTTCTCTATTATTAAATGCAGTGGAGTCCGTTCTGACTCATAGGGACCCTGTATAAGGTTTTGAACTAGTGACTCTGTGGTCCAGTGCTGATGCTACCACACCAGGATCTCAATTAGGGAGTTATTTAGGGGGGCGATTTGCGGGCACTTCCTCCCTTGCCAACCAGTCTCTGGGGTCAATACAAATAGAACCCAAGTCCGTGGGTGCTGGAGTTTCTAACTCCTGGGCTCCCTGCATGGGAGATAGGGCTCAGTCACCGAGTGAGCTTTGTCCCACAGTTTCTCAGAAGACTCTGGCTCTTCCACCTCAGTGGGGGCCATGAATCTCTGAAAAGCCTTTCCACAGCACCTGGGGAGTCTCAGGTAAGCAAGAGTGCAGGTTTGGTTAATGCTAACTTGAAAGAGAAAAAGCCTAAGAACTTCACATTATTTGGAGAACTAAGTGGCGCATATATTTAAAATCGATAAATGGATCCAATCTTAAATGTTCAAGGAAAGGCAACTTTGGTTTTACTCATATGTATTATGCTAGAATTCTTTGGATCCCTGGATCTTCTTTGAACACCAGCCTTTGTGAACTCACACCTCGCAAGTTCTTCCTGAGTCATGGATAAGGTCAACTCACTGAAGTTCTATTAAATTTGTAGTAGAAATGAGCACACAGGTTGTCCTGCAAATTGTGGATTTTACAAAATTCTTAGGTCTTCTTCCTAGACTTCTGCTAAGGATCGAATTGTGTCTCTCCCCACCCTCCAAATTATATGTTGTAAATCCTAACCCCTACACCTGTGAGAGCAATCCCATCTGGGAATGGAGTATCTCTTTGTTACATGAATAAGGTCAGTTGCCATTGCAATAGAAAAGGAGCAAAATTAGGAAGCAGATGGATAAGGATGGATACCACCCCAAATGAAGGTCACCAAGGAACAAAAACTGAAAAGAGGCAAAGACCTTCCCTTAGCCAGTGCCTTCTAACAGTACGAAAATAAAATGCGTTCATTAAACCCACCTGCTTGTGGTTTATTTCGGTTATAGCAGCACTAAGAAACAAAGAGAACTTCTTCTCTCTTCCATTGCTGTTTTATTTTTTAGCTTTATCAGTATTTCCTTGATAATACATAAAAGCAAAAACAATTTTTTAGTACATGTAAATATTGCATGATATCTAATGTTTCATCTGCCAACCCTAGCCATCATTTCTTAAAGAATAGGAACTTTAATGACTTAGATAAAAATAAGTTTTCTTTCAGGTTTGTGAAAATGTTAGTTTCTTTCTAAAAATCCTTAAAAATGTGGTACAAACTTAGAAGAATAAACCTTTTAAACTGTTCCCTCAACATTTTAGGGGAAAAAGTTGGATTTTAAAATAAAAGTGTCTGATAGTTTTTAAACTATTTTATAAAATAAACATGTTAGAATTCACCTTTGAATTCCTACAAATAGTGCAACAGAATAAAAATATTATGTTTGACTTTGCCTTTCAGTCAATCAAAAGTCTTTCTGTTTTTTGACCTAAAACAATCAAAATGTAGTAGACTGTGGATATTTACCAGAGCTCCTCATTTTCTCAAGGTCTTCACCTGTTTCTGGACTGCTCATTGTGGATGCTTTTTCTTAGTTACTACTACCTGTATCTGTTTTAGATTTTGTTTTTTTTCTAACTCTAGGAGCCATGATTTCTTGAATTTGCATCCATCAGCCACATCTAATGCTTTACGCTTCATTATAGGCTGTGTGCAAGTTTGACTGGCTTCATGAACATCATCAGTGTATTCTACCACTAAGGTTAGTTTGTCAACCATTTCAAGATGGTGGGTGGTGTTACAGCAAGTTTTAGAAACGTGTCTGTTTTTCAGAGAGAGAACACATGAATGAAGAAGTTCAGAATCTGGAAATAATATCCTTAAAGCCTGACAAAGGAAAAATGTTTTCCTGGGGTTCTTCTGGGTTATTCCTCTCTCCTAAACAAAAATAATAAGGAGCTCTGGTAGCGTAGTGGTTACGAATCGGGCTGCGAACCTTAAGGTCAGCGGTTCGAAACTACCAGCTGCTCCGTGGGAGAACGATGAGGCTTTCTACTCCCGTAAAGATTTACACCCTCGGAAACCCTGTACAGGGTCGCTATGGGTCGGAACCGACTCGACGGCACTTAACAACAACAAACAAAAATAATAGTTCAAAATACAATATTTGCTCCACAAGCTTTTATAATTTAGTTGTTAGTGAACTTTAAAAAGATTTTAACCTAAACCATTGTATCAAATTATTTACAATTTAAAAAATGTGAACCTAAAATTCTAATGTATAATTTTTTTATTAGTAGGCTTTTGTACTATACTCATTTTTGGTTTCACTCAAATTTTGTGAAATCACAATATTCTTAAAGATAATGAAGTTGTGTTTTTTAATACTAATGATATGGAATAACTTTTGTAATACCATGTTATTCAGTGTGGTTTAAGAATATAAATAAAATGACTCCTTTTAACCTTAAGGTGGACATATTCATTGTTGTTATTGTTGGCTCACACATGAATTCAAATCAGAATAGTTTGAAAGCATAGAAAATACTGGTGTGTCTTACTTGAATCTGCGCTTGTTTTCTTTTGATTTCTTGTTTTAATGTTTACATTTTTTAGAAGTTTCTCTACTGCTCTCTCACTGCTTTCTACTTCTTTACATACACTCAGTTCCTCTTGTAACAAAGCATACATTTCATTGATCTTATGTACCTCCTTTAAAGATGCATCTTCTTTAAAAATCTCAGAGCTGTGTGCTTTTACTGCTCGGGTGAATCCCATGGGCGTACATAAACATGATGCAGTTTTGTAACCCAGCTGTTCAGACATACCCAGATTGGCAACCACTAAAGGTACTCTGTGAAAAAGTCCTTCTTGAGGTTTATGTAATAAGGCATGTTCCAACCGATGAGTAGAGCAGCTTTCTGTTATTATATTTGGTGTTAGTAGCACAAAAACAAGCTCCTGATTTGAAAGATGCTTTACTAAGTTTTTGTGACGCAGTCTCTCTCTGGATGTCATAATCTGATCTGAATGAAGTTGGAATTTGTACCAACCGATCACATTCTAACATTTGATATTTTCTTCAGTGTTTGCTCATGTACTTCACCTAGAGAATTATAAAATCTAAAAAGCTGATAGCATGGAATATACTCCTCAATATCGTGTGCCAATTGGTGTTGAGGTGCTGGAAGGAATGAGACGAACACAAAACCTGAGAGCACCACCGACCCGCTCTTACACTCCATGAGTCACACGAGGGGGCAGAGAGCTTGTCCATTGCTTTTTATGTTAATGTTGGTCTCCAACAAGATTTTAAACATTAAAAAGGCTGCATACTAATGCAGGTCACAATCAGATAACAGATGATTAATAGCTCAGAGTAGAGTTTACGTAACAGGGCTATTTCCCAACACAGTCCCTCTATCTTATTTCATTTTATGGCTTCATTTAACATCCGGAAGGGAAAGTTGTTTTTGTTGTTAAGTGTCGTCCAGTTGGTTCCGACTACAGTGACCCTCAATAAGGTTTCCAAGGAGCAGCTGATGAGTTTGAACTGCTGCTGACCTTGTGGTCTAGTGCTTTATCCTACAGCGCCACACTAGGGCTCCGAAGAGAAAGTAGGTCTCAGTAAATCATGATACCAGCATTCACAGCGGTCCGGGCCTGTCAGATTTGGAAATCAACCAACCAATCAAAAGCTTGATGTTAAGTAGAAAAATGCTTGGATTAAAGATCTCTTTAATCCTAGACAGATCTGGTTTAAGAAAATAACACAAAATTTCCATCAATTAATTCGGTCCATTTTAATAAAGTATATAGGAGTTTACAACTCAATTATCCATAAAAACTATCAGATACATGAGATAAATCACACAGAGTGCAATAACATAAATCCAATAGTCTGCAGATCAGAGGTATCGCACAAACTGTACAGACTGACTTTTAAATGTCCTCTTCCCTTCCTTCCCCTCATTCACAGCCCTGGAGATTGTGTGCACACATTGTTTCATGAGGCCTGACGACCTCAATGCTCCTTAATGAGTATTATGGGCTGACCTTCTCATTCAGGGAGTTTGTCTCTTCTCCACAAAATGATCATGGTCCTTGGCCTTTATCATTTGTTTTTCAACCTAACAATGACTTTAAATGTTCCCTCAGTCCAAGTAATATCTTGCAGGCCTTGTGTCCTGGTCACTACTGCCTTCCCAACAACACACATGTGCCAAGGGCCAAGGACAAGCCTAGTGAGTTTCATCCTTAGGGACAAGACGAGCATGCTTATTGTGGAAACGAGGCTAAGGCAATGGCTGATTTCCCCTCAGTTTTATTGAGAACGACTCCAGTTCTAATTTGGAGAGTTATTAGCAAAGGGAACTGAATTTACTTGTGCCAAATACCAACTGTGACCTCTTGGTATTCTTTGGATGTCTTTATTTGGAGATCTTGAATTATTACCCTGGAAAGAAAGCATGAGGATGGACACGAACAAGCGGACACATACACACACAGACACTCCATCCATTCAAGCAGGAGTCTTTGGTAGACTCAAAAAATGTAACTGACTTACCCCTTCAGAGGCCTGCATTGTCCGTCCCCACCCCGCAAGATCTGCACCCTATCCTAATTGACAATTCTGTAATTCCCTGTCAAAAGAAATCAAGTGGATCCCTTTAACATGGCCATATGGTTCTATTAAAAGGCAGTAAAAATCACATTGACTTTGATTTCAAAAACACAACTTTGTTAACATATAACTCAAAACTGTGCCAGGCACACTTAGAGATTGTGGGGGTATAGGAATTATAAATTATGGGAACACAGGGTTACCCATCAGAGTGCTGGGTTAGGATTTAGCCATTCTTACTATCACTGAGCCACTCACACGTAAATGAGCCCGTGTTCTAGGGTCTCCAGGGCCGGAGAACAAGGTGAAACGCTGTCTCTGGGTTGTGTATCCACTGAGTGAGGCTGGGCTCCTGCCATCCTTCCATCAGCCTTTCTTCTAGTCTTCAAGAAATGGAGAAGGTGAGTCATTGCATTCTTATTTGGAACTATTCCAATGTGATGAGATTGTCACAGGTTGGGCTAGAATTTATGAAAATCTGCTTACAGGAAACAGGAAATTATCATGATCATTCAACCCCATGGCTAATTATCCACTGTATTGGTGTGATCATAAAAGAGAATGCCAAGTGACGAAATGAAGTGGGAGCAGGAATAAGGGAGGCCAGGTGGGTTGAGAAACAGCAGGGAAGAGCTGTGTCTGGCAGTGTTTTAAGGATGGGACCTTAGGTACCCACAAAGGTCAAGCAGCAAATGAGGCAGGGTAGAGCAAAGATGCCAGAGGGCACAACCAGCATTCTGGGAATGAACAGGTTGCCAGACACCTCACATTTGATGCTTTGACAGCTGAGGTAAGTGACAAAGACTGCAAATACTCTGGTAATTACAGAAAGAAAAACAATAGTAAAAGCAGCAGTTGATTTTATTTTACATAATTCAGTTTTATTTGCACTGTGCAAATCTGCTGCACATGACCTCTTTGAAGTGTTCAAGGGCAAAGGTATCAGTTTGAAGACTAAGGTGTGCCTGACCCAAACCCTGATAATTTCAATAGCCTCATATGCATGTGAAAGTTGGACACTGGATAAGTAAGACTGTAGAAGAATTGATGCATTCGAGTTATGGTGTTGGAGGAGAATATTGAAAGAACCACAAATTGCTAGAAGAAAAACAAATCTGTGTGGAAGAAGTATAGCCAGAGTACTCCTTAGAAGCCAGGATGACAGGACTTCATCTCTCGTACTTTGGATGTATTATCAAGAGGGATCAGTCTCTGGAGAAGGACATCATGCTTGGTAAAGTGAAGGATCAGCAAAAAAGAGGAAGATGCCCACCCAACGAGATGAATTGGCACAGTGGCAGCAATGATGGGATCAAGCATAAAAAACGTGAGGATGGCGCAGGAGTGGGCCATCCATTGCACATAGGGTCACTATGAGTCAGAACCAACTCGATGACACCTAACAACAACAAATTCTATTTTAAATCCTCAATGTTTACTCTTACAGGCCAGCTTGGAAGATTAAAACTCAAAGGCAGGTGTGGACATTAACAATGTGTCCCTGTCTCCTCAGCAGCTGTCCTATGTATCTTTCATCACCATTATTTGGATTCCAAATGTCTCAGGTAAAACTACATGTGTGTGGCCAACAGCCCTTTCATAGAATTGGCTGGTACGTGTTCTCCAATTTCAAAGACACAATTGAGAGTAAGTTCTTTCTTTACTCAAGAGGCTCAGGGATTTCCATTTTAGATTGTGTCCTTTATGCGAGAGTGAATGGAATCTCACCCTTCTCTAGTTTCCTAAAAGTAAATTTCCTATTTGACATAATACATATATGTAAAATGATAACACACTTGAATTAGTTTTCTTGATGGAAACAAATACAGCATGATTGAATTTCTTTTTACAGAGCACTTTGGTGATTATAATTACAAGGGGCCTTCGAAAAGTTCATGGGGAAATGGCATTAAAAGATAATGAAATTTTTTCCCCATACATTTTGAAGCCCCTTCATATTTTTAAAGAAAACGTCAATCCATTATTTTTCTTATTAGCCAGTGAATATCTGTCAAGGAGTTAAAAACACTGGTCTTTGCGTATTCTAAAACTTACTGAAAAAAAAAAAAAAAAAATCAAAGGGATAGTAAGAAACCAGCATCTTTGTTGAAAGTTTAGAGAGATTGTGGTTGTCAGGTTACGCTCAATACCAAGTTGAGTATGTAAACACATCCACAGCAGTCTGCTGCTGCGTCTATTCCTACTCACAGGGACCCTGTGTGGCAGGCCCCACCAGCTTTCCTAGGCTGCGGATTGCCAAGTCTTTCTCCAGCAGAGCCACTGGTGGATTCAACCACCAACCTTCTGATTAGCAGCTGTGCTTAACTCCTGTGCCATCAGCCTACATGTGTGATTATTTTCAAGCTTACAATGAGTTGGCCCTCAACTAAATAGGATCTGGATTCCGTAAGGTCCTGCAGAGCATCTGTTTCAGTATCACATTTTTATCATTTCATTTTCTAGTCTAACCAAGGATATTGAGCTAAAGCAAGTCCAAGGAACAGTTAATGGTAAATAATTTTCAACATATATATATGTCATAAATTCAATGGTGCCTATTAGTCCACTGGAGTCCTGGTGTGGCGCTGCAGGAAAACGCACTGTACTGCAAGGTTGGTTTGAACTTCAAGGTCAGCAGTTCAAATCCAGCAGCTGCTCCTCAGAGACCCTATAAAGGGTCACTATGAGTCGGAACTGACTCGGTGGCACTTAACAAATAAATTAGTCAATTAATGTAGATTCCTTAAGAATTCACCAGTGGTGGTGTGGCTCAATGCTTAGCTTGCGTGTACTCAGGTTCACTGCTTTTCAGCGAAATGAAAGGTCATTATATAAGTTCCTATATGCCACACCAGATGTGTAACAAAATTAGCACCTACAACAAAGTAAAACAAGGAATTACAGTATTTTGTTGGCTATATATTTTCTCCTTAATTTTAATCTGTTGCAGTACAGTTGGAAACATGAATCTGCTAGTTTAAGTAATCCTAATATTCTTTAAAACTGAATTGTCTAGCAGCAGGATTGCCTCCAGCAAGACCATTTTAACCCTTATTGCCGATGGGACCTATAGTGCCCCATCTACATTTTTTTCCAGGGGTGGGGGTGGGGGTGTATTGGTAATGGAAAACTCCTGTTTCACTTCTCAGTGTGTGCTGCCATTTGATGGGCACTTGTATAACTGCATGAATCTGAAGAAACAGGTCTCGTCACATCTACCCCAACACTAGAGACTTCTTGGGACATATGTGTCCCACTAATTATATAAAAATCTGTTACATCAAATATAATTTTCTCCATTTAAATTCAGAATACCTTCCATTACTGAAAACACATGGCTTCAACACAAAATTCAAAGCTGAGAGAAATTCAATCTTGAGAGGGTTGAGCGATAGTTATATGATATAAAGGGAGCATGGTGGCTCTTTAGGATAAACACTGGTCTGTGAAACACAAGGCCATCAGTTCGAACCCACTAGCTGCTCCACGGACAAAGATGAGGCTTTTCTGCTCTGGCAAAGATTTACAGCCTCAGAAACCCTGTACAAGGTCACAATGATTCCAAACCAACTCCACCATAGCACTTAACAACAAAGAGGGTCAGTAGAAAGGGAATAAAACCCAACCATAGCACATGTCTGTAAAATTCACCAGTTATTGCTGCTGCTGCATGCCATCGAGTCGGTTCTGACTGATAACAATCCTGTATAAGATTTCCAAAGGCTGTAAATCTTCATGGGAGCAGAAAGCCTTAATAAATGTAATCCAAGTAATAAAAAAAAATTTATGCATCACTCAGAAAGGAAAAAACCAAAAGGAATTTGCATGTGCTTACAATGAATTTCCTTATTCAAACAGACTATTTGGAATCTTCAGCCATTACAAATCTCCACTGAGAACATAAAAATGGTTTCAAGCCCAGGCTTGACAAATGATTCAACCACATAATAAAATCATCATGATTTTACTTTTGATTTGTACCTTGAGAATTAACAAGACTACCTGATTAGGAGGGAGTGATCAAATCACTCCCTAAAAACAATTTTTCAGGACTGTTCCAGAGATAATCCTGAATTATGGAAGATTGGAGTTCCACTTTGTAAGATTTTCTGGTTGTGGGGTGAGGACTCCCCCTGAATATTGCTATCGTCTTAGCTCATGTCTTGGAGGCTTCCATGACTAATGACCAGGAGGACAGCTCTGGGAGCAAAGCCGCATGTGCAGTGGCCAAAACGATTCATTTCACTAGAAGGATGGTTTTGCATCCATTGTTATAAAGAAGATTCAGAAATGATGCATCAGAGGAAGTAGACCCTTATAATGAATAGTTAGCATCCATCAAAGTAAGAGGCAAGTTTCTGTAATAACTGTTGAGACCTTGTTACAGTGCCAATTTTTCATCTTTTAGCCTGGATTATTTCAAATAAGTAGAGACTAAACTAGAAGGTCTTGAAAAGCAGCTGTTCACATTTTATTCTCACGATCCTTCATTTTAAAATCTACAGAATATTTTACCGAACCAATTGCAAAGTAGTTTGGCATTTAGGCTTGATTCTTGGATAAATTTCCAATAATTCATAAAACAGCAATCTGGTTTGGTAAACAATTCTCTCTCCTTCCCCAGATAATGGAGAAATCACTCACATTTATTAGAAGTCACACAAAGCTTTCAAGTTGAAACTTGGTGTAGCTCTTTACATGAAACTGACTTCTTCAGCAGAAATCTTCCCACTGAGATGTAGGTTTTATTTTAAGGCACTAATAAAAGATAGGGGGAAAAAGCTAGAAATGCGTCAGATCTTTCCAGAAATAGACATTTTCAAAAACACAAGTCAGCCACCTATCTGGTCTACTTCAACATCTAAAGGGAATACAGAAAAAAATTGATTCAGCTCTTTTCTATTCTCCTAGACAAATTTATTTACATGTCTTAGATTTATCTTTCTCTAGAGGCAGGAGAGAAAGATGGCAAAGATTAAAAAAAAAAAAAGTTTAAGAATAATTAATTTTTCACAACCAGGTAAATGGAATTTGTTAATAGCAAATAGGAATATTCTTGAGAATTAAATCCATCTGATACCTCGGTTCCAGTCAGTATTTCCCCATGAATTTCCAATGAATTCAATTTTGTTATGAAAAAAGAACCAAACAAAACCAGGGTTCAAGTCAGTTAGGTCAGCAACCAAATGCCGGTAAATGAGTGATTTGATTGTGGAGGTAGGCGTGGTGGGACAGGACTTTAAGGGGAAAATGTTTCCTGTGTGCGCACGCACGTGCACACACATACCTCTGGACACTCACACTTATTTTTAAAGTCTGGATGTAAGGAGGTTCCATTAGATACGAGAACAGACACTGAATCTGGTGAGTGACCAATTCTACATAGGAATGGGGAGGATTCACATTACACACCCACAAACACACACATACAAAGGGACAGCCTGACTTGCACAGACGCAAATAGGGAGCTGCTGGTTTTAAAGGAATGATTAGCATCTTCAGGAGTACGCTTCCTCTTGATGTGCAGGATTGTTATCTTGTGCTTCTTTCCAGAAATCTCTCCTTTCCAAGAGTATTGCATTAGTCCTGGAGGGACTAATCTTGATTCCTCAATGGACATGACTCAGAACAGGAAGTACAGAGTTAAAATTAGCAATAATATGGGCCCCTTTGGGATTGGGGTGAAGTCTTTCTGGACTTAAGCAGTTGCAGGGCCCCCCAAAAAAGCAGGGTGGGTTCTGGGTGGAGATGAAGGCCTCTTGGAAAGAGATGGAAATGTCTAGAAGTCCAGAAATATAAACAGAAGATATGTGCATAACTTAAAGGAGTTCTAACTAACTATCATGGCAACTGAGTTTGTTCACTGAAGAAGGTCTGCTCTGAGAGCAAGGAACTGAAAGATGATAATTGATCTAGTTCTTCTTGAGAAGGCTCAGCTGGGAGTGGGGAGGCAGGTGTTGGGGTCGGGTGGAGACAGAGGACGAAGGCTCAGCTATTGCTCCTATGGTTTCTGCTTGCTGGATTTTGAAGGAAAGGGTGCTAAAGAAAAAGGGTCAGCAGCTGGCAGCTCTGTAGTCCTGGAGGAAAGAGGTGTGATGGATACTGAGCCAGCTATCGATTGTATGTTGGTTTGTGAGACAATCTTGTAGGCAGCGACGGGCTGGGTGTCTGGACTTGGCTCGTCTTCTGGGCTATAGTGACGGGAATATTTGGATAAAGATGTGGGGAGAAATGGTTTGCCAGCCACAGGACCTGACACCGCCTCTTTCGGTCCTTTGTTTTTGTCGTTAGGATGGCCCCCAGGTTCCAGGGAGGGTCCCCTGGGAGAGATGCTGTTGAGATGGTCTGCTGTTTTTACAGAGTGGGAAGGGAGATGAGGTTGCTGGACGAAAGCAGCCCCAGCATACTGAACTCGCACAGCGGTATACACTGCTCTATCAAGGCTCGAGAGCAGAGGGGTGGCCCCGGTCAGGACATCACCTGTCTGGTTGAGGACACTAACCTGTGTAGGCAACTCCTGGGAGGTGCTCTGGGCAACTGTTAGCTCCTCCAAACTTTTCTTCTTGGTAAAAGGAGCTCTCAAAAACACATCTGCCTCTTCTGGCTGGGAAGAAGCCAAGCTGCCCTTGCAGACAAACGGGGCTTTGGAGAAAATGTCCATGTCATCAGCTGGAACCCTTGAACTCCTAAAGGGGGCCGTGGAGAAAACATCTGGCTCACTGAGACCATCCGTGGTTGATTGTGTAAGGGCTTGGACCTGGCTCTTTCTCTCATCCAGTCCTGCTTTTGCTTGCTCAGTAGCAACACCTGGCGGAGTGAATGGACCAGCTCCTGTCAGTTTCTCCTGGGGGAGCTTACAGCTCTCATCCTCTTCTTCAGACTCCAGGAGGAGAGGGCGAGACCCACTGCAGTCTAGCATGTCCCCCTCAAGGTCAGTCCCTTCCTCTTCACTGCTATGGAATGAGCTGTTGCTTGAGGGACCATCTCTGACCAAGAAGTCGGATTCTAACTTGTTCTGAGTTTTTGTGTCAGGAGCCCCGGAGGGATCTGGATACAGGGGAAGGTCTTTAACACCTGTCGATTCTTTAAAGTGCTCTACAGTTATTACAGGACAGGGGTTGGGCTCTCTCTGGAGACCTAGAAAAGCACAAAATGCAAAATTAGTGCACAGTTCAGTTCAACTCCATTCCTGGAACATTTAATGGTCAACCCGCGGTAGAAACGTGGTGGGACCAAATAATAGATGTTGAAAATGGAAAAGGAAAAACGGAAAAGGAAAAGTCAGGCAAGGAAACTGCACACAAACTGGAACACAACCAATCACTGTCTCACATTTTGGAACATAAGAGGCACAATGTGCAGGAAAGGAGATGAAGATGTTAGGCACACAGACATTCAACGTAACTATGAAATGCTCCTACTCACAGGGCCAGGCACCGACACCTGCTCTACCTGGCGCTGACTCAATACGGAATGAAAACAAACCCAGTCACTCATCTGCACTTGTGCCATGACAGTTTTGGATTATGCAAAAACACTGTGTGGGGATGAACTACATTCAGGAAAGGGCATGTGGTCATGTGTTCCACGCTGCCTATATCTGAGAACCAACCCTCTGAAAAGAAGCAGAACGGGGCTGCTTGGTAACTGCCAGGTTTACTGGATGATTGACATCCATCACAAACACTATTCACAGAGCACAAGAGTGCCCAAAGTACCAACACTGAAGGTATTTTCTATGGGAAGGAGGCATAACCAAATTATAATAAATAAATCACCTTCAGCTGGAGTTGCCCTGGGGTTTTGTTTTCAGTCTCCTAAGTTAGCAAACATTTCCTCTGCTTAAACGAATCCATCATGAAGTTCTTTAAGCAGAAGGAGTATCATAGATGGGTGGGTAATCGCCAAGTATTAGCTAACTCTACTATGGTAGGTAGTCTATTTTCATCTAGGCAGAGGGTGTTCTGGCTTTTAAAATCAAATAGACAATTATCAGAATGCAAGAGAGCTTACCTTCCAAGAAATATTAGCAGGTTAGAAGTATGTCATTGGGCACGTGTTAGCAAGAGGGCAGGAAAAAGGCATATGTAACTAAGCAAGAAGAATCCAGAGAAAGGGTGATTGGGGGCAAAGGGATTATTTCATCATGGGCTCAATAAAGAGATACCACTGGAGCTTCCCAACCAACCAGGATAAGTATTTTAGGTACAATGCTTTTGATCCATAGATGTCTCAGTACCTCTATACAGATGCAACTCTATCACCCCCTCCCATTTGCTCTCTCCCCTCCTATGCAAACCACTGGCTACCTGTTGTTTCTACTGTAAACTGTTCACCGCTAAAGTTTCTGCTTGAATTAAGCACACAGAACACAGCAGAAGAGGCATCAAAATCAGTTTATTGGGAAACCAGTCACTTAAGAGACATTACATTGTAAATAGAATGTGTAGAGACCTGAACATTTTATAAGATACTGTACAAAAATACTATGTTTCTCTGAATCCTGTAACTTTTAAAGCAGTGCTTCTTTTAAAACAACTCTGACCTTATTCTCAGAAACAAAAAAAAGTTTTTTCCCCCCATTTCTATTTCTCTAACAGAACGCTTTCAAATTCGAATCTTTAAGTTAAATTCTGTACTGGTGCCAAATGGCTTTCTGAATAGTACTTGAAGAATATGATTTTGAAGAGGTAAATTTTCCCCTGCATTACAACTTTAATATGTGCAGCTATAAGGTGACGGGAAAGCATCTGTCAGTTGATAATAAATGAGACATCTACACCCTTGCAATGTATGTGGAAAAAAATATCTTCACTGATCAGGCAAGCATACTGATATTGATTTAGACCAGTCATAGTGATAGCCAGTTGATGATTTTGGGGAAGAAATTCAGATGAAAGGGGACAGCATTCCAAAATAAAATTTGCCAAGCAAAGAGGTACAATAGGTCCCACAAACTCCTTGAATCACCCTCCCCCAACTTATCATCAGTTGAGTAATGTTTTCTGTTGCCAAAAGTAAGGCACAATTCTGTCATCTTCCAAAACTACCCTGAAGGCTGATGTTATATGTAGCTGGCTCTGCAGGAGGGTTGTTAGCTCTTAGGGAAAAAAAAGGGAAATTTAGTCAAGCCAATGAGTCTGGCATCCTACAGATCCATCATCAAAATGAATATGCATTTGATTGGGTTAGTGGGTTTTTGTTTCTTACAAAAAATTAAATAGAATCAGTCAAACCAGTGTGTAAGCACACATTGCCAAAAAAGCAGCTACCTATGGAACCAGGGACACTTCAGGTGCCTATAGTGTGAGGGTGCACTGTGAACTACAAAGTGGGGTGCCCAGATTTAGAGTTAGGATAGAAGAATATGTCTAATCCACTGTTAAAAACTGGGTTCTGGGTCAATTCAAGTGGAAACCTGCCAACTAAGAACACACTCTATGGATGGAAAAAATCATACTTGAAATTCAATGAGTTAAAAAAATTCATAAGCACAGTCACAAAAACATCATAACACAAAGGCAGAAGCAGATATTAGTCTCCTGTTCTTCAAAACAAGGGTATATGTCTCTTTCAGCACGACTCTGTTTTGTAGGATTGGAAAAGTACACCGAAAGGATCCACTCAAGACAGCCAAGTCTCTTACGCTTTCCATTTTCTTTTAGAGGAGGGAGGAACAGGGTAACCAAGGCAGAGAACAACCACTCTTTGAGATTCTCCAAATCTGGAACTCTGAGAATCAAAGACAGTGCTGATACCCACATTTCCCTTAGGGAAACTTGGTGGTGGCAGCATAAGAAACAAAGCAGTCAAAAGAAGGAGAGTCTAAATAATATTAAACAAAAAACAAATATTAAATCTGGTTGGCAGTTGAAGGCCTTTTTTTGGACTCTGTGAGCTGCTCTTATAAAGATAGCCACATGTTTCAAGGTGGACAGTCTTTCTACATGAAGGTCATCTTGTACCATCAGGAAAGCATGTGTTTGAAGCAGTCTGTCTACTATTGAAGTAAATGGATTGGCACTGATCTAACCTCATGCCTTGGTCCAGGTTCCTTGGGTACCAATGGCATGCACAGCAGAGATCTGGACCACAGAGCTCCATAAAGGCAGACCGTTACTCCTCAGGGGCTTAAGCCTGGGAGTTGCTTTCACAGTCTGCCCAAGGTCTTATTTATGAATCCTAAGGTACAGCATTTTTCTGTGATTCACTCTAATTAGGTTACATTTCTGTTTATTTTGGTTGAGCATGTTAAATTATGTCAAAGTGTACTTCTTTTTCTAGCTCTGATGTAGGACTGAATGCTAGGTTAAGCAAATTCTGACACTGCCATTAAGGAGAGCTCAATTTTAGTTTATATTGAGGCTCCGAATTATGTAGTAAAAACTCATCTGGTAGGAAAGAGCCCAAACATTTGTGGTGGTGATTGGTAACTGTCCTCACTGGTTCCCTATGAACTTCCAAAGCAACGGAAAGCACTGGCGATATGGGATGCAGTAATCTGTAATATTTTAATCTGATGGACACAGTGAAGGGCATTGAAGTAACCCTCTGAAGTTGGCTATTACCTAATACAATATACCATAAACAACCAGAACTTTACTTGTCCCCTTCCTATAAGCTGAAGTAACAGTTACAGGGAATAGCAAAGACATAGCTCTTGCCAAAAATCTGAAAATAAAGTCTCTAAGTATTGTGACATCTTCTCACATAGTTAGGGAATGGAAAGCAAAACATCCTCTTAAATGCACGTCAGCAATACAACTCCAATTGAAGCGTATAGACTTGGAACTCAATCAGGGACTCAAGAGATGCACAACAGATTAAGCGTTTCTTTGACATTTGGTTTAGATATAAAAGAAAACCTTTGGTACAACCAAATGTTGTGTAGTTAGGTGCCCTACAGCCCATGCTTGGGGAATAAGGATGTGATGAGAAACCAATACTGGATAGTGCATCTCAAGCCAATGGGGCAATTAAGAGAAAGAGATTTCTCTCTGGGCATGTAACTGCTCTGGCTAATATAAAATGTCTCATTAAATTGGCGTGGGTATATTAAAGGTGAAATTAAGAGGATGGTAGCTGCCAATCTGTGGAGCAAGTTATAAACCCGCTGCTGGTCATACAAATGTAGGTTTCACAGGGGTTTTGTTCTCCTTGACCACAGGTGAAGCCAAGGATAGCCTCTACTCATTAAAACATCCTCAGTATCTCTTTCTCACATGTATCTGTACTTCTCTTATGCAAAGAGACTTAGTGTCATCAAACAGTGCTTTTAAATCCCCTCTGTAAATTTTGTTTTGTTTTGTTTTGAGCTCAGGAAAACAACAGCTATTTTAGTTTTTTTATTTCTCTAAACATGCTCTCCTTTGAACAGACAAAAGACCTTATTTCCCTGTATACTTACATAAGAAATGCGGCAACCAAACTTGTTTTTGATACAAGACTTGTGTAGCAATGTTCAGATTTCACTTTTTTTGTTTGTTTGTTTATTGCATAAGATAACTTAACATACATTTGTTTGCTTTTTCTTCTTTAGAAGGACAGGATAAAGACTGATAGTATATAGCCACACGAATAGGCGGTGAGTAGAATACTCACAAGAAAAGAGAAAGGTTCAGGGCACTACATTAGAGTGGGAACTAAGTGTGTTCCAATCTAGGAACTACTACCATTTGGTAGTTTTGCTTGCATAGGTTAGGCCTTACCCAAGGAGCCTCCCTCCCCCACTTTTGTGAAAGGAAACCCAGGAGAAACAAAATAGTATCCTGTTACAGAGTATTTGAAATGGTGGCCATCTGGGATTCATTCTGACTCAGGAAACCCAAGCATACCCAACCTCAGTTACAAGTATGGAAATGAAAAAGGCTAACTTGTGTGTTGGTAAAATGATAGTCTCAAGAGAGGATAAAATATAGTTTTGCAATATCTGGCGTGTTTCAGATACTCTTAATATCTGTATTTCAAGATTCTAAATATCCATCCATGTGATAATTTTTCTGTTCTACCTAGCAGTGTCTACTTCGTTTAATCCAGAACTTTAGGCAATCCTGTTCCTTTTCTCTCCAAATTCTAAATTAGTGGCTCTGAGATCCTGATCATTTTATGGATTGAAAAGGTTACTGACTCCCGAAGATGACAGAAAAACCTCATCAGGGAGTCTTTATTTTGCCCCAAGGTACATACAGCAGGCATTGTTGTTGTTAAGTGCCCTCAAGTGACTAACAGCAACCCTGTAGAGGGTTTCCAAGGAGCTGCTGGACTGGTGAATTTAATTGCTGGCCTTGCAGTTCAAACGGACCTTGTGGTCCAGTGCTTATCCTACAGCACCACACTAGGACTCCACAGCAGCCACTGGTTCAGCTGAACTCAGATCCCTCCAGACCTCCGATCTGGGGCTAGTCACAAAGGCAGAACTGTTCCTGACTTGGGGGACGGTGATGTTGGTTTGAATCTAAAAGAACCATCATCTGTCAGCAGACTAAGAAAAACAAACATTAAAGACAAACTAAAGTAATATTCCACCTTGAGATAAATAGGTTCTTTGCTTGAGTTTGTTTCCCTGTAACTGGCAAGCCAAGCTCCGTAATTCTAATTTAAAAAGAGCCAAATCCAATACCAAGTGACAACCTCTTTCTGAGTAATTGAAAAATCCATTTAAAATTTAAACCATACCAAAGACTGGGGATCTGAATAAGAAGTTCCCTTATTCAGAATACTAATTTTTTCATTATAAACTTTTCTCTGTTGGTTATTATATATATATATATATATCTGTCTTCAGTAGCAATCACTTTTCATCTTATAGGGGTGTGATTTTAATTTTTGTAAAGAGTCAAGCGCTACTCAAAACAAAGGGTACATAGAAAAATATGAAGGGAATATACTTTCAGATGCTGAAAGTGATACTAATGAGCTAGTAATACAACTGACTTTATTACTGTATTAACTTCCTTGATGGTATTTTAAAGTTACTTAAAGGATGACAGCATCATTAAAATAAGGATTCGCTTCCCGAGAGAAACCAGGTGTCTGTGAAGTAAGTAACACTCAACTGGAGGCAAGATTCTGATATGTCCGCTACAGAAATCTTTAGATTATAATCATTATCATCACATTTTAAAAAAGAGACCATCTAAACCTCATCTTCTCTGAGGCCTATGTTTTTAAAAACATTGGGACTTGATTTTGTTGATTTAATTCCTTGATGCTGCAAAGGGAGAAAAAAAACCCCAAAAACTGTTTGTGACATTTTCTGCTTTAGTTACCAGTTTTTCACAGTTGGAATAAAAGCAAATCAAAACCATCTTATACTGTTTGCCCATTTTCAGTGGTAATCCCTGATTATACATCTTAAAGGAACTGAGATCTGACACAATCTTCTTGGGATATACAGGGATATATATGTGTGTATGTTGTTGTTGTTGTTATGTGCCATGGAGTCGGTTCCGACTCATAGCGACCCTACACAGAGTTTCCGAGGCTGTAAATCTTTATGGGAGCAGACCGCCTCATCTTTCTCCCGCGGAACCGCTGGTAGTTTCAAACTGCTGACCTTGCGGCTCGCAGCCCAATTCGTAACCACTACGCTACCAGAGCTGCTTATGTGTGTATGTATGTAATATTAAAAAAGGAAAACCTCTGACCAAAACTCTGGGATAATTTAGGCTTCTATTCAGATAACCAAGAAAGAGCCACCTAGGCTACTAAACGCCCACTATAATTCTCTACAATGTATACATTGCTACAGTAACAACAAGAACTATAGAAGGTAACAGAAGAACATCAGGATTATGTAAATCCTTCATGGTCCTTCTACAGAATAACAGTAGGTACTTAGAACTCTATAAGCCTATCATCTTAAAGACCAACTAGTTCAAACCCATCCTTAAACGAACAGAGACAGCAGTTCTGAAAAGCAAAGCAAGTGCCTGTTAAAGGTCACTGAGCTGGTGGTGACTGGCCAAGGTCTGGAGGATGCCCCCCTTTCCCACCACCCTACCTCCAACCAGCCCAGGAGCCACATCTGTAAAACGAAGTAAACGAACCAGAGGGTGTTCTCTGAGGTTTCACAGGCCTATGTATACACCAGCACACTACACTCATCTCAGATGAAGCCTTTTAGCTCAAGGTTCTGCTATAAACTAAGGGAGGATCCATTACCGAGTCACACACGGTGCTCCTCAAAAGAAACACAGGCCCTACTCCTCAGGAACAAGCCCAAGATAATGCCATGACATTACTTCCCTGGGCTTCCACCAGAAATCTTTGGTGCCTACTCTGTTCATTTTCATTGGCTGTTTCCATCCATTAAGCTTACTGAATCAGATGACTAGACAGTGTATCTCAGTGTAATTACAGGCAATGCACGAAAGGGACAATTTAGAGACACCGCTAATTTCTAAAGGATACTCTTCATGGTTTCAATTAAATTGAGAAACTTCGAGATTTCATTGTATTTCTAACATGTAAGTATGAGGAAACAAATCAAATCTAAAACACAGGAATAAAACATTATTCTCATTTAAAAATAAATATTTCCTTCATTAGTTTATACATTCTTTTATGTCCAGGAAACAGAATGCAATTCTGATCTACAGCAGGTTTTTTTTTATTCTTAAAAGGATAAGCCAAGTTCCATTTTCACTGCTCTTCACAGATTTTTCTTTTTAAGTCCTCAGCATGTAGGTTGTACCTCTCTAGACATTTGGGAAAAGATCTTTATCTTAAGAGAGGCCTGCATTTGGCTTATCTAAATTCCACTGGCATAGGAAGCACTTAAAATCAAAAGACTAAGAGGTTCAGAGCTTTCCCCAGGCCCTTGAAAAGCAGTTCTCACATTGCTGGGGTCAAAGCTGGTCCTCCAAAGTGCAGTGTTTTGTAGGCTATTGTGGTTGCTGTCAAACTTTCTTCCCTGCCCCACCTCCTTAAAGTGCAAACGTGAGGAAGAAACAAAAGTACTAGATAGAGAAACAAGCAAATGGACTTGGAACTTTATTTGTATAAATCTGATCAACTAAGCGTTTCTCTTTTGATCATGGCACTTGAGGAAGAGACCAACAATGGGGCTCTCTGTGCCCACATCTGACCAAAAGGGTGACTTTATAAAATTGCCTTTTTCACGTAAGGAAAATAAACAAAACACTTCGATGAATACGTACAGATACAGAGGGTGACCATGAGGCATGTAGTCATGTCAGTGCAGGGTCCTTTATTTATTTTATGAACAATATTCTAATGTTAGTGAGGAACTACGCTTTCTTTTGTTTTGCCTTTTCATCTCAGAAGCCAAGGAGAACCAACTGAATATGTCCCGTTGGCTGCAGCCTTCAATTTAAACATCAGAGAGAAAAGAAAGTAAGTAGCTACACAGACAGTCTGTGCCGAGCTTGCCAGCACACTTATTTCGGAGTATCTGAAAATAAACAACATGCTTCTTCTACAAAGACAGAGGACCTGCTAAAAGCTTTATAGCAACACACAAGTCTATTCAGCATGGTTCCATTATGTTACACTGTAAAACTGCTGTGCAGTTGACATGGCAAGAGGGCAAAACCCTGTACGGACACCTGATATCGGACCGGAAACACCAAGTGAGAACAGAACTATTCAGTGTCTTCATTTATACACAATTTACAATATTTGATTCAAAATAAAAATCACAAGAAAAATACATCTGTTTCTGCTACAATTCCTTCCCCTCCCTTGTCCGCCCCCCGCCCCAACCCCAGTGAAAAGTCTTCTAATAAAAGGTATCAGATCACTACCATTGTCTTGTTTTGGTCTAATTCTGAGATTTCCAGCTTGGGACAGTTAACATGGAAAGGAATGGGGTTGATATCATGTACACATTTTATCCAAAGATCTCTTGTACTTGCAGTCACATCTCCAGATCTGAGAAATCACGATTCAATGGAAGCCAGAAAGCTGGATGAATGCTGGGCAGGTTGCATGGGGTGTAAAATCCCTTGGCTAAGTCTCTAATCAAAGGTCAAAGTTGGTTGGTTACAGCTGGGGTCAGTTTCTCTTCTCAAACACATACTGCTACCCTCTCTTAAACCAAAAGCCAATCTCCAGGCTATTGCCTAAAGTTAAGACCAACTGAAGAAGCCATGTCCTCATGATAATACATCGGGATATAAAGCAAAAACAGGTAAACACATTTGTCAGCATCTGGCCAAAGGAGACGGGGTTAGGAGGCCATTCCTAGCAAGAATGAGACAAAGGTGTCAGTTCACTAGTTTCAGTTACAGTTAAGCTTTTGGTGGAGCCAATTCCAGCAGAGGTGAAGCTCAGGCATCTAGCGCTTGATTAAAGATAATGCTATTGGAGAAGGGTAATGAGAAAACACAGCAAAACCAACAGGGAGAAACTGGCCAAGGTATATCTGGAGGGCCAAAGTGATTTTCTTTCCTTATCATTTCTACAAGAGAAGGCAAGGGGTAGGAGATAAGGGCTAGAGGCCCCTTATTTGCAGATTGAAAAAAAAAAAATCATTTTTCTTATAACTCCGTAATGAAAATGTGTATTACGGTATGAAGGTTACACAACTGCATCTGCTACTGGGTCACGGCTACAGGTCTATGAGCTGATCCACCAGCAGTAAAGACCTGGCTAGGTTTGGAAGACTGGACTCAGAGCTCCCACTGCTGTTTCTAGAGTGCCCACCTGGAAGTGGAGAGATAGGAATTCAGTACAAAACATCGAGGGTTAAGGTTCAGATGTGCAGAGCAAGCAAAGGAGAAGAAAACAGAACAAAACAAAAAGCCTAGAGAAGCAACATTTCACATTTGCAAAGTCTTACAAGTTGTTTTTTAAACACATAAACTAGCTATCCATCTCCACCCCCCAAACGTGAGGCAGTCTATTCACTCCACAGTATAGGCAGGATGTATTGGAGATGTTGTTTCCAAATGAATACAGACATTTGTCTGAGAATTGCTGGCTATACCCTATCAACTTCCTGATAACATCTACCCATCTCCCTGACAGTCAAAATCAATCATTTTTACTTTGGGATGAGGTCAGTTATTAAAGACCACTGCAATAAATAAGAACATGGTTTTAAAAATAAAGGAGAAGGTCCCATGGCAATTGAGGGTTTAATGCCATGTTCAAATGATTTGAGAAGGAAAAAGGATGCCCTACAACATAAAACATGTAAATAGTATCAGAGCACCTTGTTAATCTCTTTGGGAAAAATATTTATTACAACGTATTCTAGTCATGATACAAAATGTTAAGTGCCTTTTTTTTTTTTTAGAGATATATCTTAAAGTTTCCATGGATGGAAGATTCCTTAATTTTTTTTTACTACTTTATAAAAACTAACTTTTAAAAAGCCAAACGATAAAGCACTTTTCTGTGAATCAACCTATGGTCAAGTCTCTTTCTGTATCTGTATCTCTAACTCTCTGTACTGGTCTAGTCCTCAGTGACCCCTCTTACCAATTTCCCTCATTACATGTTTTTTTGACTTTTCCCTCTTGTAGATTAGGTTCATTACTATTTCAAAAAGAGCTGATATCAAAGCTCTTCTCTTTTTTCCATCCTCTCTTTCTTACCTTGTGGATTTTTGGTTATCAATACAGGAATGGGGTCAAACTCATCTTCTGCCACCTTGTCCGAGCCCTCAGGGACATCAAAACCTGAGATGAGATTACTATCTTCTGCAGCTTAATAAAGAATGCAAGTACATAAGCAGAAAGAACAGAGGAAGAGATTAGCAAATGAGAGAATGTTTAAGGGCCACAAAGTTACCAACTGTATACTCATTCCTGCTTTTAAAGGTTAGTTATTTTTCCAAGTTGAAAAGTTGCAGTCAGTTGACATTCGAGTTGATTCTGACTCATGGCGAGCCCTGTGTGCAGAGGAGAAATGCTCCAGAGGGTTTTTCAAGACTATGGAGGCAGCTCACCAGGGTTGTCTTACAAGGCACTTCTGGGTGAGTCTGACCTGTTGACCTTTGGGCTAGGAGTAGAGTGTTAACCATCTGCACCATCTACGGACTTCCTGAGTTGAAATAACAGTAGCAAACCCAGAAAACTTAAGGATCTAAGAAATAGCTGCTTTAGAGCTGGTCATGTTCATTTTTATAAATGATGAGGGAAAGGTGTTATTGGAGGAATTCTCTCCATAACTTAGAAGACAAATTAATTGGAATTATTATGTGACTTATCTCCTCAATGGCACTAATTCACAAAGGCATAGGAATTTGTCGTTAGTCTTCTTTATTGAGCAGATAGAGACTTAACAGTATTCCTCAAACTCAAAACCAGAAGTAGAATCAGTGGCTCGGTTCTGAGCAGCAAACACTCAGGCAAAGTATTTCTAAAGGACTCACTGTTCTGTGACTGGACAAAGACTTTCAAAGAACTCTGGTGCATCAGGGAACGGTAGGACACAAAATCACACACACTCAGTCATCACATGCCGAAGGCCATAGTCTGTTAAATATTCCTCTCAGTTCTAATTAAAGCTACCCCACCAGCATGCAGTGCATCTATTTATAAGTGATGGCTCTCTGTAATTACACATTGCTGCTGACACACTCCTGCAAGACTTAAGTGCTTAAATAGGTAACTTCCCTCTATATGCTCTGAAAAATAACCATTTTGATACTGTCAGGGATAAAACAAAACAAAGCAAAAATTCAGCTACTACCACGGAAAATCACAGGCTAACTACTTATAGTCATCTTGGGGAAGCTTCTTTCAGAAAGGGATTAAACTATTCTTTTCTACGTATTTGTTCCTTCCAGAAAGCCACTCCTACTGTCCAAGCACAGAAAGAAGTTTAGTGAATGCCTGAAGCATCATGTTCATCACTTTCAAAGCTACTGCTATCCACTTGATAGAACTTGATTCAAGCTACTTCTGTCCTTCAGAATCTCAAACCACTATTAACCCAAGACTGAGAAATGTAGGTGGTAGGTTAGCCGAAGAAACCCAATATTTAATCATGACTTCAAGGTGAAGTAAAATTCAAAACTTTCATATGTTCACTCTGAGGGCTGATGAGTGATTCTTTATCACAGCCATTACTTCAAATCAGATCTGATGAAATAAATTTAAGTTTTGAGGCCAACAAGAATCATACTAACTATGGTCAGCCAGCGGACAGTCACCCCAACCATCTCCTTGAGTTGATTGCAAAGGTGTGCAGATCTGCCTTTAACAGGTTACTTGTTATATCTGCACTCCGAGTTCTTGCCAGAAAGCAATACCTCCTCCACCACTCTGCTGTTTTAGACTCACTCAATGTTCTTACTGAGAGGCGTTACAACACACTAATTAAACATTCATTAGGTAAGAATTTAGGTAAGGAAAACTCTCAGGAGCCATTCACTTTTTCTTCTCTAAGGATAAATGTGGGCCCAAGACGGAGAACGTATTTACCTTTGTGGGCTGGAGCTGAGATCGCTATAGGGGCAAACTCATCCAGAAGATCAGTAGGAGGGTTAGAAAGCAGAGAGGAATCGAGCAAGGAATCTTCCCCGGTGAGAGAATCTGAGTCCAGATTAACAGCATCCCAGGTCAGTGAAGGAGTTAAACGGCACACACAACAATATGGTAAGATTATCTTTAGCCTTTAAGTAAATTCATTTACATGTTATACACTCAAGCCAAGGTGGGGGAATGAAAGCCAAGAGACACACGTAAAGTGTTCTGGATTCGCATCTATAGAAATATGTATTTCCAGATCCTTCTTGACACTCATTCATGTATACATATGGAATAATTTTTTGCTCAGAGGTTGCTGGTTAAGCAAATTTGTGATTTGATAGCAGTAAAATCTTAGCAATTCAGTTCTAAGCAAATGCCATTTGGGAAAAATGACTTGGAAGTTAAAGAATTTCACTTAAAGTTCCCCTAAACATTTCTGGAAGAAAGTTTCTAGAGGCCAAGCTGAGTAGGAGACAGTTATTCCTGACTTGTTATTAGCCGAATATGGCATGTGCCTTTCTAAAATTCACCCAGATTCCCATCCAAAGTAGAACGATCTTGCCTCTTACTAATAGAGATATTCTTTAAACTTGAATTGCATTGCTCCTTTGAACACTGGCTTTCAGTTAAAGAACAGAAGGAAGAGAAAATTCATAGTTAAAGCATTTTAATACATGAATTGTTTTCTGGGACATTTTTCTAGGACAAATACTAAGATTCCATAACATCCAAGTGAGGACCAGGAAAAGGAACCATATTGTCTTCAGCATTCATGTTTTACTCTCTCACTTGGAGGAGGCTATGCTCACATGTCTCAGGTTTATAACTGTTTCTTTTCCAGTTCATGCTGTTGTGTAACATGAGAACCGTTAGGGAACTCTTTTCTTTTTTTAAACATTTTTATTGTGAATTATGTGATGATAGTTTACATGGGAGAACATTAGCTTTACATTTATCTGATCGTGTATCATTTCATTGCCATGATTACAATCCCCTCCTGCATCATCAAACAACCAAAGGGTATACCCCACAAGCCTGCCCCTCAGTTGTCAGCACACAGCCCCTCTCCCTCTCTGGGTCTAGAGTCCCCAGGCAGACTTCTAATTTTTATATCACTTTTAGAAAGTAACTATGGAATCATCGCAAGTAAAAGTGATCAAATCTGTTTTTGTGAGCAGTTAAGAAACTCTACTAAGATTTACCTTTGAATTTAGAGTGAGAGCAATGCTGGATCCAGGGAAGAGCTCAAGTTTATCTACCATTAGCAACAAATGAGATTAAAGCTCTGTCCTGGGAATAGAATGCCAACACACAGAACACGAAGCCATGCATGTCACTGAATTGTTATATAGGAAAGGCAGCTCAGCAACCTGGAAGGGCCAAGGGCATTCTTGCAGCTCAACAGAGTCTTCATTAAGGAGGTGGAGGAAAACTACCACCAGTGAAAAGAATCTCGAATAAAGAAATACATAGAGAGCCCAGGGATTGTTCTACAAAAAAACACATCACTTAGAACACCTAGAAGATGGGGCTTGAAAGAACAATTCAGAGCATCCATTCTAGGAGGAACTAGTCAGTATGCAAAATGAACCCGCCATCGTCTGTCCCAGGTGGAAAGACTGGCTCTGAGGGCTCACCACACAGGGACACCTGACTGACCTGTGCGGTTCGAGGTAACAGATTCCGTCTGAGATGGGAGGCGCTGGGGCACGGGCGGCTCCAGTCCTGGTATGAGACTCTCAACAGCAGTATCTGCTTTTTCTTATTTAACAGGGAATTCAGGAAGGAGAGGAAACAACAAAGGAAAGGAGGTCAGGAAATTTTAGAAAATTTTAAGAAGGTTTGTTTGTACAGACCTCTAAAGTGCCCGCCTCAGAAGAGACAGAAAGCCCCGTTAGTGGCTTTGGTCGTGCCGTCTTCAGTGCCTGCACTGACTGAGCATGCGTGCGGATGGTTCCCACTAGCGCCAGTCTCAGCGGGTCCGTTCTTATCAATAAACGTGGAACACAAGCCACCCAACAGTTTTCTTTCTTATCAGAAGAGTTAGTAAGTGGAAAGGCAACGTAATACCTTCTGATTTTGCTTTTCTTGCAGGCCACCAGCACACTTCAAACCATCTTTCGAGCTAGATGGTATTCTGCATCAAATGACATCCCTCAGTGGCAGATCCAACCCTCTGTGGGGTCACGGCATTTCTGAATTCTAGGACTTTGTGTCCAAAGACACCTTTATGTCTATAAGGATAGGACTGAGAGTATTTGGCCTTGGGGCATTTTGCAGGTCTTGCCCGCGTGACCTGTTTTTTTTGTAGTTGGAGCACAGAACAATGCAATAGAGTAAGCACACCTTTGTTCGACCCATGGGACGTAACCACTGAACAGTGTTTCCTCAGTCATTGATAACTCAGTGCAGAGAAGGGTCTGTTAAAGAAAAATCTGCCAAATTCAGTCAAGCTGAGATCCAGCTCAAAAACTTCTCAGCGTTTCCCCGTTCCTATAAACAGACGTAAATTTTTCTACATTCTCCCTCATTCATCAGAAACGTATTCTAGAAATCTCAGGATATGAAG
Source organism: Chrysochloris asiatica (assembly GCF_000296735.1). Classification (NCBI taxonomy): domain Eukaryota; kingdom Metazoa; phylum Chordata; class Mammalia; order Afrosoricida; family Chrysochloridae; genus Chrysochloris; species Chrysochloris asiatica. Next base: position 5,525,554 of record NW_006408570.1, on the reverse strand, counting down.
AATACAAAAACCCGACAGTGGTATACCCCTGGAGGGCAGAGAACACGCTTCATTTGGGGTTATCAGTAGATTAAACAGTCTGGCTTCTGGGTGAACACAAGGCATAACTCCCAAACAGGAGAATGGCATCTCCACTCTTCACTAGGGCCCGGTTAAATAAGTATTTATTATCCTTGAAACAGACAAACATGATCATGCATAAAGAAAGAAACAGAGATGATGAGTTTACCAATTACAGCATCAGAAGCGCTACCAAAAGGATCTGCCATGGGCAATAGTTCAGGAAGCAGAAGAGAAGTATCAGGAGATTTGAGTCCCTCAATAAGTTTTTCTAGGTTGGGCAGAGAGATAAAGAGAAAGCAAAAATGTAATGAGATCTCAAAGCAAGCTGATCATTCATTTTCTAAGCAGATACACAGTGTTGTTAAGTGCCATCGAGTCGGTTCTGACCCATAGCGACCCTGAACAGGGTTTCCGAGGCTGTAAATCTTTACTGGAGCGGGAAGCCTCATCTTTCTCCTGCGGAGCAGCTGGTAGTTTCGAACTGCTGACCTTGCGGTTCGCAGCCTGATTCATAACCACTACGGTACCAGAGCTCCTTGCAGATACATTGTAGGGGGGTCAAAATTTTGTTTAGGCTCATCATAAAAATGAATACTATCAGTATTACTTCCCAGTTGAAGTTGTGAATTTACATATGATAAAAGCAATCATTTTAAGTGTACAATTTAATGAGTTTTGTCAAAGGTATATATCCATGTAACCATCATTGATATGATTTTGCTGTTACTTTTGAGTACTGTAGAGTTGGTTCTCACTCATAGTGATGCTGTGTAGGGTTTTCTGAGGAGCGGCTATTGGGTTTGAACAGTCAACCTTGTGGTTAGCAGCCCAGTACTTGCTATTGTTGTTAAGTGCAGTCGAGTTGGTTACAACCTACATCGACCCTGTATAGGGTTTCCGAGGAGCTTGAACTGCTGACCTTGCAGTTTGAACTGCAAGGTCGGAGGTTCAAGCATCTCAGAAACCCTATACAAGGTCGCTATGGGTTGGAACAACTTATCTTACAGCACCACACCAGGATTCCAAAATGCACAAAAAATATACAACATGTTAAAGTTTCCATGTGCTCTTTGTAGTCAATCCTCTCACTTGCCCAGACCCTGGCAACCAGTGATCAATCTTCTTTCTGTCACTACAGTTTTAGCTATTCTGGAATTTCCTATAAATGGAACCATATGATATGTAGCCTTTTGGGTCTGGCTTCCTTCATTTACCAAAAAGCTTCTGAGAGTCATCCATGTTATAGCAAGTATCAGTAGTTCATTCTGTCTTAGTGTGGAGCAGTACTCCACTGCACGGAAGTACATTCTGTTCATCCACTGACCTGCTGATGGGCAACTGGTTGCTTCAAGATTTTAGCCATTATAAAATGAAGTTGCTATAAACATTTGCATACAAGTCTTCATCTATTCATTTACCTTCCTGGATTTAGTTTTAAATCTCTCTCTCCTCTCCTTTTTTTTTTTTTTTTTCGGTGGGGTCTTTCACTTAGAGTTTGTAACCCACCAAGAGAATACATTCGACCATCCCTAAGTCCTGGTGTGATGCTGTAGGGTAATGCACTGGACTGCAGGTTCAGTTTGAACCATAAGGTCAGCAGTTTAAAGCAGCTTCTCAGAAACCCTATACAGGGTTGCTATGGGTTGGAACCGACTTGATGGACTTAGTAACAACAACATACCTAAGTAAACTTCAACAATCATTTATCATCTGTCAACCATGTGCTTGTGACATGCTGGTTCTGTAATTATTTTATGGCCAAGTCTCACAAAATTTACTTAAATCCACAGATGGGTTACTTTGGCTGTCTTAGCACTAAAAAATAAAGGCGACTGAGAAAGCACCATGTTTATTATAACTTCATGTATGACAATGTGTACACATTAAGATTCCTTCCAAAATGACTCCTTTAGCATTGACCCAACAACAACCTTCTGTTGACCTTTAACCTATTACTAACTGGAAACAAAAGAATGAACCAGAGAATCTTATAGGAAAAAGGGCTTTTGAAGCTCATACCTCCTTTGACATACGAGGAAACTGAAGCCATATAGATCCTGCAGCTTGAACAGTTAAAGAAATGTTAACAGTGCTTTTTTTCTACTGCAGAAATAAACTGCCATGAAGATGAAACTTAATGGGGTCCTGGTGTCGTGCTGTGGGTCTGCAAAGTCGGTTTGAACTGCAAGGTCAGTGGTTCAAGCCCACTAGGCTCCTCCTCGGAAACCCTATTCAGGGTCCCTATGGTTGGGAACAGACTTGATGACACTTAACAACAAGATAAAACTAAAAATGTTTGTGAAAAAGAGTGACTTAAAAGTTCAAGGACTTTATTGAATCTATATTCTAGCATACTGATAAAAAATACGATGGTTTCCCTAACAAGTCCAATTTTTTGTTATTCTGAAAATAAGCTTTTGTTTAAATTAAAAACAAACAAAAAACAGTTTCTTTTACTTTTAAAACTCATATACTCATATTTGCACTCTTGTGCAACACTAGATAAAAAGTTGTTGTTGTTAAGTGCCGCAGAGTTGGTTCTAACTCATAACGACCTTGTACAGGGTATCCGAGAAGCAGCTGGTGAGTTTGAACTATTGACCCCTGGTTCAAACTGACCTAGAGGTCCAGTGCATTACCCTGTAGTACCACACCAGGGCTCCAGATAAAAAGTAGAGAATCAAAATTACTTTCATGGAGCATTTTAGTTTGGTGTAAAACGTTGTTGTTGTTAAGTGCCACAGAGTCAGTTCTGAACCATAGCGACCCTGTATAAGATTTCCGAGAAGCAACTGGTGAATTTGAACCACCGACCTCGTGGTTAAAGCAGCTTTGCAGTCCAAGGCATTGACTCACAGCGTCACACCAGGAACCCTGTAAAACATTAGGCTAGCATTTTTTTTGGGGGGGTGGGGGAGGGGCAGTTTGAATTCTAACTTCTCCAGTGACCAGACGAGACCCTGGTGTAGTTTCCTCTCTGACACTATCTCCATATCTGTAAACTGGAGATACCTCTGTCCACCATTTGGGCTGATCACTCAAGCTGCATCTCCTGGGAGTCCTTCCTCACCCACCCTGCTGAATCAGAAACCCTCTGCACTCACTTCTCGCACAGCTCTTACAACATGACCCAAAGCAGGAAGATGTCTTATTAATCTCACAGCCCTCTCAAACTCTCTGTCAAATCTCTTGTGACTTGGATTGGAGGTTGGGAAGGGTAAGGGATCAGCTGGGAAAATAGTCTGGTGCCGGAACAAGAATTAGAATTGAAGTTTTTAATACTAAAGAGAGCTCTTTGGACAGAGAATCAATATCAGCAGGTGTTAGTCTCTAAACTAACATACATGACCACATCACCCAGAACTCAACCCAGATATAGAAGCAGTCAAAGGAAAACAAACCTACAATCCTGAAAATAGTGAACCAGAGACACTAGCTTGCAACAACAACAAAACCCCATAAAGAAAAAAGAGGGAATAATATAATTACAGAACTTCCAAGTGAAGTGGATATCAAGTAGATTTTAAGAAAAAAATATGATAACAATAAACCTAACTGTAACCCTCAAAACTAGACCAAGCCTTAGTCCAAGTCCTAGCTCAACTCCTACCCTCAACTCTAACCCTAGTCAGAACCATAACCCTGACACTGAACTACGTCCTAAGGCCTTGTCTAGACCTAGCAACTGTCCAAATCTTAGCTCCTCATGCCTTCCCACCCACCCTACTCCAGTCCCTCAAATTTAAAACAAGAATCTGATTTTTTTATTAGCTATAACCAAGTGAGAGGGTATGAAAGCATATGAGCGTGTGTGTGCTAAGCAGCGAGACTGAAATGGGCAAACTGGTAATCTGAGGGAGGCTTATGTGTGCTGTAGGAAAAGGACTCGACTGCAAGGTCAGTTTGAATAGCAAGATTCAAACTCACCAGCTGCTCCTCGAAAACCCTATACAGGGCTGCTATGAGTCGAAACTGACTTGTTGACACTTAACAAAACAACAACATTTTCTGACACAGTGAGGTGCGCTGGCATTGTAGGATAAGAACTGGATGGCTAACCACAAGATTGGCAGTTTGAGCCCACCAGTTGCTTCCTGGGACAAAGATGAGGCTCTGTGCTCCTGCAAAGATTTATAGCCCTGGAAACCCTATACATGGCCATATGAGTTGGAAACTATTTGATAACACTTATCAACACCACCATTTTCTGACCAACATCAAAGGTATTATCTGTATGATCATTGCTGTTTGGGATACTCAAAAACCAGACAAGAGGGCCAGGGTAAGGGAAGGAATTATCCAGGCAGAAAAGTAGCAAAACTAGAAGTGAGAGCGCAGGGTCATAGCATATGCAAGGCAGCTAGACAGTGAGCACAAAGGGACACTCCCAGTGAGGGAAGGCTCTCAGTTACTCCGTGGCTGTCTCTAGAGGCCATCATAACTATCACCATCACTTACATCTGTAGAGTTTAATGTTAATTTCCATTTATTATACATAAAAAGTATTGAATTTGGGAATACTAATACAGGTGAGGCAAATGAAGATAAGAGACTGTGAGAATATAGGACTTCTCTAGTCACAAACATGGTAGAGCCTGGACTTGACTTCAAAGTTCTTTTCACAAGCTGCCTACAAGGGTCTTCCAAGCTCATCAACACAGGGTCTTCATTTTGACATGGTCCCATGTGCAGTGGTAAAGCTATCTAGGAAATGTTGGCGGCGGAAGGAACTTCAGAGCTGATCTAAGAAATTAGCTTCAGATAGGTGAAGAAACTTGCCCAAGATCTCACAACCATGTCAGCAGTAGAATTAGCTGACAGGGCAGTCGGTGGTTCAGGTTCACCAGCTGCTCCTTGGAAACCCTATACAGGGTCGCTATGGGTTGGAATCGACTCGACGGCACTTGACAACAACAACATACCATATTACTTTGCAGTGCCATGGAGTCAGTTCTGACTCATAGCAACCCTGTACAGGGTCCGAGGCTGTAAATCTTTATGAGAGCAGAATGCTTCATCTTTTTCCCACGGAACAGCTGCTAGTTTTAAACTGCAACTTTGAGGTTAGCAGTCCAATTCGTAATCACTACACTACCAGAGCTCCTTTTAAAAAGATGTAGTGGTAACTGATATTTCTTATTTTAGGACTTGCCGAGTGCTATCTTATCCTTTCCCATGTTACATTCAGCTCTATCTCAAGTTTCTGGAGTTCCCAGACAAAAATGAGTCAGGATAAGAGCTTGGAGAAGTGCTGAAATCATGCATGATTTTAAAAATGGTAAGGGGACCTCTAAAGAAAACATGGATCCAGAATGATTTTGGCCTGAATGCAAACAAAACATTTTTAGAGGAGAGGATTTATCAGTATTTTGAAATTAAAGGAAGATGTACAAGAAAAGTTCTTTTTCTTGTGAGCATCTCTCCCTTTCCTCTTAAACATAGCTCAAGTGTAAAAGGGGGTGTGGGCAGAAGAAGGAAGTAAGCAGTTGCCAGAGTTAGAGTTAGGAATTAGTGGACCCATTTCAGTTCTTCTCTTATACTTCTCCTTTCAAGACACGGCCATGAAATTTATCAAACACCAGACAAAACCAAAGCCAAACCCAATGGCACTGCGTTGATTTCGACTCATAATGACCCTACAGGACAGAATAGAACTGCACCATAGGGATTTTAAGGTTGTAATCTTTACAGAAGCAGCGAGCCACATCTCTCTGTTGTGGAGAGGCTCATGGGTTGACACCGCTGACCTTTCAGTTAGCAGCCAAGAGCGTAACACAAGGCATTACAAGACAAGAAAGTGACAAATTCTTCATGACCAGTCTAAGATGAGGAATAACAATCCAGTTCCTAATGTGAGACAGCAAAACTGTGATCTTTCTCTCTCTTAATATATCAAGAGAAAAGATACTTATGTTTTTGGAGTGGGAAGGGTCTAATAGAACCTATTGATTCAAGTGTACTCAAGGTCTATGTCAACTCTAATAAGGACTATAACCATGAGGAGTCCAAAGCTAACAAACACAGAATAGTCTGATGCAAGCTCCATTAAAAAAAGATGATATGGGTGTTTAGATTGGTGGCTTTGGGAATGCATGTCTTGTCTGACATGGAGTGTAAGTCCTAAAGTCTTTCGATGATACGCTGGTGCTTTTAAATCCCAGTGACTATAAATAGAAATGAGAATCTAACCCAGCTAGGACAACTGAAAGTTGGAAGCAAAATTCAAACACCATACCCAAGGACCAATAAACAACATTCTTATCAATGGAGGAAAGATTGAAGTTGTCAAGGACTTCACTCTTCATGGATCAACTATCTACACTCAAGGAAGCAGCAGTCAAGAAATCAAACGAC